>NW_027187327.1:11332407-11364029 GCF_028583685.1 Petaurus breviceps papuanus
AAAAATTGTTTTAACATGCAACTGGGAAATAAGATATACAGGCAATAGGGTATAGAAATCTTTTTTTTCCTACAAGAAAAAAATTGTTTTAACATGCAACTGGGAAATAAGATATACAGGCAATAGGCTATAGAAATCTTTTTTTGCCCTATAAGAAAGTAAGGAGGAAGGGTATATGAGTGGAGGGGGTGATAGAAGAGAGGTCAAACTAAGCAAAGGGGTAATCAGAACGCATACCATCTTGGGGTGGGGTGTAGGGAAGATATGGGGAGAAAATTTGGAACTCAAAATCTTGTGGAAATGAATGTTGAAAATTAACCCTAGTGAATCACCTGTAAAACTAGTTGAAACTAACAATGCACTGTGAAGCACAATGAAGCAGTGAATTGGTCCAGTCATTCTGGAGAAAACTTTGGAACTACTCCCAAAGAATTATAAAACTATGAATGTCATTTGACCCTGCATCCCAAAGAAATTAATGAAAAGGAAAAAGAACCTATTTGTTCAAAAATGTGTTTTTTAATTCTAGAAAAGATTTGGAAACTAAGGTGTCCATCAATTGGGGAATTATATACCACAATTTGTATATAATTGTATTGAATACTAATGTGCTAAGAAATGACAAGCAAAATAATTTCAGAAAAACTTGAGTAGAACTATATGAACTAAGGCAAAGTGAACAGAACTGGGAGAACAATTGTACACAGCAATAGCAATATTATAAAGATGATCAACTATAAAAAATTTAACCTACCTCCAGAGAGAAAACTGATGAACTCTGAACACAGATTGAAGCACATTTTTAAAAATTTCCTTTTCTTTCTTTTTTTATTTTTTTTTTTGGTCAGTGTTTTCTTTAGCAACATGGTTGATGTGGAAATATGTTTTGTATGACTTCACATCATCAATATAAAATTTCTTGCCTTTTCAAGAAAGGGGTAGGGATGGGAGACAGGAAAACAATTCAGGACTCAAAACTTTAAAAATGATTGTTAAATATTTTGACATATCATGTGATATATTTAGTGAAATAAATAAAATATATTTAGATATTTAATTCATTATGATCCATCTAAATATGAAGACGCAGCATTTCATAATTAACAATAGACCAGGATTAGAGTCTTATCCTGTGTAATTCTTGTTCATGCTTGCCATAAATCATCCATTGTAAATAAATTTAATGCCTTGGAGGCTTTCTTTTAAGTCTCTTAATATTTCATGATTTATTTGTTCAGCAGTTGAGTTGTCAGTTATTCTATTTGTCTCTACCTGGTAAGCCTAGATCACTTTCCTGTTGTGAGACCATTTCTTTTGTAAAAGACATCATTAGTAACATCCTTAAACCTATTTGTATCCTTTGTGTATGCCCATTGAATCATTTAAAATTTGATTCTTTTAGTGATGTTTTTTCATATTTTTTTCTATCTTTGGTTGTACATATATATTTCTTTCCCTATCCATTGTAACAAAAATGAAGGAGAAAGATGAGAAGAAAAAGCAGTTCAGCAAAATATAATCAACATATTTACTGTACCTGAATGAATATTATATAAGTCAATTGAAGAACTCATAGGCTTTTATGACATTTTGGCCATGTGTCTTAGTCATTCTCAGTCATGCCCAACTCTTCATGACCCCATTTAGGATATTCTTGGCAAATATCCTGAAGTGGTTTGCCATTTCCTTCTCCAGCTCATTTTACAGATGAGAAAACTGAAGTAAAAATGATTAAGTGACTTTCTCAGGGTCACACAGTTTAAAGTGTCACACACACTTTAAAGAAAGTTTAAAAAAAGGTGTGCTTCAGTCTGTATTCAGAGTTTGTCAGTTCTGTTTCTGGAGGTAGCTAGTACTCTTTATCACAGATCCTTTGGAGTTGTCTTCAACCATTGTTCTAATCAGAGTAGTTAAATCTTTCACAATTGATCATCTTTATAATATTGCTGTTACTGTGTATCTGAGGTCTTTATGAGATTCTCACTCATAAATATGAATCTTCCTGCCTTCAGTCCCAACACTCTATCCACTCTGCCACCTCTCTATCCCCATGTTTCTTAAATACGCTGGCTGTTGGAGTATGGACAAATCATTTAAACTCAGTGAATGCAAGTAATTTTTTAATACTGCAAGTTCTAGAAGATTTGATAGTTATTCTATATATTCAGTTTGGAGAGAGTATCTATACCATGAGTTTCCTAAAAAGGAAATTACAGATCTGGACAGAAAGAATTAGGAAATACTTATGATTGTCAGCTATAATTCCAAAGTAATATATGATCATATTTATGGACTTTTCCTCATTCTAATCCTTTGAAAATAGTATTGCCGGGACGAGCCAAGATGGAGGAGTAGAAGCATGACCTTCCAGTGGCTCTGACTTCCACCCTCCCCAATCCATGTAAAAAGGGGACTCTAAACAAACTTTGGAGCTGCAGAACCCACAAAATGGCACAGAGAAGCTAACCTCCCACTGAGGACAGCCTGGCAGGCTGGCAGGAATCCAGCACAGTGCTCTGGGAGCCGAGCTCAGCCCCACTCCGAGGCTTTAGCCCCAGGGAAGGCCTGACCAGCCACCTGCCAGAAGGACTCCAGATCAGCAGCAGCTGTGGCTATGTCCAGATTTATCAACACATAGATGCAAAGGACAAAGTGAGAGGTCAGTGCAGTCTGGAATTTGGGACCCAGTAAGTGAGAGTGTGAGACTTTTGCACCCCGGGGCAAGACGCCACTGAGACCCCTGCACAGCCAGCCAGTGCCACGTGGCAGCTTCAGCTCCTGGACTGCAGAGTATAGAAGGACCAAGCACCAGTCTGAGGGGTAATTGCTCTTGCTTTAACCTTCTTGGATGTGGATTGCAGTCTAGGGTGGAGGTCCTGGGGTGTGTGTCCAGCTTACCAGAGTGTGTGGAAACCTCAGAGAGGGCACCCATCTAATACCTCTGGCAGCTGAGAAAACTCCAGCATTTGGGACAAAAGCTCCTCTGTCTGGTGGCAGAGTCCTACTGTGGCAAAAAAGCCCAGGGGTCAAGTGACTGAGGGGCAACATGACCAGGCAAAGGAAACAAAGCAGACAGAAGATTCCAACATTACACTCCTAGTTTGGGGACAAAAAGGAGCAAAGCATGGAACAGGAGGAAGACAATGAAGTCTGAACTCATGCATCAAAAGCTTCTAAGGAAAAATACAAGATCGTTATAGGCCATAGAGGACCTTAAGAAGCAGATGAGAGAAGTGGAGGAAAAATTGGAAAGAGAAATGAGAACAATGCAAGAAAATTATGAAATGAGAGTCAGCAGCCTGACTGAGGAAAATAACACCTTAATAAACAGACTGACTCAAATGGTAAAAGAGGCTCAAAAAGGCAATGAGGAGAAGAATGCCTTAAAAAGCCAAATTTGCCAGATGGAAAAAGAATCTCAAAAGCTTACTGAGGAGAATCATTGCATCAGAATTAGATTGGAGCAAATGGAAGCTAATGACTTTATGAGAAATCAAGATGCTTGTTAAACAGATGCAAACAAATGAAAGAATAGAAGGCAATATGAAATATCTCATGGGAAAAACCACTGACCTGGAAAATAGATCCAGGAGAGAAAATTTAAAAATTATTGGAATACCTGAAAGCCATGATCAAAGTAAAAACCTAGAAATAATCCTTCAGGAAGTTCTCAAAGAAAAGTGCCCTGATGTTTTAGAACCAGAGGGCAAAATAGAGGTTGAAAGAATCCACTGATCACCTCCTGAAAAAGATCGCAAAAAGAAAACTCCTAGGAATATTATAGCCATGTTCCAGAATTCCCAGATTAAGGAGAGAGTATTACAAGCAGCCAGGAAGAAACAATTTGAATATTGTGGAAACACAATCAGGATAACCCTGGATCTGGCAGCTTCTACCCTGAGGGATCGAAGGGCTTGGAATATGATATTCTGAAGGCCAAAGGAGCTGGGATCAAAACCAAGAGTCACCTACCCAGCAAAACTGAGTATCATGTTTCTGGGGAAAATATGGTCTTTCAGTGGAATAGAGGACTTTCAAGCATTCTTGCTGAAAAAAACCAGAGTTGAATAGAAAATCTGACATCCAGATACAAGAAGCAAGAGAAGCATGAGAAGGTAAACAGGGAAAAGAAATCATAAGGAACTTATAAAAGTTGAACTATTAATATTCCTCCATGGAAAAACAATAATTGTAACTTATGAAACTTTTCTCAGGAGTTGAAGGGATTAGAAATATATATATATATATATATATGTCTATATATGAGGGTATATGGGCATATGAATACATATGTGAATGTGTGTGTATGTATTTACAGTTATACATAGATAGAGGGCACAGGACCAATTTAACAGGAAGGGATGATACTTAAAAGGTGAAATTAAGATGTAAGAGAGGAATATAATGAGAGGAGATGAGGAGAGACAGATTGGGGTAAACTATCTCATACAGAAGAGGCAAGGGAAAATGGTTACAATGGAGGGGAAGAATAAGAAGGCAAAAGGGAATGGGTCAACCTTATTCCCATTGAATTTGGCTTGAGGAGGTAATGAAATACATACTAAATAGGGTATCTCACCCTCCAGGAGAGTAGGGGGGGAGGGGATGAGAAGGGGGATGATGGAAGGGAGGGCAGGCTGGGGGGGAGGGAAGTTGGAAGCACCCACTTTTGAAAATGGGTGGGATCGAAGTAGAGAATAGAACAAGTGGGAGGTGGGATAGGAGGGAGGGAAATGTAGTCAGTCTTTTACAATATATCTACTATGTTATTGTTTTGCATTAGCCACACTTGTACAACATATACTGAACTGCTTATCTTCCCAGTAAGGGTGGGTGACAAGGAAGGAAGTGAATGAATCTGGAATTGTATGTTTTAAAATCAAATATTCAAATATATATGTGTGTATAAATATATATATATATGTGTGTGTGTGTATACTATTATTAATATCACATTATATGTAAGTGGGAAATAAAATATACAGGCACTGAGGCATAGAGATCCACTGGAAAATTAGAAAGGGGTATGGGAGAAAATATGGGAGAGAGCAAATTGGAGGAGGTGATATCCTGTGGGGCTGCTATTTTGGGGTGGTGGGTAGGGGAAAAATGGGGAGAAAATTTGTAACTCAAAAGCTGGTGGAAACAAATGATGTAAATCAGAGGTTAATAAAGCATTTAAAAAAAAGAAAATAGTATTTCCAACAACCAGACAAAGAAAATTAAGCTAATGAAAGGAGATTACATGCTTTCCCCAAAGTCATCAAGAGAGTTAGGTACAGATCAAGGAGAGAAGTCAACATATGTACTTTAGGAAGATATGCTACTAGATATTATAAGAGGTTGAAATGGGATTACAGAGACAGATTTCACAGATTTTCACATAATTTCCTAGTCTTCAATTAGCAGAATTTTACTTTTTATTAGTTTTCATATTGCTCCCCATATCACTAGGTTTCTCTCTTTAGAAAATACTCTAAAGAATTTCCCCCATGGGCTGCTAGGTGGTGCAGTGAATAAAGCACTGGCCATGGAGTCAGGAGGACCTGAGTTCAAATCCACCTCAGACACTTGACACACTTACTAGCCATGTGACCTTGGGAAGTCACTTAACGCCAATTGCCCTGCCTTCTCCCCTGCAAAACCAAAAAAAAAAAATGGTTTTCCGCCATGTTTAATCCTAATAACTTTGCTCATGATCTATTCTACCGGGTTTTGATAGAAAGGAACTAGAGGCATTGTTTTTCAGTCTAACTGCAGTATTTCCATGTGTAGATCACAGCTGATTTTATGGTAACCAGTCTCTTAACCTGTCCTTTTCCTGTCTACCAGTGTTGGAATGCTGCACAGAGTTGTCATTCCATTTTAGTTCCAAAAAATAACAATAACAAAATAATAGCTACAATTTACATAGGGTCTTAAGGCTTGTAACACATTTTGCATATTAGATCATTTGATACTCACAACAACCTTGTAAAATAAGTGTGCTATTATCCCCATTTTACAAATGAAGAAATTAAGGTTGAGAGGTTAAGTTACATGGCCAAGATAGTACAACTTTTAAGTATCTGAGGCAGAAGACTTGTGTTTTCCTCACTCCGAATCCAACCCTGTATCAAGGAACCAGAAATTTACTATCTCATTTGAAAAATCCAAAATGATGAAGGGCTTTTTTTTTGAGGGGGGGGGGGGGGGATAACTAATATTTTCAAGTGAATTTTCAAAACCGAAAACACACAAACACATACAATTATTTGTGGTATATGCTACCATTTCAATTTAATCTGTCTTTCAAGGTGTCATTTGTGGGGAAAGATCCACTATTCCCCAGGAATTCATCAACATTCATCATTTTGGGGGTGAAAACCTTAGTTACAAATATGAGATTACAATTTTAACCAAAGGAACGAAAGAGTAGAGTCATCTAAATGAACTGATACTGGGCATTACTGTGACCTCTGCTGTAATTGAGTCCTGCCCAGAATATTATGTGTCTTCAGCTGGTAAAATCTCTAAGCTTACAAGACAGTAAAAAATAAAATCACATTATTCTACTAAATATCATACCCTATTTTGGTACTACATCTCTAACACAAAGAATAGAAAAAATATTTTCAAAGGATCTTTTGTCTTAGTGAGAAGACTCTATAATTGAGAAAATAGTACAACTTGGTCAAATGGACTTAAATGAGATCTTAACAGACTCTTGCTAGTGATTTTTGACCTAAACCAGAAATTCAATATTATAACAGACAAATGATCTTATCAATATGGGTTCTCTATCCACCAACAAAACTCACATCCTATCCATAACATCTTATCCTGTGTGATTTTTGGTCATGCTTGCCATAAATCATCCATTTTAAATAGATCTAAGGCCTTCGAGGCTTTCTTTTAAGCCTCTTAGTGTTTCATGATTATTTTTTCAGCAGTTGAGCTACTATTCTATATGTCTCTATCTGGCAAAACTAATTCACTTTCTTATTGTGCACTTCCTGGATGATATAATTTCTTTTGTATAAGATATCATTCATAATATGCTGTAATCGATCTATGTTTGCATTTCCCACTGTATCACTTAAAACTTGATTCTTTCAGTGATATTTTTTCATATGTTTTCCTATCATTATTAGTATATATATATATATATATATATATATATATATATATATATATTCCTTTCCCTATCCATTGTAACAAAAAAAGAATGGAGGTAGATGAAAAGAGAAAGCAGTTCAGTAAAATATAATCTGTATATTTACTGTATATTGTAGTTTGATATGTAAGAATATGTAGGCTTTTGTGACTATTTGTCCAAGAAGAATCACTGGGGTACTGTTGTAATAAACAAACAAAAAAAAAACTTTTGTTTGTTGTTGTTGTTGTTGTTGCTGTTCTGTCAATGGTGGCTTGAAAGCCTTGAAAACATTTTGCAATTTCCTACATGTGACCCAGTTCACTTGTCCCTTTTAAAATGCATTTTACTTTTAATTCACGGAACAAAGCAAGCATTTCTATAATGTACAATAAAAAAGAAGATTGCATATGAAACTGCAGATCTACTAAGCACAACTTGTTATTCAATTCAAATATATAACAAAATTATCATGTGAATTTATTTTTTTTCTTTTTTCTTCCCTCCCTCCACCTTAGAGATGGCTACCATTAGACACAAATAAGTGTGTGTATTTATACACACACATATACACAATATATATATATATATATGTGCATATACACATATGTAAAATTATTCTGTACATACTTCTACTTATCACTTCTTTCTATGTCTACAAATATAATCTTTCTTTATATGTCATTTATAGTTCATTTGTGTATTTATTATGGAAAAAATGTATTTGTTCCAACTCATTCTTAAAACAGTATTGCTATTACTACATGCAATGTTCTCCAGGTTCTGCTCTTTTGACTTCATTATTTCATGCTAGTCTATCCATGTTTTTCTAAAACCATTGAGCACATCATTTCAAACAGCACAACTTGTTCGATTATTCCCCAATTGATGAGCATCCCTACAATGTCTAGCTTTTTTGCCATCACAAAGAAAACTGCAATAAACATTTTAAAACATAAAGATTCTTTACCTTTGTCCTTAATTATCTCTGGAAAAAGAATAAATAGTGCTATTGCTTGGTCAAAAGGTATAAGTAGTTTAATAACTCTTTGGACATAATTCCAGATTACTTCCCAAAATTGTTGGATTAGTTCACAATTCCGCCAACAATGAATTAGTGTCCTAATCTTTCCACATCTGCTCTAATATTTGTCATTTTCCCCTTTAATAATTTTAGCCAATCTGGTAGGTGTAAAATGATATCTAAAGGTTGTTTAAATCTGCATTTCTCTAATCAATCATGATTATAATTTGATTCTTTTAGTGATGTTTTCATATTTTTTGTATCTTCATTTATACATATATACTTCATTCCCTATCCATTGTAATGAAAAAATGAAAGAGAAAGATGAAAAGAAAAAGCAGTTCAGTAAAATATAATCAATATATTTACTGTGTCTGACTGCAAATTATTATTTGATGCTTAAGAACATGTAGACTTTTATGGCATTTTGGCCAAAAAAGAATCATTGAGATATTATTGTAATAAAAAATAACTTGTGTTGTCGTTAATTTTTTTCATATGACTATAAATTGATTTGATTTCATCATTGGAAAACTGCCTGTTCATATCTGTTGGCCATTTATTAACTGGGGAATGACTCATATTCTTATAGATTTGACAACATTCTTAATATATTTTAGATATGAGACCTTTATGTGATAAACTATAATTTCTGCTCAGTTTTCTGATTTTCTTCTAAACTTGGCTATGTTTGTTTTATTAGTACAAAACTTTTAAATTAATGTAATTGAAATTATTCTATATATCACATTGCTTGTTTATTCATAAATTTTTCACATATCCATAAGTCTGATAACTAATATGTTCTATGTCCTTTTAATTCTCTATATCATTTTGACCTTATCTTGGAAAATGGTATAAGGCATTGGTCCACACCTAGTTCCTGCCATAATTTTTTCCAGTTTTCTCAACAATTATTGCTATTTTTTTTACCAAATAATGAATTCTTATCCCAAAATATTGTTTTGACCATGGTCAAACACAAGGTTATTATATTTATTTGCTGCTGTAAATTGTATGCTGACTCTATTCCATTGAACTACCTTTTAAATTCTTAGCCAGTATCAGATAGCTTTGAGAATTAATGCCTTATAATACAGTTTAAGATCTGGTCCTGCTAAACCTCCTTCCTTTACACTTTTTTTTCATTATTTTCTTAACATTCCTTTTTCTTCTTCCAAAAGAGTCTTATTATTTTTTTTCTAATTCAGTAAAATATTTTGACAACTTAATTGGAATGGCATTAAATACATAAATGTTTGAGTAAAATTTTCATTTTTATTATATTGGCCCTGCCTACCCATGGATAATTAATATTTCTTTAATTATATAATTCTAATTTTATTTATATCAAATAACCACTTTCTTTTTCTTCTCTTGTTGATCTTGCTAGAATTTCCACAGCAATATTGAATAATATTAGTGACAGTGGGGAACCTTGTTTCACATCTGATCTTGCTGGGAAGTCTTCTAGGTTATCCCCATTACAAATAATATTTGCTGGGAGTTTTAGATAAATACTTTTTCAACTTAAGGAAAAATTCATTTATACCAATACTTTCAAGTGTGTTTTTTAAATATAAATGAGTATTGTTCTTTTTCAAAAACTTTTTCTGCATCTATTGATATAGACAAATGAGTTTTCTTCTTTTTATTATTGATGTAATCAATTATGTTAATAATTTTCCTTATGTTAAATCATTCTAGCATTTCTGTCATAAATCCCACTTGATGATAATGTATAATGTTTGCAGCATATTTTTGTAGTCTTTTAGCTTATGTTTTATTTAGAAATTTTGTATCCATATTCACAAATGAAATTAATCTATAAATTTTTTTTTCTGTTTTGACTCTTCCTGGTTTAAGGTTCAGTATGATATTTCGTTCATAAAAGGGGTTTGGTAGAATCCCTTCTTTACTTATTGTTCCAAATAATTTAGTTTAATATTGGATTTAGTTGATCTTTAAATTTTTATAGAATTCATTTGTAAATCCATCTAGTTCTGGTGCTTTTCTCTTAGGAAGTTCACTTATGGCCTATTCAATTTCTTTGTCTAAAATATATTTATTTATATAATCTCTTTTATCTTCTGCTAATCTAGGCAATTCATATTTTTAAAAAAATTCTTCAATTCCACTTAAATTGCTGAATTTATTGGCATATAATTGAGCAAAATAATTTAATATCCCTTCTTATTCCATTCAGGTCTCAGCTTATTGATTATCAATAGTACTTGTGAAAAACTACGCATTCGTGGACTGCTTTTTTATGTCATAGTCTGGGAAATAGGGATTCTTCATCAATTCATTCTTTTTTATGTGAATTCCTCAAACACTATCTTTTGAGGGATCATTGTGCTCACTGAGAAGACATTGATATTATAGAGATTGTTAGCACAATGCTACCCATAAACATGAGCATTTAGAAGACCTAAGAATGGATGAGGGGATGTATAGTTAGAAAACAGATTGTCTAATAAGTGAGCAATATTATATGGCAGTCAAAAAAAAACCTTATGCAATATTGGATATCACTGATAGAGTCATAAATTCCAGGGATACGGTGGTATAGACCTCTTGTCTGGTACTCTGCCCTTGTCATACTATTATTAAAAGTGTTATGCTAACTTCTCAGTGCTACAATTTAAGGATAAGTTGGAGTGTGACTGGAGAAAGATAAATAGGATAATGATCCCAAGTTATATGAGGATTAATTGATGGAAAGGGAGATATTTAAGCTGAAGAAGAGAAGATAGGGATGAAGGAAAGGGAGAATGAAAGCCCTCTTAAAAGTAGGCAAGCAGCAGGAGGGAAGATAGGGGGTCGAGGAGGCAGGAGGTATAGGAGACAAGAGATACGCACAAACATAAATCAGAGATCAGGAGTAGAATGTTTCAGAAAGTATATGTATATCTGTATAGATTTATAGCTATAGAGAGTCATCTACACTTTATTGTAGCCTTCTGGGGGGGGTGAGGGGAGGAGAAAAAAAGAACAAAGTAAAAAAGTGCACAGCAAAGAACAAAAGACCATTTACAAGAAAGCAAAGACATACAAATATCAATATGTGTATTATTTATCATATAGGCTTTCTTGAAATGAAGATTTATTGTTACATATTTTGAATCATCTCTCATGTCCTGCTATGCATGAACATGCTTTTTTTTCTTTCTAACTTTGTATTTAAGCTCCAATATTTAAATTTATGATTTGTTATCTTTTCTTTTCTCCATTCTGTTTTTGTGTTCGGGCATTGGAGTCTAAAATAAAATTAAAAGAAAAAGTATTTGAAGGACATCAAGTGGAAGAGGCTTGGATTTGGTTTGTTTGATCCCAAAGAGCAGAACGAGAAGCAATAAGTAGAAGTCATAGAGAGAAATTTAGAATTTATTTACAGCTGATGACAGAGAAAAAACCAAACCAAAAAAAGCCTTTTTAACAGTTAGTTATACTAAAGAAATGGATTAAGCTTCAGCCTCACATCCAGCTGATCTGCACCTCTCCATTGTCTCTAGTAACTCATCTTCCAGAAAGATTGAATCATGCCTGATACTCATTCTTCCTCAGTACTTCTTGGCTCTGAGACCCCTCCTTTCCTCTGATAAAGAGGGTAGAAGGTAGACAGTAGAGATTTCCTCTCACATCCTCTATTTAAAGAAGGGGCCTGTCACTTCTACTTCTTCCTGTCTCCCTTAGATGCAAGTCTTTTTCATGACCCCATGCCATGAATTTTCTCCTACCTCCTGCTGTGTTTTTTTAAACCTATTTTCTTCCCCCCTTACATTGTGAGCTCTCTGAGGGCAGGGGCTGTCCAGTATTTTGAACTGTAGAACTCTTGAGTGGTTTAAACAAATGAAAGAAAAAAAAAGTATTTGCAATGTGTGGTAGCATTTCAGTTCGACCAGTCTTTCAAGGTGTTATTTGCGGTAAAAGAATCACTATATTCTGGAAATTCATCAACACTCATCATTTTTCTGGGCGAAAACATCAGTTACAAACCACAAGGTTATGGTTGTAACCAAAGGAATAGAAGAGTATAGTCATCTGAATGAATTGATACTGGGCATTACTGTGACCCCTGCTATAATTTTGTCCTGCCCAGAAAATTATAGGTCTTTGACTGGCAATATCTTTAAGATTACTGGCCAGGAAAAAACCTCATCATTCTACCACATGTACATATCCTGGTTTGGCACTATACCTCTAACACAGGGAATAGACAAAATATTTTCAATTTGTCTTGGAAAAAGCAAAAAAATCTTTCTTTATATCCCTAGAGCTTACCCTAATACCTGGCACATGGTAGGTGCTTAATAAAATATTTATTGACTAATTGATTCAACGTACAGACATGGAGTGACAACCAAACCAATATCCCCAAAGAAATTCAGCAGCAGAAATGAATGAGTTATCAGACAAAGCAATGATCAATAAAACTAAAAGGAGACATCAATAGTTTCTCCATCCAGTCCAAGAATGAGCAAGAGCATAAAGACTACAGAAACTGAGAAGTGTTCTGCTTCAGAGTAAATGATCGGGGAGGTCCTTAAGCTAACAATCATTACTAATGTACAGGGTCTGAATCTAATAGAAGCTTGGCCATGGCTTGTCAAAGTCACAGAAGGAGGCAAAGCCACCACCACCGTGCCAGGGATTACTATGAAATGACATGAAGATAGCAGGAGACCCTGCAACTTGTCATGGGGGCATTTTAAGAGTCCCCAAAATGGTCTAACTGCTATTTTGAGATCATACAGGGAATAAAGAATAGGAAGAGGGAGCTGAGGCAGCCCAGTGCACTCCAGGAAGCATCAAATCATCAAATCAGAATTTGCAGCAGACCTAAATGCAGATTAAATGCCAATATATAGTTATTCAGGCAGCCAATAAATATATATTGTCAGGCACTGTACTAAGCCCTGAGAATATAAATATTAAAATTCCTAACTTCAAAGAGTTTATCATTAAATGGGGAAAGACAGGACCCAAAAGGAAGTTGAAAAGGGAAAAGAGAGAAAAGGGAAGTTTCCCAGAGTACAGGCATGGTAGAGATCAAAAGTCTGCAGGAGTGCAGCCAGCCAGGAAATGAAAAGATGGCTGGGCTAAGAGTCTTCCATGAAGGTTCTGTGAGGAGTTCTCCATTCGCCCTTCCAATTAGAGGGGCCACACTGGAACAGGGTATTGAAGTGTGAGTTCTAGGGTTAATATGATCTTGTTAGATGAAGTTCCTGAATCATCATGGGGAAGTCCAAATGGGTACAGTTGGGTAGAAGACATTAGTGATGGCCTATAATAGCCATGTTGTTTTGGTTCAGTCATTGAAGATGTGTCCAACTCTTCTTGACCCCATTTGGGGTTTTCTTGGCAAAGATACTAGAGTGGTTTACCATTTGCTTCTCCATATTATTTTATAGATGAGGAAATTGAAACAAACAAGGCTAAGTTATTTACTCAGGGTAACACAGCCAGTATCTGAGGACAGATTTGAACCCAGGAAGATGAGTATTCTTGACTCCAGTCCCAGCACTGTGCCCACTACACTACCTAGCTGAAGATGATAGCTGTAGCAGGAGACAAAGCCTACTCCAGGCTTTTGAATTATTGATGGGGAAGAGCCTGAAATCTGTGTCTTCAATGAGCCACATTGAAAAGAAGACAGAGACAGAAGCCAGAAATTGAGGTAGAAGACAATTCCTGGTCACATCTCTGGCCCCAGGTCCTGAACACAGATTGGGGTTGTAGAAAGCACAGGTCAAGGGATCAAGAACCAGACATCATAGCACAACTGAGGTGAGACAATGGCAGAGACAGTTCAAAGTGGACAAGCAAGAAAGGGCCTAAGGTTGTTTTAAAGAACGTGAGTGGAGACAAAACCTAGCAGTAACATAAAATCTCAATCCTTGAATTTAATGCTGGAGACAGGAATAAAAATATCAAACATCTAATCCAATAAATAAATATCATTATACTTAAGAGATATTAAGAAAAGTCCAAGAAGTGAATCATGAAAGGGAGAATGACTCCCATATAGGTAAAAGTTGAGCTTCAGAAACAAAGAATGACTAGATCACAATGACTCCAGGAGTTAATGGAAAAAAAATGAAGTAACAGATAAAAGGAAGGAAGGAAGGAAGGAAGGAAGGAAGGAAGGAAGGAAGGAAGGAAGGAAGGAAGGAAGGAAGGAAGGAAGGAAGGAAGGAAGGAAGGAAGGAACAACAAAGAAACAAAGAAAGGTCCTTAGAAAAATGTTAGCAGAATAAATAATTTAGAACAGAACAAACATGACCTTGCTAATCTACAATAAATTTATAGTCCAATATCACCCTGGATCTATTTTGTGTTTTCCTTGGTAAACTGCTGTCTAACTGGGCCTCCTCAATTTTATACTTATGATGTGAATTTTGGGAACAAAATTTAAAATTTTTCATTTATGCATACTAAAATTTTTTTATTAAATTGTATCTATTGAGCTAGCTTGTCAAGATCTTTTGCATATTGTTACTGTCATACAGTATGTTAACTATCCCCTCACCTCAAAATTTGTGTCATTTGAAAATATTAAAGGTATCCATTTTACGTGTTTAGCTAAGTCGTTGATAAAAAAAAAAGGTTCAATAATAGTACAGGGCCAAGATTAGTGACTTCTTGCCAAGTTGACATTGAAACACTAAAAACCACTCTAAGTTCAGCCATTCATCCAATAATTGCATTCTCATCCAGTTCACATCTTTCCATCTTCACAGAAGAATATCATGAGATATTTTATCAAATATTTTGCTAATTCTGGGTAAACTCTCTCTATAACATTCTATTCATCTACCAGTTTTGTAACTTATCAAAAAGTACATACCACTGTCACAACCTGTTTTTAATAAAGTCATGCTAGTTCTTTGTAATCATCACTTTCCTTTTTGGATATTCACCAACCATCTCCTTAATGATCTTTTCTAGGAGTCTTACAGAAATCAGTTAAAACTTCCTGGCATATACTTTTCAGCCTCTATTCTCTCCCCTTTAAAAAGAAATCAGTACACTTACCTCTCTCCAATCTTGTGGTACAGCCCCCACTTAACATTATTTTTCAAATATTAGTGACAGTGACTCAACAAAAAACATCAATCAGTTCATTCACTGCCTGAGGAATTAGTTTATCTGGGCCAGATGACTTTAATTCAACAAGGGCAATTTGCTACTTACTTAACTATTCTTACTTATTTGGGACATTAATTCCTTGTTAGCTATTTTTATTCTGTTACTTTCAGGGCAAAGATCATATTACTTGGTAGAGAAAACAGGAGCAAAATAAAAATCCTTCCTTCCTAAAATTAGTTAGCATCTACACATCTATCCCAAGTAAAAGTCCTGTACTTCCTTTTGTCTCTTTTTCTCCTATTATAACAATACCAACAACCATTACATCAATAACAAACCCCAAATCTATTTCGTTTTCCTTCTCTCACCAGCCTCAGTTCATTTTGAGTTTTAGCATCCCTAATATCATCTTTAATGAACAATGTTATGCTCTTACCATTCACCCTTTATTGCCTATCTTTGCCTGCATCTTCTGAGTATTTCCAACTTTAAATATAACTTAGTTGATATATGTCTTAAGTGTCCACATCAGTCTTTTCAAGACAACTCAATTCTCTTCCCAACTGGAATGGTCTCTTTTGTGTTTTCATAATTTAATTCTTGAGCACCTTCCAGCACCTTCTATATCCCCTGTAAAATTTTAGTCCATGAGATCTTATTTCTCTTTCCTAGGTGCTCCTACAAGCTCTTTAAAAATATAGATAAATGTCAGACTATATCCTCCTTTCCTTTTCTGTGTCCTGGAGTCTAAAAAAAAGTAGTCACTATCCCCCAGAGTTCCTAGCATTTCTATTCTAACAATTTATTTCTCCCTGTTAGTAATAATAGGATATAGTATTAAATTTTCACTTATTGGTTCCTTTACTTTTTAAAGGATGAAATTATCATAAAATGAATAAGACAAGTTATGAACTACTCTGCTTTTCACAGAAAGTTGCAATAGATGATGGGATAATTGAATTCCCTCATTACTATGTATTCTTGACTCTGTGATCTCTTTTCCCAGACTCATATTTCTTCTTTCTGTTCAAGTGATCTCTACCATATTTGAGGATAAAAACCATTTATGTTTCTCTCGTTTACCTTCACTCAAATGCTCTCCATCAGGCTTCATTCTTCTGGTACCTTTTTTTTACATTAGTATATATTTTTAAGTTTTAAATGACACATCCTCCCTCACCATTTACTGTATTTCTTTTGAATAAGATACATGACTTCAGAGCCATACATCATTCATGAGTTTTATCTTACCAAGTGTCAGTAATACCGATCATGTCAAATGTGTATCCCTGTGTTAGGGTCTCTTGTTCCTTTCTTGTTATGTAAACTTTAAGGATATGCATATAGACATGTAAGCTTTAAAAAAAATTTACTAGTTCTTTTGTTTTGATTCCTGTGAACGGGTATCTCATTGTTATTAATCCTTCATTATAACTGCCCTCTGCATCAGGGATTGTTAGCCTTTTTGTATCACCTACCCCTTAGGAAATTTAGTGAAGCCACTGGACCCCTTGTAATGGTAATAGAATTTGAATATCCCCTTGTATTGGCTTGGTTTTTTTTTTGGGGGGGGGTTACATATTACAACCCAGAGCTTGTGAATCCCACTTGTGGGATGGACTTGTTGATCTGAAGAGAGGGGGCTGAATTGGGAGAAGCTGGTACCATGGATTTAGAGAGAGGCTCAAGCAGAGAGAGGCCAGGAGAACTTTTGGGAGCAGGATTGTGGAGGCAGAGAGAGACAGAGAGAGAATTACTGGGGGCCAGAGTTGCTGAGAGAGAGGGAGAACTGCTAGCTGAAGCCTCCCAGACTGCTGAGGGCCAGTTGGAGCTGCCCAGGACTTTTGAAAACTGCCACCCAGAGCTGCTGAGAACTGAGGAAGCATAACTGTGGTGCCTATATTTTGCCTTTCTGTTTTGATGTTTCTTTGTCAGAGTTGTTTGTTTGTTGACAGAGGCCTCAGACCTTACTTGGCCTGGATTTATTCCACAGGCAGAAGGTGAATTGAAGTGGATGCTGGCAATGCACATAAATGTTTTGGTGTCTTTGTTAAGCTTTGCTTTACAAAGGAAAAGAAACTGCTGAGAACTTGCCTTGGGTCAAGATGAAGAAAAGGTCTCTCCTTGGGTATTGAATACTGTGATGATATTGTCACCTAGTTGTGACCTAAGGGTGGATGGCCTTCCATTGCCTCTTGAGAGGGTGCTTGGTGTCATTGGATGGTATTGTGATCCAGGGGTGAAAACTTTTGGCCTTTGTGCTTTGTGACTGACCAAATGAATGTATTTTGTTTATGATTGGAAATTAATCTCCACTTGAGAAGAGAAATTTTGTGATTGACTAAATAAATGTATTAGCCAGGGGTTGAGTACTTTGACTTTATACTGTGTGATTGAATTGAGAACTTACTAAATGATTGTTACCCTGTATTTTGATTATCTCTTTTCTGGGAATGTTTTGTCTTAATCTGTCACTGAATAAATGATTTACTATGCTCCTAATCTCAACCTAGAAGTTGCTTGTGCTTGGCATTACACCCCTTTACAGAATAATGTTTTAAATGCATAGAATAAAATATATAGGATTACAAAGGACATGGAAATTTAACTATCAAAATGTTACCAAAATGACTTGATGTAAGTTAAAAATGGAAACTGATAAGAGAAACAGACTAATTACCACAAATTAAGATGTGATGTCATTGGTCCTCTTCGAGAAGGAAGCATGAAAAACAGCAATGAAAATGTTAAAAAAAAGATGTAAGAGTTCACGTAAGAACCTCTTCTCTATTCTAGTCTATCTATCTATCTATCCATCTATCTATCTCTCTCTGCCTACACACATATACCCACACACACACATACACACCCCTATACACACACACATATGTATGTGCATATATAGGCAATCTTATTCCCTATTTTTAATTTAAAATTCTTTTTATCAGTTTAGTTATCCAGTCAATGCATTATCACCATACTCTCATTTCACTCATGAGGAAAGTGGGGCCCAAAGAAGTTAAGCAAGTTCCCCAAGGTCACATAAATAGTAAAACAACAGAGCAAAGATTCAAAACAAGTATCATTGCCTCCTGATACAACATTCTTCTATTATACCACACTGTCTCTTAATAAAATACACAATCAAAAATAACTCCAAGAGCCAGGCCCTAACCATAGTCCCATGGTTAGTTCAATCTCCTACAGTCCTACAAAATGGCAATGACTATTCTAATTGATAAAACATTAATAGTCTTTCTCATTGAAAAGAGATTTGTTGTACTCAGGTAATAATGATACGTGCTGACACATTTTATACAAAGGGAAAACAGCAAGTATTTTCTTCCCTGTAATCCTCATTCATCCCCAAATTTAAGTTA
Source organism: Petaurus breviceps papuanus (assembly GCF_028583685.1). NCBI lineage: Eukaryota > Metazoa > Chordata > Mammalia > Diprotodontia > Petauridae > Petaurus > Petaurus breviceps. The sequence goes on from NW_027187327.1 coordinate 11,351,039, forward strand.
ACCAGAACAAATCATCCTCCCAAGCACTTTGGTTAACTGAAGATGTACTGCATTTAGTTTCACATATCTTGTGAAGTTTCTTCTTCCCTGTCCAAAATGCTTACACTTAAGATTTTCTAAAGGAATGAAAACTTTTCAGAGGTCAGAGTTAAAATGTGGTTTGTACAAAAGTAAGCAAAAAGTAAATTACAACTAAATGCTGAGTGAAAAAAAGCTTCTCTAGGTTGAAACCACATAAGGACAAAAGATAAATATTCTCAATTGACATGGTCAAAAGGCTTGGCTGAACTTAGCAAGGAGACAAAAAGCAGTTCCTCTCTATTTTCAGCCAAACGCATTAAATTATCCTACTTCCTGGCATCAGCTAAGCCATATCTTTGTTAGAGGAGAGACTACTTGTTCTGGGTAAATGAACTTTTGAATCACTTGTAGTAGCAAAAAAATTGGCCTGCATGTTACTAATGCAATTTTTTAGAGAAATGGGTCTGTAAATAAAAGGTTTTTTGACATCACAGTTTCTGTTCAGTCAAAAGCATGTCATTCTCCAAAAACTGAAATGGAAAATTGGTCATAGTGGCAATGAGGGGGAAGAAGCAAAGTTCTTTCAGCATGAACAAATCTTAGAATTAATGAGACTACATGACATGGTCCAAGTTGTTGAATTTTTAGGGTATGAAGTTTACCAAAATTTTAGAGTATGAAATTACCAAAGGTTTTTGCTACGGCTTATATGTATATAAATACAGATACATGTACACATTTGGATGCATATATGTTTACACACGGACACACAGACACACACAAATACACATATCTATATCTATATATATAATATGTGTATATATATATATATATATATGTACATTTATATATAAAAACAGGTTCCAACCAGTCTTCTCTCTTGGGTGACACTTCTCAGGTAGAGAAATGTGATTTCAGGAAGGGATAGGAAAAAATTATCCTTTTCTGCCTTCAAAATAATGGTAGAAAGAGCTACTACTCCCCATGTAGAATATGGATTCAGCTAGCCAAGCTTATACCAAAAATGCTGACTGCCTTTGCTTGTCCCTCTCATGTGTTTTCTTTCTTTAGCATTTACATTGTAAGCTTACAAGGCAGGAGAAGATGTCACTACTACCACCAGACATATTTCTCTTCTCTGACATTAGAACAATAAAGCACAGAGAGTACTGATGTAGGAGCCAGAGGGAACAGGAAATGAGAGAGAGACAGAGATAGTTAACCCATGGTGAAAGATCAAGGTTAGTTTTTAATCACACTGCACTCAGTAGAGGTAAAATGTGAAATGGCTAATTAGTAGCTTTGTAAAGATGATCTCATGTCCCAGCGAAGTATCATAGAAAAATAATAAATCACCTGACCTATGCCTCTCTCCCCTGCCCTCTGTTTGAGGGGAAACCCAAGATCAGAGCCAAAAATAGATTGTCCCTTCAGTAGCTAGGTAAAGTCAGTGAATGTAGAAATGTGAAACTCAATCCCCTAAGGAGAGGTCAGGCTTCTCTAGAGCCAAACCTGCAAAAACTGGAAAAACATGTAAAGGATGGGGATTGGTATAGGTAACAAATCCTAGGAATGCAGTTGTGTGCTTTTCTCTACCCTGTATACTAAATAAAGAAAACTCTTTTGGGACTAGTCCTTCCATACTACCTAAAACATAGAAGGAAACAAAAGGAAATAATAAAAATATTTGATATAGAGTACTATTTATTCCATTTATTGCCCCCCCAAAATAGATTCACAATATTCTCTTCTTGGGTTCTACTAATATACTATGATCTACCTTACCAATGTTTATAGCCTTGTCTATTAGAATGCCAGGAAATCTTTGTTCTAGTATAAACTGCAATCATAGGCATATCATCAATGGTTGTGTTCTCTGACTACTTACTCCACTGTACCATTTTATATTTTTCTGTTAAAAAAATATATTTCAAATGAGCAGAGAAACCCCAACAGACTCATAATTAAGTTCTCCAAAAAGCAATCCCAGAAAATATTTAAGCAAAACAGAATAAAAGAATGGTTATAAATGACAGTTCATACAACCTTACACTTTAATATATTAACTCACCATTTATTAAAAGGGAAGGATGTGTACTTTAAACTTTAATGAGTACCCAAGCAGCTACTGCTCTTGACCTAAATTTCCTTGGCATTTATACTTGTCTTTGTTCATTTGTAGTCATTGTGTAACTTGCTATTTTTCTTCTGTTTTCTTTACTCTAAATTACTTCATACACATTTTCTCGACCTCTCATCCTTTTCCAAGTTGCACTCTAGACTTTCTCTATCTTTGCCTCAACTCTTCAGCCTGATGCTCATTTTGGCCCTAAAATTTATACATTGGAAGTGTCCTTTGCTCCTGAAGTCTCTCCCTCTGATTAGATAGCTCCTCCTAGAGTGTCCATGTAAGGAGGGAAACTAAGCCAGCTTTTTCTCATTTTTCTTTAGGCTGTTCTACTTCAGACTTTCTCTACTCCTTCTCTACCTCTTACAGGTTATCTTTGTCTCCCCAAAGCCTTTTCAGCTTCCTTTTCTGTATTATCACCCACCATCATTTCAGCTCCTGGAAGGCATGAACTGAATTTCTTTCTATTTGTATTTGAATTCTCAGCTCTTAGCAATTTCCCTGGCACATTGTGAGCACTTATCAAATGCTTGTTAACAGACTGCCTAACTGGACCTTGTTTGAATTCTTCATAGTGATCATTCCTTACAGTACATAATGTGACATTGTATTGATAATAACATAATCTGATTGGCCATTCCCCAATTTATCTGTTTTGTTTCCTCTTCTTTCGCATTATGTCTAATTCTGCATTAAATTCTTTTAATAATTTTATTTTTACAATTTATATTACAAACATAATTTATTTACTAAGTCTGTAAATTAGAATAATGCTGTCATTATTGTATTGACATTGCTAACTACAAATATTGAATATATTTTTGATTATTAAGATTTCTTTACACTTTATTTTATTTTTAATTACCAATATATATTCTGTCTCCCTTTACTGTATACAATTTAAAAGAAAGAAAAATCTCTTGTAATGAATATGCAGAGTCAAGCAAAAGAAGTTGCCACATTTCCTTTGTCTAAAAATGTATGTCTCATTCTGCATCTTGAATCAGTCATACCTCTAGAAGCAGGTGAGCAGTATACAGCATGATCATCTCTCCATAATCACGGTTAGACCTTGAATTTATCAGAATTCTTAAGTCTTTCTGCATTGATTGATAGAGCTGCCTGCCCACTCCTGTTCTGCAACCACCAGTTGATTCCAATAGTCTACTCCAAGGCTTTTCTTAGTCAAATGAGTCATGATCTTGGGCTGTTAAAGAATCTGTAAATAATTTATACTTGTATCTCATGATGACAATTTTATATTGAGGTCTTCCTAAATTTTTCTTAGAGTGATTGTGGAAGAACTAGGCTTTGCTGCTTTCTTCTATTCTACCATAATAACATTCCAGTTATTTGGTCTTCCTTTATTTTTTCGAAACTTGTTTTCCAAATAATGTTATTTGTTTTTCTCAAATAAATAATCATATCAAGAAAAATTTCATTTATTTTTAAATTTCTTAAATATTTAAGGAAAATGAATGCTATATTTTATCTTTTACTTTTTCCTACACATATATATTTCATATATGTTTTGTATATATATATATCTTATTTCCTTAATGATTTTTTATTATAAAAATTTACTAATTTGAAACTTATATTCCTACTACAAGTCCAACATAGCCATAGCAAATGTTTCAGATATACCTTTATAGTCTCTTTGCCAATGTTTTCTTTCATAGTTTTACAAAAATCTTCATTCATGTTTTTGGTTCTCTTTTTCTGCATTCTCATTTTTTTTTTCGGCAGTCAGGGCCACATTTGTGTCCTAGAAAAAATTTGAAAGATAACCATCTTTCTTCTTAGAAACTTTATGTAAATGACACTATTCTTTAATGTTTGATAGAATTCACTTGTTAATCTTGCTGGTGCTATTCCCTCTCCCTTCCCCTTCTCCTCAGTAATACACTATTGGCCTTTTCAATTTCCCTTTATAAGAACTGGTTTTTGAACATATCTATTTCACATTTTTTTAATCTAGTTTTCTTTATTTTAGATGAAATAAAATATGATTAGCTAAAGACATCAATTTTACTGCTTTTGCATTGTGATTCTATCTCTGATTTTCAAAATATTTTTTGTTGTATATGTTTTATAATAATTAATTTGGTGCTTTGTGGTTTTAAGAATTAATTATTACTTGATATTGGTATATAGTGTTAGATAATGGTCTATGCCCAGTTTCTGCCATACTATATTCCAGTTTTCCCAGCAGTTTTTGTCAAATAGTGAGCTCTTATCCCAAAAACCAGGGTCTGGGGGTTTATCAAACAATAGATTACTATAGTCATTGACTTCTGGATCTCGTGTGCCTAATCTATTCCATTGATCCACTCCTCTATTCCTCAGCCAATACCAAGTAGTTTTGATGACTGCTGCTTTATAATACAGATTGAAATCTGGTATAGCTAGTCCACCTTCCCTAGCATTTCTTTTCATTGATTTCCTTGATATTCTGGTCTGTTTATTCTTCCAAATGAATTTTGTTATTATTTTGTCTAGCTCTATAAAGTAGGGATTTTTTTTGGTAAATTAATTGTTATGGCACTAAATATATAATTTAATTTAGGTAAAATTGTCATTTTTACTATATCAGCTTGACCCAGCCATGGGCAATTGATATTTTTCCAATTAGTTAGATCTGATTTTATTTGTGTGAAAAGTGTTTTGTAGTTGTGGTCATATAGGTCCTGGGTTTGTTTTGGCACGTAGATTCCCAAATATTTTATAATGTCTACAGTAACTTTAAATGGGATTTCTCTTTCTATCTCTTGCTGTTGAATTTCATTTGAAATATATAGGAATGCCAAGGATTTATGTGGGTTTATTTTATATCCTGCAACTTTGCCAAATTTATTTAATGTCTCAAGTAGTTTTTTACTTGATTCTCTAGGATTCTCTAAGTATATCATCATATCATCTGCAAAGAGTGATATATTGGTCTCTTCTTTGCCTAATTTGATTCCTTTGATTTCTTTTTTTTCTCTAATTGCTACTGCTAACATTTCTAGTACCAGAATGAAAAAGAGGGGTGAGAGTGGACACCCTTGTTTCACCCCTGATCTTATGGGAAATGCTTCTAGCTTCTCCCCATTACATATAATACTTGCTGATGGCTTTAAATAGATGCTACCTATTACCAAAATACTCATGATGGAGAGAAATATGTGCATCCAGAGAAAGAACTAGAAAGAACTAAGTTTATATCCCAGGTGGAAGTAAAATACCTGATCTTTTTCCTTCTCTTATTTGGTATTATGTCCTCTACCATTTTTCATTCCAGCTGATACAATCTGTCTTTATAACCTGACTAATGTATAATGTGAAAGTATTTACAGACTATATGCCTACACTAGACTATATGCCGCCATGGGGGGAGGGGAGAGGGGGACAAAATATGAAACTCAAGGAATTGTGGAATTGAATCCTGTAAACTAAAAGGAAACAAACAAATTAATAAAAAAATAAAAGTGGAAAATATAAATTTAAAAATTTAAAAAAAGAATTAATTATTACACTTTTTCTTCTTTTGTTGTCAATATAAGCTATTAGAGATTTAAATTTTTGGCTAAGAAATGCTTCAGTTGAGTTCCATGTATTTTGGTATGCTGTTCCACTGTGAGGGATAATTTGCAGTGAAGTTTCCCCATTCTGAAAAATCAAATCTAGAGTGGCTTCAGCATCCACCAGGCCTAAATTTAGAAGTCACCTGACCTTTCAGGAATCTGGAACTTAGAGCAGTGGAGACCCTCCCCAGTGCCACCTCAGCACAAGATATGCCAAACAAGGATAAAACTGCCTCCCTGGCCTTGCATTGGACACCCACATGTTTCTGTGTCCTTTATCTCCAAGATAGATTCCCAAACTTAGGTTGTGGGCTGGCCTTCATACCAATGAGAGTGAAGGCCAGTTGGGGGGTTGGGTTTCTGCATTAGAAGGTTATATAACCATGGCCTTGCTTCTACCTGTTGCTCTCTCCCTGGCAGATGCCATTTGAGCAACAGGGGCACAGTCTTTTCTCATGAAAAAAGAATAAAGGCCTTTTCTGATCTCAGATTCAGACTCTGAACTCTTTTATCCCACACACCACTATTGTCTTTCTTTTCAACTAATTTTTCATTATTTCTCTGATTTCTTATTTCAGCAATTTCTTTTTAGTGTCCAAAAAGGAAAAGAGAACAGAAAGAAGAATGTATATAGGAGAAGAACAGTCAAGAGTACGAAATGCTACAAAGAAGTTTTAAAAAGATGAAGACTGGGAAGAGATCAAAAGATTTGACAATGAAAAGATCAACCATTGGTTACTTTGGAGAGAGCAGTTTTAGCTAATGATGATGTCAGAAGCAATACTGAAAAGGATTTAGAAGAGAATGAAAGGAAAGAAAATAGAAATAATTATCAGACAGGGTTTTCAAGGAATTTGGCCAAGAAAAGAAGAACAAATACAGAAAAACAGTAATGGGAATATTAAGATTAAGTGAGCATTTGTTAAAAATGGGAGAGACTTGGATATGATTATAGTCAGTAGGAAAGGAACTATTAGACAGGAAGAAGTTGAAAAGTAGAGAGTAATATAAGATAGTGTGGGTGATCTGATGGAGAAGATGGAGAAGAGAGAGTGGAGGGTGTACGAAGAGACTAGTTTTCTATCAGAGACCAAAGTAAAGTAGGAGATAATGGGAGGAAGGGGAGATGATATAAATGAATTATGAATAAGGGGAAATAAGAGGGAAATTATGCTCAATGGTCCTGATAATCACAATAAATCAACAAGCATTTATAAAGAGCCTACTGTACTAGAAATTGTGCAGGATGCTGGGAATACAAAGACAAACATGAAATACTCCCCAATCAAAATGTAGTCAACATCTACATAAGTAATTAGCCATAAAATGTATACACAGTAAACAAGTTGGGGAGAGCAACAGTTGGTGTGATAAGGCAAAACTTCATGGAGAAAGTGATAACTGAACTGCGTTTTGAAGGAAATGAGGGCTTTGGTACATAGCAGGTCCTAAATAATATTTATTGACTGAATTACTAAGGATGTCTGCCATGCTTAGAAAGACTTCCATAGTCACCTTTTATTCATCATCCCTTATTTCATAAACAATAAACATTATTTGGGGTCTACTAGGTGCCAAAAAAAGGCAGGTAGGTGGCTCATTAGATTTGTCGATTAAAAACTCACTAACAGTTTTAGAGAGAGCAGTTTCAGTGGAACAATGCCACACTATTTGGAGTTAAGAAGGGAGTGAGTATAAAGGAAGTGGAGGCACTTATATTAGACAGCTTTCTCAAAAAGTTTAGCCATAAAAAGGGGAGATATGGGATCGTATGGAAGAATTGAGTAAGGATGTTTTTGAGAATGGATGAGACATGGGCAAATTTATAGGCCTATGGGAAGTAGTAAAGGTGAGATTGAAGATAAGTGAGAGAATTAGGATGATAGAAAGAAAAACCTATTGGAGTGTCAGGATGCAATGGAATCACTTGTGCATATAAAGGACTTTGCAAGGAGAAGGGCTACCACATCATATGGACAATAACAGAAGGAATCTGCAAGATGTGAGTTGGGGATATGGGGAGAAAAGGGAACTCTCAGAATATGACTTCTTTTTTGTTGAAATATGAAGTAATATTCTCATTTGAGGGGGGAGGAGTGGAGGAGCTTTGGAAAGTTTGAGGAAGACTTACAGAGATTTTTATGAGTCACTGTGGTGGGGACACTGAGCCAATTAGAGATATATAAAAGCATTGCTTTCCTATAGAGAGGGCTCTGTTTAGATTATGTAACATAAATCTATAGAGGAACCAAATGATGATGATGAAAAAGCAAGAAAATAGAAGAGGGATAGTTATGTGTACAAAGTAACAATTTTCATTTTAACCAAACCATATCATACATGAAAGGGAGCAATGCATAGCACAGTTGGAAAGGTAGCTGCAGGCTCTCAAGTGACAGAGGAAGGGAATAGAGGTTACATGGGACTTGATATTTTATATTGGAACTTATTGAGGAATATTAAAAAGTGTAGGATAAAATGAAATATATGTAAAGCACTTGGCACAGTCTTTGGCACATGACTGGTGATATACAAATGCTAGCTATTATTACTATTGATCTAATCTTAGCATCTGCCAACCTGCATGCCAATTTTCCCAGTAGCTCTTGCTAAACAGGGAGTAATTTACTATTATGTGAGTTCCTGCAATTATTGGATATGGGACTATTGTTTTCAATTGCCTCTGAGTCTTCCTTATCTAATTAGTGACTTAGATGTATTCCTTAATTATTAACAATACCAAATGGTCAATCAGTTAACCATTCTTAACCAGTGCAAAATATGTTTTGTGATTACTTCTTTACAATGTTGTTTCAAGTCTTGAAGTATTATATTCTCCTTATGTCTATAATTTCATTATTTTCCTTTTGATTCCAGACTTGTTGGTATGTCTAATGGATTTTATCATTGTTTTGTCAAGTTTTATAAAACTTATATAGTATCATTATTTTATATGATGAAATGAAAACACTAGAGAAGAAATTTTAAATTATATATGTCAGAATTTATAGCTCTCAACGCAGAAATTTATAAAAACTCATTCAGTAGATTAAAATTATGTGAACAAAAGCAATCCTTAGGTTTCACTAGGACTAGAATTTTTGAAAAAAGAAAAATACAGGAATAAAATAAAGATTTCCCTACTGTCAGTTGACATAGTTCTAGAAAATATTATTTAAAAAGCATTAGGAGAAGAAATAAATTAAAAACACAAAGATAAGAAAAAAGGAGATAAATTCATTCCTATGTGTTGATGACATGACTTACATTGAAAATGCTAGAGAATCAGCAAAGATATCAATTCAAACTATTATTATCTTAATAAAGTATCACAATATAAAATAAACCAACAAAAATCAATAGCTTTTCTACATAGTAATAAAAAATTTTAAATGGCAATAAAGAGTAGAAAATGTTGATGATATAAGATATAAACAAAAGATATCAATATAGTTCTTAAAAATTAAAAAAAAACAAATCCCTTAAAATTCATATGCTTTTGTCTACATCTTAAAAATCACCTATGTCGGGGCAAGTAGGTGGCACAGAGCACTGGCCCTGGAGTCGGGAGGATCTAAGTTCAAATCTGGTCTCGGACACTTAACACAAAAATGAGCCATGTGACCTTGGGCAAGTCACTTAATCCCAATTGCCCTCCAAAAAGCAAAAAAAAAAAAAAAAAACATGTACAGTAGGTCTATAATAACTAATTAATTTCTTTTCTCTATGTCCCACTTCCATTATTTTTAGATTGATTCCTTAATTTCTAAAGGCGTATATATATACATATGTGTGTGTTTGTGTGAAGTTAAATTCATCTATGCAGAGTCTTATTTCAGTAATTCTCCATGGCATAGATGCACTTATATATTCCTGAAGCCTTGCTACCATTGAACATGTTCTAGCAGGGTCTATCAAGCATCAACACTTGAAGAACAAGGTCCACAAAACTCTCTCTACTACATAAGTGGTTAAGACCAGCAAGTTGACTACTAAATAATGAATTCATTGCTCATTGTGTCTATTTTATGTTTCTGCAATGATGGTAGTAGGAGTAGAAAGGAAAACAGAAAGTGTTAAGAGTTATACATTTTTATATTGTATATAAATAGAAGAGCAGCTATTTAGAACCTAAATGGAATATCTTTGAATAATGACCAAAAATACACTACTAAGGAATTCAAACAACATTCATTGAGGCATTATTTCTATAAATAAATATGGTAACATAAAGAAGTTATAGATAAATAGCTCATGATTTAATATCAGAGATAAATTACAGACTTGGCAGATTTGTTTTCATTATGTGCCCCCCAAAATAAACATAACACAGATTTAGTCATCTCAACCAATTGTGCCCTCAATTAGTGTAATCTACCAAACCATCATGCACATAACTGCAATATATGTACCAATGTGCATTGTAGAGGATAAAGAAATAGGGAAATTTCAAGATGGCAGAGTAAAACCAGGAAATTGTCTGAGTTACAGCTCCAACCACCACCAATATCTGTAAAAATGACTCTAAAAAAATTTTAGAACTACAGAACCCACAAAGTGACAGAGAGAAACAAATCTCCCACTGAGGGCAGCCTGGCAGGCTGACAGCAAGGGTCTATCACACAGGGCTGGGATCTGAGCACAGTCCCACATGAGCAGCATGGTCCCAGAGCAGGGGCAGCCCTAACCAATGTCAGAGACTGGCCAGATCAGACTTCAGGAGAGTAAATCACCAGCAGCTGTGGTTGTGTCCAGACTTCTCAACCCACAAACACCAAAAGGAAAGTAAAAGGTCAGTGGGGAACTCTGTTGGGACTGGGTGATGGAAGAATGTGGTCTAGCCCCTGGCCCCCAGGGAAAGAGGTGGTTGGGGCATGGTGGCTACAGTTGCTTCCCTGTGACTGCCTCTGCAGCTCCTGGCTTGCAGCTCATAGGGGGACCAAGCGACCGTTCAGAGGATAATTACTCTTGCTTTGACCTGCATGGATCTAGGTTGCAGTCTTGGGTGGTGGTCCTGGGGTGAGAAATGCCAGTGTGCCAGAAATTATGGTGGCTGTAGAGAGGGAACCTTCTTCATAGCTCTGACATTTGCAAAAATGCCAGCAATTTGGGACACAAATCTCTCCATTTTGGAAGCAGAATTCTACTGTGGCAAAGTGCTCAAAAGTTAAGTAATTGGCTGGCAAGAGGAGTTAACAGAGGAAGCACAATCAGATCATAGAATCTTTGAGGGGGACAAAAAGGATCAACACATGGAACAAGAAGAAGTAAACAAAGTCAAAACTCCTGCATCAAAAGCTTCCAAGAAAAATATGAACTGCTTGCAGGCCATAGAGGAGCTCAAGAAGGATTTTGAAAATCAAGTAAGAGAAGAAGAGGAAAAAAATTGGAAAGAGCAATGAGAAGGGTGCAAGAAAATCATGAAAAGAGAGTCAATAGCCTGACTAAAGAAAATAATACCTTAAAAAATAGACAAACTCAAATGGCAAAAGAGGCCTAAAAAGCCAATGAGAAGAATGCCATAAAAAGCTGAATTTACCAGAAGGAAAAGGATTTTCAAAAACTAACTGAAGAGAATAATTCCTTCAAAATTAGATTGGAGCAAATGGAAGATAATGATGTTATGAGAAATCAAGATACTATAAAACAGATCCAAACAAATGAAAAAATAGAAGGCAATGTGAAATATCTCATTGGAAAAACCACTGCCCTAGAAAATAGATCCAGGAGAGATCATTTAAAAATTATTGGACTACCTGAAAGCCACACACAAAATAAAGAGCCTAGAAATCATTCTTCAAGAAATTCTCAAGGAAAATTGCCCTGATATTCTAAAAATAGAGGACAAGATAGGAATTGAAAGAATTCACTGATCACCTCTTGAAAAAGATCCCAAAAAGAAAACTCCTAGGAATATCATAGCTAAATTCCAGTATTCCCAGGTCAAGGAAAAAATATTAAACTGTCAGGAAGAAACAGTTTGAGAACTGTGGAAACACAATTATTATAAAACAAGATCTATAGCTCCTACATTAAGGGATGGAAGCGCTTTGAACATGATATTCTGGGAAGTCAAAAGAGCTAAGATTAAAACCAAGATTCACCTACCCAGCAGAACTAAGTATAATGCTTCAGGGAAAAATATAGTCATTCAATGAAATAGAGGACTTTCAAGCATTCTTGATGAAAAAAAGATTTGAACAGAAAATTTGACTTTCTAATACAAGAAGCAACAGAAGTATGAGAATGTAAACAGGAAAAAGAAATCATTAGGAGCTTATTAAAGTTGAACTATTTACATTCCTACATGGAAAAATGATATTTGTAACTCATTACACTTTTCTCAGTATGAGGATAGTTGAATGGAATATATATATATATACACATACATATATATATATATATATATGTATATGTATGTATAGGAGGGTGTGTGTATATAAATACATATGTGAGTGTGTATATGTGTGTACAGGTATACATACAGAGGGCATAGGGTCAGTTGAATAGGAAGGGATGATGTCTAAAAAATAAAATTAAGAAGTGAGAGAGGAATATAATGAGAGAAGAAGAAATGGAGAGATAAAATAGGGTAAATTATCTCATATAAAAGAGGCAAGAGAAAACTGTTACAATGGAGGGAAGAGCAGGAAAGTGAAAGAGAATGGGTCAACCTTACTCTCATTAATTTGGCTTAATGAGGGAAAAACATACACATTCGAGTATCTTACCCTACTGGAAAGTAGGTGGGAAAAGTGAAAATAGAATAAGTGGGGGGCGGGATAGGATGGAGGGAAATATAGTTAATCTTTCACAATATAACTACTATGGAAATGTTTTGAGTGACTACACATGTACAACCTATATTGAATTGCTTATCTTCCCAGTGGTGGTGGTTGAAGAAGGAAGAAGGGAAAGAATGTGGTGATCAAAGTTTTACAACAAATGTTAAAAAAATGGTTTTTTACATGCAACTAGGAAATAAGATATACAGGCACTGGGATATAGAAATCCATATTGCCCTACTAGAAATTTGTGGAGGTGTAGCAGCAAGCACCCTATCATACCCAGGGTGGCTGCTGGCATAGGTTCTTAGATCTGCTTTTTTTTAGGAAAGCAACTCAAAATAGGTTAACAATCTTATTTAATCCATCAAACATCAGAGAATACAAACAATAAAAACAGAAGTTAAAAGCAGACAGAGAGACAGATCAGCAAACAGGACTTCTAGCTGTCTGACCATTACATCCATACCTAGTTAGTTGCCAGAGAGGGA
>NW_027187327.1:11364129-11425361 GCF_028583685.1 Petaurus breviceps papuanus
CAATGGCTGCCCAGAGTCTCATCTGGCCAAATCACACAACTCTTCCCAAAGTGAGCCCCAAAGCAAAACCTCACATCAGGGTATATAGAGCCTTCTCCTGGGTCAGAGACCATCACAATCCTCATGACCCACTGCCCAATCACAAAATAACAAGATAAGGGCATTCCTGAGAAACGAGCCTCCCTCCACAGGCTACAGGTGAGCACAGTCAGCCTATTAGGGGGCAGAGTATATTCTCAAATCAAGGAAAGTTCTCAGAGTCATTTAAGCCTATGAAAGGGCCAAGGGGCAGGGAAGATCTTCAGATTCTCATTCCCATAACAGGAGTGTATGAAGGAGGATATAAGAGAGAGCAGATTGGAGGAAGGGGTATTCAGTAGGCTCGCTATCTTGGGGTATCGGGTAGGGGAAAGACAGGGAGAAAATTTGTAACTCAGAATCTTGTGGAATTAAATGTTGAAAACTAAAAATAAACTTTAAAAAGGAAACAGGGAAATTTTATAAAGAATTTGATATAAATCTGAAGTCATGTCAATAAACTCTTTGACACTGGTAAATGACTTCAACACTAATTGGGTCCCAAAAACGACAATGAAAAATACGTTGTAAAATATGGCTGATGATTGAGCAAAGAAAGCAATCAAAGGCTTGTAAATTATTTGTAAACCTTATACCTATATCTCATGAATATATTTTTTCATAAAGAAATGGAAGATAATGGACATAGCATGGTCTCAGCAATATTTGAGTGGGAGAAGGGATGATAAAACTATATGTTAATGAACAGGAAACAACTGCCTATCAGGATGGAAGTTATTTCAAATTCTGCTACCAGTAGACAGATAGATCATTGGTATTTTAGAACAAAAGTCAAAATTAACCAAAAAGAAACAATAATGATGAGAAGATATTATGTGCTTCTCATTGCCTCATGGTACCATAACAAATTACTTTCTTTACAAAAGGACTATGAAGGAAATAGCAAACAAATAGCAAAAAAAATTTCTCTCTGCCTTCACTAGAAAGAGTAAATAACATGTTTCTCAAAATATCAAGAAATAGAGCTACCACATTTTGTATAGAGTAAGCCATAGTAGTGGAAGGGGACTAAGAATCATTTCAAGAAGTTAAGATGTTGGAGGAGACTTAAATATTATCTAGACCCATATCTGTACTTAATAGGTGAGGAAATTGAGTCCCAGAGGGATTTGGATTAGACCAAGGCCATTCAAGTAGTTATTGTTAGACCTGGAAACAGTGACCAGGGTTCTTGACTCTTATAGCAATGACTTCTAAAAGCTGAAATTCAGCAGAAATCAGAACATTAGGGTTGGGAAAAGCTTTGTTACTAGGTTACTGGGATATGTCAAATGTAGTTTGGAAGAAAAATGTTGAACCTTAAAAGATTGCCACACATACTACAATACCTTGTATCACAAGATAGGAAGTGGACATCTATGAATCATCTCTTAGTAGGCATTTTAATTTTGGGAAGGGACTAAAATAAATCAAATCACCCTTCAGCACTGGTGAATGGAATGGCAGAGTTCAAATTAGAACAATGCATATCACCTGCTACATTACATACAGATCACTAAATATCTCTCATAATTTTCCATGTTCAGCCAATATCCCTATGTTCTTTCATTTCATTGGAAAATTGAATTTCTTTGATTTATTTATTTTCTTACGTGTACACATGTGCAAGAATATATAGTCAGGCATGAATTATGGATCTATTGTCCAATGACCAGTCTGGTTAAGTTCAGATGTCCTTTTCAACAGGTATATAAGGACTATATGGTGATATATTCACTTTGGCAATTCTCAAAGAACAAGCACCATATTATGGAGACATTGTCATCTGCATCGGACAAGACAAAAAATTCACAAGGTACCAAGAAAGTGTGTGAATTTCACTGAAGAAAATGTTTTGGGATTTTATAAAATGTCATTCACAAATAGAAGGAGCTAGAGGGCCTGAATATTTATAGGAAATTTTTTCACACAGACTCTGGGCAGATCAGTCTCCATGCCACAGGTCAGCATCAGCAAGCACTTCTAGTTGTATGTCTCTTGATATTGATAATTAGGATATCGTTGAACAAGTTTATCTCTGTAGTTGAATCTACTAAATACTATTATGTGATCTTAATATATGTATAAATAACTCTATGTTGGAGGAGAGTCTTTAAGCCTGCATTCTGTTCTACTACATTAAATGCTTTTTTATATGAAAATTTAAAGAAGGGGGCACAGCTAGGTGATGCAGCGAATAGAGCACTGACCTTGGAGTCAGGAGGACCTGAGTTCAAATGCGGCCTCAGATACTTAACACAAAAACTAGCTGTGTGACCTTGGGCAAGTCACTTAAGCCCAATGGCCCTACCTTCCCCCCTCCAAAAGTAAAGCAAAAAAATAAATAAATAAAATTTTAAAAAACTCACTAGGAGATTGAATTTCAGTCATTTATGTGATACAATATACTAAAAAAAATTGCTTGTAAAAATCTGACTGTTCTTTTCAGAGAGAGGGAGGGAAAGAGGAAAGGAGACAGACAGAGACAGGAAGACAGAGACAGGAAGACAGACAGACACAGGGACGGACAGAGACAAACAGAAAGTAAATATATTTTTATGTGTGTGTATGTGACATGTAGTTTTACACTAGAGAGCTCAAGTGAGGTTCACATATAGTTCATTTGAATTGAGAAAGAATGAGTTTTTAAGATCACTATCAATGGACTGTAAGTAGAGTGGGGAAATATTCAAAATATGTCCAAATTCCAAGTGTTTAGATCATGTGAACTCAGTTTCACCTCTATTGGTATATGTGAATTTCTCTTTAAAAACTTTAAAGAAACATTTTTTTCATTGATTGCTTTTGAATTGAGGATAAAAAGATTGTTTCTGAAAAGCAAGAGGAAGTCATAAATTACACAAAAGGAACCCAGAGAAGAAACAGGGCCAATGTAGAGTTCACATTTTCCATTCAGAATACAATTAAAGTGTGAGGCTGCAATGCTTAAGAAGCAATATGGTATCATGTAAAGAGTTACAAAAAGAAAACTTAGAAGGAAGCAAAGAAAAGATAGACAGCTCTCAACACAATGCATAACATTTATCATACAGGCTATCTTGAAATGAAAATTCATTGCTACATATTTTGAATCCTCTCTTTAGTTTTGCTATATATGACATGCTTTTCCTCCCATTTTACTTTGTATTTAAGTTCCAATATTTAAGTTTTGTTTTTGTTTTTGTTTTTTATAGGCAGACACTTTAATGAGGGTTTTTTTTTTAAACGGAGAATCAAACAATGCTGCCAGCATTAGATGCAATCCTGGGCCACAAGTCAGCACACTCCTTGGCAACAGGCCCCGTGATGGCTGAACCTTTCATCTCGCCTTTGTTGTTTACTATGACCCCTGCATTGTCTTCAAAATATAGGAACACGCCATCTTTTCTCTGATATGACTTCCGTTGCCATATTACCACTGCTGGATGAACCTTCTTCCAAAGTTCTGGTTTCCCCTTTTTTACTGTTGCCATTACCATGTCCCCTACACCAGCTGCAGGAAGCCTGTTCAATCTCCCCTTAATCCCCTTCACAGAGATGATGTACAGGTTCTTTGCACCTGTATTATCAGCACAATGATGACAGCTCCTACGGGAGCCCCAAGGAAATTTGGAACTTTGCTCCCGATGACCCACCACGTCCTCGCTTAAACATCTTGGCTCCCGGAAAGCAGGAAAGAGAGCCCAATATTTAAGTTTGTGAGATGTTTTTGTTTCTTTTCTTCATCCTGTATTTCTGTTCTGGTGTTTAAGTCTAAAACAAAATTAAAAGGAACTTATTTCCAAAAAGAAAAGGGAAGGAAAGGAAAAGAAAAGAAAAGAAAAGAAAAGAAAAGAAAAGAAAAGAAAAGAAAAGAAAAGAAAAAATTTTTAAATTTATTCTCAAAAAGAAAGGAAAAGGAAAGAGTCACAAAAATTGGGTTCACCACCTGTGATATTACCAGTATAAGCATGGGCAAATCATTTAACCTCTTTGTGCCTCATATACTTTCCTTCTCTATAAAAGGAGGAAATTGAATTATAGGATCTCTTCCTAATTAAAAAAATATCACTTATTTTCTCCTTTTTTTGTCACCCCCTGTGAACTGTAGCATTTGCATTTGGACTCATATTTGGAGTCCCCAGAAAGGCAACTGCCTTCAGGTTTTAAGGGTAACCCTGTGGGTGGCAATTCTTACTATCATAGTTCCCAAGGTGCCAGCAGTATGAATCCTATTGGCAATCAGTCAGTAAATACAATTAGTTCTTTTTTTAAGCAATTGGGGTTAAGCAACTTGCTCAAGGTTACATGGCCAGTTATTTCTGGGTGTGGTGCTAAGTATCTGAGCCAGGATTTGATGCCCAGGTCATCCCAACACTGGGGCTGATGCTCTTACTCACTGAGCCACCTGTTTGCCCCTTACAATTAGTTCTTAGTAAAGGCATTTAACAACTTCTATGGGAAGAGTGTAATCAAGTTTAGAAGACAATACAAGTGAGGTACATGTGAGAAACATCAGAGGCAAAGACAATCCACAATGCCTGGCAATACAAGGTTTGGAAATCCCCTCTGTCCTCATTGAGTCAATACACTGCATTCCCAGGATCTGCTCCTCAATATGGCCCAATTTTAGAATGCCAATGTAATGAACCGTGAAACAACTTTTTTCCCTCAGCCTCTCCATATTTATGTCAGTCTGGAGTGTGTCTTCTCCCTCAATTGTGATTTGAATTCTCTCAGACTAATGAATCCTCAAAGTACTGGATAAAGTATCTCCTGCTCCTCTGCTAGATGCCAAGGCCAATGACTGTAGGAGGAGAAAAGAGGGAAAAAGAGAGGACTTTACTCCCCTCTCCTTCCCTCAAAGGATTCTTTTGAACACAGAGCTCAATGCTTTGAAATCTCCCCAAACTGTCTCTAGTTCCTCCTCTAGAGGAATGGCTAATGTTTCTCATCTAATTGTTTTATTCCCTTCTCAAACAACTCAAACAGAGGTGTTCATAATTCATTAAAGAAATCAGGGTGGAGAATGAATTGGACAGTCTCTTTCACTGTTTGGCACCTCAATAACATCTTATGATGACATTTTGAGTCTTCTGTGACTATATCAACTGAAGTTTGTGGTAAACTTCTTATTAAATGCAACCACTCTCTCAAAGCAGGCAGTGTACAATTGGTCAAAGACAGCTTTAGTTCTCAGCAGTCCTCTCTTTGGGATTGGTTAAGCTTAAAGGTTTCATTACAGGTACTTCTGGCTTCCAACTTTCAGAGAGAACATGGCAGAGGTCAATCCCATTTCAAGTTGCTAAAGGAAAAGACTAGAAAGATATAGAAGGAGCAGGCAGTTTCAATCATGACTCTATCTCCAGCTTGTTTCTATATAGATTTGGGGGAGTTTCTCTTTGGGTGAGATCATTGATACTCTCTCTTGATTGAGCTGAATTACTTCTCTCCCAATGGGAGAGCTCCCTCACTCTCTACTGTCTGGTATATGGTTCCCAAGTATATTTTTTTCTGATTTCTGGCTACACTTTGGCTAAATGGGCTTGTTGTTCTCTATATATCATTGTGGAACTGGCATTTGTAGGGAAAGGAGTCATCTTAGATATAAAGTTTGGAGTCCTTCCTTCCCTCAAGAAATGACAAAGAAATCAAAAGTTAGATCAAACTCTGATCATATTCCCTAATGACCTCCTTGTTGGAGGTTGGGGCCAGAGGTTACCACCATGCTCTTCTCAGAGAGAAGGGATACAAGGCTAAAAGTCTATCTATCTACTCTTTTAAGTATTATTTGTACAGGGGATGCCTTTTGTTCATATAGGGAACTCTCCTAGATTAAAAGGCAGAGAATCCATATACTAGAGAACAGACAGACCTGCTATATTTAACCTTGATCAGATCACATCCAAATTACTGTGCTCAGTTCTGAACAAATTCTACAAAGGACATGGATTAAGATAAAAAATGTGTAGGGGTGAGTGGTGAGAATAGGGAATGGACTTGAGTCCAACCTTGATGAAGATCAGTAGAAGCACTAGAGAGGCTCAATCTGGAGAAAGGAAGATTTAGTGGAAATATAGTAATCAAGTATTTGAGCCCTTTCACAGAGAAGTGAGATTAGATTTGTGGGATTAGATTTAATACAGTACCTAGCTCATAATTGTTGCTGTTATATTTGTCCTTCATTTTTGAAGAGGACCATGGCATCAAGGAAATGATGACATGAGTTGCAGTTGACTTTGATTTGAGTGATGGAAGGATGTGCAAGGTCACCAACCTCACTTTCTCCTCCAGAGCCATCTGGATCCAGTGACCTGATTTTCATCAGGATGACTAGAGATGACCCAGGATGCAATGGGAGACTGGCACTTTTAGGCTAATGTCTTTTCAGGTACTCACTTAGAGTGAGGTAATGCCCATTCAGTGAATACGCTACTTTAAGAAGTGAGTCAAAGGATGGCCCCTTTCCTTAGAAAAAAAGGGGAAAAGAATCAACCTGGCAGAGGAAGACCCTCAGGGTCATAATAGGCAATACAAGGTTTTTTATTGATTGGTTCTGCTTTGCCCTAGAAGGGAGAACTTGAATCAATGCATAGAATATTAAAAGAGGCAAATTTTAGATTTGACATAAGGAAAACCTACTTAATGATTTAAGTTAAACAGAAGTAGAATAAGCTGACTCAAGAGGTGGTGTGTTCTTCTTCGATGAGCATCTTCAAGCAAAAGCTACTTATAAGCCTGTTAGGTATATTGTAGTGGGCATTCCTTTTTTTGGTAGGTTTGAGATAGTTGGTTTCTTAGGTCCCTTTCAATGCTGAAATTCTGTGATTCTACCATGACTTTTTTATTCACTCCTCCCCCCCTCTTTTTTATCACTGTGAGTCAGGGAAAAATGGTTTGAATGGTATGGACCAGCTCCCAGAAGTAAGGATTAATTGACCCAGAAACCTGACATTACCCACCCTCCCCAGCTACTTCCTTACTATGCCACAGTTATAGTTAAATTTCCTGATTCCTTGCCCATCCTTCCTCATTCCTTATTAGGCAACTTAGAAAATATTCTTATTTCACTGGTCCAGACTACCAAACTGACTTTCCTCTATAGTGATAGGCAGTCTCCTATTAGTATCACATAGACTCTTTGTTTAAATCTATACGTGAGTTTGAGTCCTGACTGGCTTGGTTCCTTGGATCATAATATGAATCTTACTGCATGTCTGAGTCACTAGATTGCCTTACATAATTAGGGAAAGTGGGGAGTAAAGGGATACCTGACTATGCTGTTTCCCACTATCATCCATTCTATTTCCTGTGTGGTACTGCCAGTTTTCAAGAATAGACTCCTCAATTTTTTACTTCATAATTAATCTACAAAGTAAACAATCCTAGTTTCATTCTACATATGACTAATGTGAAATGCTATCTTTCCAAGAAAGCAGCACAGTAACATGGATGGAACAATTTAACTGAAAGTCCTTTTCTAGCTTATAGATTTAAATGTGAGAAAGATCATAAAAACCATCAAATCCAACTTCTTTATTTTTCAGATAAGGAAGCTGAGGCACTGAGTGAATGATTTCTTTTCCAGGCTTACATAACTAGCAAGTATCTGAGACAGTGTCTTCCTGACTCCAATTCCAGTACCCCTACCCACTACACCAGACATTGGAAGGGATTTGGATACCATTGGATACAGAACCAATGGAATTTCCATTCTGTAGAAAAAGTCTCTGAACTTTTCATAAAAAGTCCCTATTCTGGACCCTCTCAATTTTCCAGTGATAATACTTGGATAACACAATCAATCAAAAAACATGTGAAAAGTACCTGTAATTTGCCAGGTACTATGTTAAGTGCTGTGCTTATAAAGACAAAAATTAGGTAATACCCTCAAGGGGTTTATATTTTATTATAGGAAAGAACGTGTACATAAATAAATTCATAGAAGATAAAATTTTTACTGGGGAGGGGACTAGTATCCAGAAGGATGAGGAAAGGTTTCATGTAGAAAATGCCACTTGAGCATAGTTTCAAAGAAAACTAGAGACTCTAAAAGGTGGCGTGTGAGCTGGGAATAGATCCCAGACATGGAATGACAGCATGGTAGATAGCCAGTATAAAGACATTGAGACTACATTCTAGAAGTTCTATATGAATTCAGGTCTTTCTGACTACAGGTTCAGTATTCTATGACCCAATCTGCCACCTAGCTGCCTCCTATAATTTCCCCTGATAGAAGTCACATTGTCTCTGAACTTGATTGATTTTTTTTCAAATTGTCTAATTTTAAGGAAATTATAAAGAAAATGTAAACAATACAGATCAAATTTAGAATTGTGTTATACACACATTATTTTTTTCAGAGATCCAGCTGATAAACATGTACTAGCACAACACTGCTTATGAGACACAGCTGATATAATAGAATAAGATTAATATTCCCTATCAGTATTTCTAATTCCTTCTTCATTAGGCAGAAGGATTTAATTGAAGGAAGAGAGGGGTGATCCTAGGAGGTTTGAGTCCTAATCCTGGCTTTGTTATTAACTCCCATGTGTGAATTTGGGCAACTCCTTTCCTTTACTGGGCCTAAGTTTTATTTTCTTTGAAAAGAGGGGCAGAAAAAGCCTTTGATGGAATACAACATCCATTCCTAATAAAAAAAACACTAAAAAGCATAGGAATAAATGGAGCCTTTCTTAAAATGATAAGCAGTATCAAGTACCAAGAGCAGTATTATCTGAAACAGGGATAAACTTGAAGCCACCCCCATAAGATCAGAGGTGAAGCAAGAATGTCCATCATCACCACTATTTTTCAATATTGTAATAGAAATGCTAGCTAAAGCAATATGAAGAAAAAGAAAACAAAGGAATAAAATAGGCTACAAGTAATGGGGAGCAGAATGATTTCGGAAAAAACTGGAAAGACATATAAACTCATACAATGTGAAGTGAGCAGAGCCAGGAGAACACTGCACACATTAAAAAAATATTGTAAAGATAATTAACTGTGAAAGACTTAGTTACTCTGATCTATACAATTCCAAAGGACTAATGATGAAGAATGCTACCTACCTCCAGAGAGAGAGAGAGAGAGAATTGATAAGCTCTGAATGCAGATGGAAGCAAACTTTATTTTTCTTGAGGGCTTTTTCAACAAAACTAATATGGAAATGTTTTACATGACTTCACAGGTAAAATCAATGTCAAATTGCTTGTCTTCAAAGAGAAGGGTTGGGAGAAAAGATGAAAAGAATTTCGAACTCAAAATTTTTAAAAATGAAGGTTAATAAATTTACATGTAATTAGAAATTAACCAAATAAGCAAAAATATATTTACAAAGGTAAAATGATGGGATTGGACTGGGCTGTGATCTCTCTGTCTAGTTCTTATGAGTCTGTTAAGATCTTTAACCTTCATTTTCAAAATTCAACTTAAGGCAGTCACTCACTGAGATCCAGAACTGACAGAGAAAACCACAAAAGGTAAATTCTAAAACCACATCATTCTGATTGTGGATGCCTGACCTAGCTCAGAGAGTCAATGTTCCTCCTTTGTGTCTTATTTCTTCTTTTGATAAAGGCGTTTCCTCCCAGGGAGCACAGCCTCTGCTACTGTTGTGGTTACTCTCCTCATCATGTTTTTGGGAATGTATTATGAAATGCCAGACAGAGTGACTCAGGAGGAATGGGGGGGGGAGAAAAAAAAAAGAAACTGATGTGAGTCTTTTGGTCTTGCTTTCAGTATGTAATAGAACACCAGTGAGGGAAATTGTCTTTGCCAGAACAGTTCTAATATGCTATGCTGATAATATTTTCCACTATCAAATACAATACCATGAGACCACATAAAGAAAGAACATGTGTATGAAAATGTTCTAACAGCTGAATTCACGGAAGGAACGTGGAAGTGGGTTTCCCTGAGGCTGACTGGGGTCCTGTCTGGTGCTTGTATAGGCTATGTATGATTTTAGAGATGGAAAAAATGGAGATTTGGTCAAAAGAACTTAACCCAGTTCAGAAATGTGTGCTTTGGAAACCTGCGCTTTCTATTCAGAGAGAAAGTGCCCTCGAGGTCTGTCAATGTATTTTAAAGACATGATTTGGCATCTGGCCTTTAGCCACCATGGAATGCTCCAGCTCAGACATTTGGCTCTCCCAAAATTTCCTTTATCTTAATCATTCCTGCTTCCACACTTCAGAACTAATGTTTCACTTGGGTGGAGGCAGAAATGGGACCCAAGACAGGGAATGAAGGAAAGAAGACATGTTTCCTTAAACAAACCCTGGCTTAAGCAAAGGAGCAATGTTGTTTACTCCGGGTCCAAAACCTAATAAGGGACTACAGAAAAGAAGAAAGTTTAAAGACATATAGGGGACCCAGCACATAGAATGCATGAATTAAATATTTCCAGTGTTAACTGTAATTGACTTGGCATTAGGGTATCCCTTGCCTCATTATTAATAAATGATTATCAATGAGCACATACAAATATTTATTTTAGTTTTTCAAAGAACTTTGGCTTAGTTTATCTTATTTCACACATAATAACAAGCATTATTTTTATATATTTTACTTCATAAACACAAAACATTTTATATAAATTTGTTTTCATTTGCCCTTCTCAGCAACCCTGTGAGACAGGCAGTAGAAATATTATTGTCTTGTAACCTATACAAAACTCCCCTCTGGATTCACACAGTTTAGGGTTCAAATTTGAGGGCCACTTTTTGGATTATATTTTGCTCTTGCTGTTTCATTTGTTCCCACCCAACTAAGTGCTTCAAATTGAGAACTTCTTAATGTGATTTGTCCCAGATATCCATTTGTACATCATCCTAGCATTATCTAAGAAAATAGACACCAAAATATACCTTGGCTCTTTAAGTCATTGCATCACTAAAACAATATTGTGAATCAAATATGACTGTCATTGTCTCCATTTCATAGATGTGTACCAGGGTGCTCCTTTCCAATATCAATAGTTTAACTGATAGAAAGATGAAGGAATGGGAACGTTTGAGAGAAAAACACTTAAATATTGAAATCCACATATAAATAAAGGGTAATGGAGTCCAAAGTATCCTTTTTCCTAGATTCTAATTTACATGTAAAGACTTTGAAGGTAATATCTGAGAAATCTTGATTCCTAAAATTATGTAGAAAATATAAGAAAAATGTATACTACTTAGTTATGGTATAGGTGGAACAAATGTGTATTTTGATTCATTACTATGAGATAAATAGTATCAGTGAAGCAACCCTTCTTTGGTCTGGGAAGTTAGGTAAAATGAGCAGAGATTAAGGCTCATAAAGGAAGTCAAAAATGAGAGGGGACCTCATGAGAGATCTTGGTTGAGTCTAAGAAGAGGCCTAACATCTTACACTGCTACCTATTTCCTAAAAAGTGGGATTCCTTCAGAGACCAGCCAAGGGACCAGACCTAGAGATATTTTGGAGATCCCAGGCCTAGGATTTCAACTTTTGCTAATGTAATGTAATACTACCTTAGCAGGCCAGATAGGTCACTAAGTGGAATAATCATTAGGGAAGGTGTGCCGTATCAAAAACAGAAGAGCTCAAAAGAGAAACAGCTTGAGCAGAGCAACCAAGAGAAATATCTTTATCCATCAGTGAAGTCTTGTACGATAGCTCCTAGGGGAAACAAAAGGTACCAAAACCCATATTTCAAAGGTAGAAGTTATCATAGGAACATGTCCTAAGCATTTACCTCTTTGCTATGATTCTTCAAGGTGATATTCGCTTTCCAACTGATGATGCTAGGTATATTGTATATAGAGTGCATCCCCAGTTTATGGATGTGTTCGTATTTTATGTATATTTATCTCTTGCCTTATGCTTATTAAGTATTTCTCTTTTCGGAGTAAATGGAGTATAACTGTCTGATCTATTAAGTGGGAGACCTATATGTGTATATTAGCTAAAGTGTATAATAGTAGTATTGTATTCCCCATATCAGAGTTTCTCCTAAAACCCTTAGAGAGTCAGTCAAACATTTATTAAATTTCTGCTGTGTGCCAGATATTATGCTAAGTGCTGGAGATACAAAGAAAGGTAAAAAATGTTCTCTGCTCTCTGAAATGGGTGAGAAAACATGCAAACAGCTATGTAACAAAAAAGCTGCATAAAGGACAAATTAGAAATAGCCAATAGAAAGAATATATTAGAATTAACAGAGCATGAGAAAAACTTTTTTTTTACTGAAGTTAAGATTTTATTTGGTACTTGAAAGAAGTGGGGAGACAGAGATGAAGAGGGAGAAAATTTCAGATATGGGGGAGAGAGCCAGTAAAAATGCCCCAAATTAGGAAATGAAGTATATTTTTTTCCAATTTATTTAATTTTAGTTTTCAACATTCATTTCCTGAAGATTTTGAGTTACAAATTTTCTTCCTGTCTTTCCCCTACCCCCCACCCAAAGATAGTGAGCCTACTGAATACCCCTTTCCCAAATCTGTTCTCTTATATCCTCCCCCATCTTCCCTAACTTTCTAGTAGGGAAAGATGGATTTCTATACTCCAGTGCCTGTATATCTTATTTCCCAATTGCATGTAAAAAAGCATTTAAAATATTTTTATTAACATTTGTTTTTAAAATTTTGATTTCCAGATTCTTTCCCTTCTTCCCTCCTCACCCACCCCTAAGGGGAAGACAAGCAATTCAATATAGTTTGTACATGTATAGTTAGGCAAAACATTTCCATAGTATTTATATTATGAAAGACTACTAATATTTCCCTCCATCCTATCCTGACCACCACTTATTCCATTTTGTCTTTGACTCTGTCCCATTTCAAAAGAGTCTGTTTCTAAGTACCCTCTCCCCCAATCTGCCCTCCCTTCTATCACCCCCTCTTATCTCCTTCCCCCCCTACTTTCCTGTAGGGTAAGATACCCAAATAAGTGTATATTATTCCCTCTTTATGTCAAATTCAACGAGAGTAAGGTTTACCCATTCCCTTTCACTTTCCTGCTCTTCCACTCCATTGTAAGTTTTCTCTTACCTCTTTTATATAAGATATTTTGCCCTATTCTATCTCTCCTTTTTTCCTTCTCCCAATATACTCCTCTCTCACCTCTTAACTTTATTTTTTAGATATCATACTTTCATATTCAACTGATCCTCTTCCCTCTGTCTATGTATACATGTACACACATATAAACACTCTCACACATAAATATTTATACACACATACACACTCCTATAAATACATATATATGTATATGTGTGTATATATACATACATATATATTCCCAGCTATCCTCATACTGAGAAGTCTCATGAGTTACAATGATCATTTTTTCCATGTAGGAATATAAAAAGTTCAACTTTAATAAGTTACTTATGATTTCTTTTTCCTGTTTACCTTTTCATGCTTCTCTTTCTTCTTTTATTTGAGAGTCAAATTTTCTCTTCAGCCCTGTTTTATTTTTCATCAAGAATGCTTGAAAGTCCTCTATTTCACTGAATGACCATATTTTTCCTTGAAGCATTATACTCAGTTTTACTGGGTAGGTGATTCTTGGTTTTAATCTTAGTTTCTTTGACCTCCAGAATATTGCATTCCAAGCCCTTTGATTCCTTAATGTAGAAGCTGCTAGATCTTGTGTTACCTTGATTGTGTTTCCACTATACTCAAATTATTTCTTCCTGACTGCTTGTAATATTTTCTCCTTGACCTGAAAACTCTGGAATTTGGCTATGATGTTCCTAGGAGTTTTCTTTTGGGTATCTTTTTCAAGAGGTGATCAGTGAATTCTTTCAATTTCTATTTTGCCCTCTGGTTCTAGAATACCAGGGCAATTTTCCTTGAGAATTTCTTGAAGCATGATTTCTAGGTTCTCTTTATGATCATGGCTTTCAGGTAGTCCAATAATTTTTAAATGATCCCTCCTGGGTCTAGTTTCAAGGTCAGTGGTTTTTTCCAATGAGATATTTCACATTGCCTTCTTTATTTTCATTTATTTGGATCTGTTTAATAATACCTTGATATCTCATAAAGTCATTAGCTTCCATTTGCTCCAGTCTAATTTTGAAGGAGTTATTCTCTTCAGTGAATTTGTTAAATTACTTTTCCATCTGGGAAATTTGGATTTTTTGAGGCAATCTTCTCATTAGTTTTTTGAACTTCTTTTACCATTTGAGTTAGTCTGTTTTTGGGATATTATTTTCTTCAGTCAGACTGTTGACTCTTTTTTCATGATTTTCTTGTATTACTCTCATTTCTCTTCCCAATTTTTCCTCCACTTCTCTAACCTGATTTTCAAAATCCTTCTTGAGCTCCTCTATGGCCTGCAATGAATTCATATTTTTCTTGGAAGCTTTTGATGTAGTAGTTTTGACTTTGTTGTCTTCTTCTGGTTCTATGTTTTGATTGTCTTTGTCCCACAAGAAGTATTCTATATTCTGATTGTGCTTCCTCTGTTTGTTCATCTTGCCAGCCAATTACTTGACTTTTGAGCTCTTTGCCATGGTGGTACTCTGCTTTCAGTGTGGAGAGAGCTGTCTCCCAAATTAATGGGAGGTTTTCAGTTGTTGTTAGAGCTGTTGTCAGAGCTATGAGGAGAGCACCCTGTCTATAGCCACCACAAGCTCTAGTACATTGGCATTTCTCACCCCAGGACCACCATCCAAGACTGCAATCCAGATAAAAACAGGACAAAGCAAGAGCAAATACCCTCTATATGGCCATTTGGTACCCTTACAATCTGAAGACTAGGAGCTCTGGAGGCAGCCACGCTTCAGCAGTTGCAGCCACTGCAACGCTGCCAATTCTGCAGCCCTGGGGACAGGGATTGGACCATGCTCTTCTTTCATCCTGGATCAACAGCGTTCCCCAATGATTTTTTACTTACTCTTTGGCGTTTATGGGTTGAGAAGTCTGGAAACCACCACACCTACCAGTGATTCACTCTCCTGAATCTGCTTAGGGCAGTCTGGGCCACTGGCTGGGGCTGCCATTGGGTCTGGGCCCATGTGGCTCATGTGGGACTGCATGCAGCTCACATAGGACTATGCTCAGCTCCCAGCCCTGTGCGATAGACCTTTCTGTTGGACTACTAGGCAGCCTTCAATGGGAGATTTGTTTCTCTCTGTCACTTTGTGGGTTCTGTAGCTTTAAAATTTGTTTAGAGTCATTTTTTTACAAGTATTGGAGGTAGTTGGAGTGGGAACTCAAGCAAATTCTTGCTTTTACTCTACCATAATGGCTCCACCCCTGCAAATTAAGTATCTTGCATATATATCAAGGAGCTCAGAGTCACTGGATCACAGACTATGTAAGGACATAAAAGATGTAAGAAGACTAGAATGATTTGTGGAGTTGGTAGTGCTAAAGTGGACAACTGAAAAACAGGACAACAAAGCAAATTATAATTTGATAAGAGTGTTTGTTAACCAGCTGGTGACTGCGTCCCCAGTAGGGAAGACAGCATTGAGTCTCCTGAAAGATGCATTTTTATAGTGTAATATATTGCTAACAACAAAATTTGGTTCCAAGGTGGGGGTACCATTTCTAGTAAAGTCTTGGGTACCTAACAAGAACAGACTTGTATCTGGGCTAACAAGAACAGACTTGTATCTGGGGTATGTTTCTAGCAACACAGGTGAAATGTTCCCTCACTATTATGGCCTATTAGGTGGTTTCCAGGGACCCTGGTAGGGGTCCCCTTCTTGCAGGGTTAGGGGGCTTTGGTGTATAATTTCTGGTGGGCACTTCACTCCCCCTTTTTCTTGTTCATAGTTCAAACTAGACTCAACTGAGTCCAGGGGACTGTTCTCTTGCACTAGGGCTGTGGTACCCACTACTGCCAATCCTGCCATACCAAGGCCAACTAGGATAGGGACTAAAATGGGGGCTGCCAGCACAAAGGTGTTCTTGCATACAAGCAATCAGAAGTTAATCTCGGGTCCGAGGAACTTGGGGTCTATCAGAGTGCTGCCCAAATCTGCAGGGGTGATGGTAATGGGGGAAACAGGGGGGCCATCCAGAGTTAGATCACCACCAGGAGGTGAGTTGAGGACTGGGTTGGGACCGGTGGGAGTAAGACCCTCAGCACTGGAGTGCATTGAACAAGACCCCGTTGTCCCTTTCTGTGACATAAAACCTGATTCACCAACGTGTCCCAGTTTTCCAATCCTGTTTGGTCCAATCCAAAACCCTGATGACAACTGGATTACATGACTTAAGGGTATTACAATGAAATGAAATGTGGTGGTCATGGATGCCACCGGAGACCCAGTCAGCAATGGTTACATAATCTCAATTGGCACAGTGATATTTCCCTGTCCCCCACACTCGGGGGACCCATCCTTAGGGCAGACATATGACTGGGTTGACCAAAGGCTGCTTTTCTGCCCATGTCTCCACAAGCAGGATCATCAGTCCCCGCAGAATATGTGCCTGTATAGGGAAACAACATGAATCTGGGGCACAGTGATCAAAGAAAAAAGGTGGGATGGCTATGAGTCATATTCTTTGCTAACAGAGTCCCATCAATTGTCTTAGTAAGATTCCAAGAGTACAAGGTGGGAGCATAGAAGTTGGAACCGGTCAAAGGCAGGAATACCAGGAACAGGAGCGTCAGGACAGTCTCTTAATCTTCAGTTGTAAGTCACCAGTCTGGTGGGTCAGGAGGAGCCATCACTTGATGTGTGAGGGGTGGATCCAGGCTTTTTTTCTGGCCACCTTAACAGAAGAGTGGTCTGGTACACCGCTTGTACTGCATCTTAGATGTTTCGGAGAGGTTGGAGGGACTTGAGAAGTAAATCATCAACAGTCATACATAAGAGAATTTGTCAACCAAAATACAATAGAAGGTGGGGTGCCAAACAGAATTTCAAAAAGGGGAATGAATTTTACATATATGCATTCAGTTACAAATATTAACACTTGATTAAATAATGGATCAAAATAGCAAGTTCTCTTCTGCTTCACAACTTGTTACATCAATTTTACAAGTGGAAGTTTTAGTGGGTCTCTTAAAATCACACTAGAAATTTTAAATATTTCTTCTAAAATTTTTTTCTTTCTTCAAAACAGATTCAAGATTTATAAATGATCACTAAACTTTTATGAAGGAAGTTATTTGAAAACTTTTAAATGATTTTAAGCAATTTGCATAACTTCCTGTACATGTTTTAATTCTAGATGAAAAATAATATTAGATTTTCCAATAAGCTCACATGAATAAGCTCCTCTCTTTTACTGATTACTTGCTCTGAGCATAGAGACCTGTTATAGAGGGGAAAAGCAGGGACATATGACATTCCAAATGTTCCAGAAGAAAACATCCTTGGCTCTGTGTAAATTCAGGTACAGTTACAGATATTCCATCCTATGCAGCATCTGTTCCATCTCATAACTAGACTCAGGAATAGGTGGGAAACATTCCTTTTCAAAGGAACCTTATAGTTAAACTGAGCCAGGAGGGATCCCATCCCAGACAGAGGCTAAGATTGTCCCTTCAGCCATTACCAAATGTAGACTTCCACCTGTTGACAGTACAGGATCACATTCCTCTGAGTAACTAGTGGCATTTTCTCTCAGACACTGATTTAATGCAGACAACTATATCCAAATTCAGACTCAAAATAAAATTTAGTTATGGTCCCAAGTGATTTTTACCTTAAACAAAAAGCCTCACCAATCACAGCTTAGAGCCAGTTATAATTATTTCTATTCTCATGGGGCTGAAATAAGCAATAAAAATGTATCATATCTTTTAATGTAAAGAATTACATTTTCCATCCTTCTAAAATATAAAAACCAATTTATAAAAATCCTTTTTGATCTTTGCAACTTCTTAGCAAGTTAGGTTCATTTAAAAACTACATGACTGAAACAAAGTTCCTTTCTCAGGGTGAATGGCCTTGCCTGGAGATAGTTTCTAGGGGATTTGAAAGTCTTACAACATAAGGAAAATTTATATGAATTGTAAGCAGGAGAGACTGCTCTGAATGGGCAGAACTAGTCAGACAAGTTTTCATCCAGTTAGTTTCCTCCTTTCCACATACAATAATCAATTAACAATTATAGGTTTTAGCATTAAAATAGTAGCCCAAAATAGCTTAGTTAATAGTTTTAGAAGTTTTTCTAAATAGCAGATATATTTAAAGTAACACTACTGGTCTTACACAATTTTCTCCTCACTCAGGTTTTATAATATACAGTGTAGAAATACAACAATAGCATAAACTGCAAGATGACATTAATTGCATTTCCAAATTACATATAAGAATGATTGATCTTACCAAGTGAAGAGGCTAGTTGACTTGTGACCTCATTTTCTCCTCTTTCTCATATCCCCACTTTACAGATGAATTGAAACTCAGGGTTAAATGATTTATACTAGGTCACACAACCAGTCAGTGCAGAGTTCAGAACACACTGTTTCTCACTGACAAGATTTTTTCTCACTTTTCTGATTTTCTCTCTTTCATCTTTCTCTTACCTGTACCTCTCTTGTTTTTTACCCTTTTGCTCTATATTCTGGGGTTTTTTCTCCCTGCTCCATTGTTTTCCAGGAGTCCTTAGCAACCTTCTTTAATTCCTTGGCACTGGAACAAGCAAAGGGATCATTTGCAGCAAGGGAGAAACCTCTTAGATGGTACTGAATTTGGGGCTTCATGGTAAATAGTGAACTCTATATTTCAGGGGAAAACCCACCATTTTTCCAAATTCATCACACTCAAAGCACATTATCAGTCTATGCTCTACCAAATAAACCTATATAAATTCTTCCTAGTAGCAGCCCCTGATTATGGGATGGTCAAATTGGGAGAAAAAGGGCAGTGCTCAACTGGGTGGTGCCAGGAGATTTTTAGCATGGAGCACTGAGGAGAAGGTTTGGGAAACTTGAAGTAAAAACTGCAGGCTCTGCTTACTTAGAGGGATGGGCTTCAGGGTACCTGGGGATGTAAGATTATTGCTAGTGGAAGCTAGGCCAAGCACCCTTTTACTAAACCATTTAGGCTGTGGAAAGAATATAATTTTACTTTAGTAGCTCAGATGTATCTCAGGCTTAGTATATGGGATAATGATTAAGTTGTGTTTCTACCTTTGCTTCACAAACCTCTTTTCCCTTGTCTAACTGTTCCCATGCCATTCAGAAAAAAAAAAGTTCTAGTCAGGGATTTAACCTTTTAGGTAGGCAGATGACAAGCTGTGTACCTCTGATGTAGCTACTGTACCTTCCCCCCTTTTCTTTTTGGAGGAAGTTAACTCAAACTAACTTCACTGTAGCCCTTGCTCAGTTATAGCCAGGATGACAGGGAGAAAAAAAATATTAATGGTTCAAACCTCTTACTGTCTCCTCAGCTCCATCAGAGCTGGATGACAGGGGAGGGCTCTGTAGCCCTAGCTAAGAAGAACTGGGACCACAGGGAAGATAATCTTAGCAGCTGTAACTTGTCACTGTGGCACTAGTCTGATCAGAGTTGGATCACAGTGAGAAAGCACCATAGTCCTTAGCCTTGTCAGGGGAGGAGAATCTTAGTGAATTTTTCTTTTTGACCTTTTGCTCAAGTAAACTTTTCTTAGGTGTTCATTCCTTTAAAATTTCAGATCTACTTCAAGTCTTTAAGAGAAGCTGCTTCTCATACAACATAGATACAACTATTTACCAGTAACAATCATGGTCTTAATTTTGAACTTTGAAATAGAACAATTGAATAACCAAGTTGGTGACCTTAAACTTCAGTTTTTATAGTTACACAGAACTAATTTTTTTTCTTGGTGCCAAATAGTAACCAGAATGAACTTAATTACCTGCTTTCCCAATGATGTTACAGAGTTCTCTTTCTATAACCCAGGAAAGAGTTAAGTCTTAGTACTATTTCCAAGTGCAGCTTGAAAACCTATTTCTCTTTGATCATTGAAGTGACCCTTTTTCTCTTAGATGGAATTTGGCTGGAGTAAGAGACTATCAATCTTTCTAGCATAGGTCTTACTGCGTGGCTGCTTTGGGCTACTTCTTTTTTTTAATCAGACACAATCACACAGACATGAACATACACAAAACGCAGCAGAGCAAAAGGAAGAAGGCTTCATCCTTTCTCCCTGCCTTGAGCTCCAGGGCCGGTAGGTGCAATGGAGGTGTCACCACTATCCCACAGACAGGATATACAAAAACCACACACAAAATACACGCTTTGTCTCTCTGGAGGCTCCTTGCACTGAGAGTTTGGATTTCAAAAGAGGGTACAGGGGAACCGCTCAAGAAGTGGAGAAAGTGCATTCCCTCCCCCTGGGGACTCCAGGTGGAGCAACCAAGATTCCTCAGGAAGAGAGTAGGTCAGAATCAGCTGTGGATAGAATGTTGGAAGCCAGTGCCCCCCATATTTGTTTTTTCAAGGGGAGGACTGGATTACGGTTATGGGATGGATAGGCATTTTTCCAGTGTCCCCTCTGTTTACAGTAGGCACACTGATCTCGTTCCAGTGGTTGCTAATGGGATGATTCACAACCACCCTCCTCCCTCCCTCAGGGGATGTATTTCCGCAGATGGCCTATTTCAGTCAAAACCACCACCACTGCCCTGGCCATGCATTCGTTCAGCTTTCGGTCTTTGGCAGTGTCTCTGGGCTGAGACTTGGGGCTGAATAGTACTGGGGCCCTCTTTGGCTAAGGGGATTTAGCGCCCCCTCCCCCAGGCACAGATATTTGTTGGCCCATAAATGCAAGTAGAGACAAAATGAGACAAAAAAAATTAAGATTACAAAGACAATTAAGATCACAGATAATGGTTGGTCCATAAATAGAGTCAAAAATAGGATGAGACAAAAATTAAAGTCACAGAAACACAGGTAGAAAGCACAATTAAAATTACAGAGACACCTAATGACAAAAAAAAAAAATACAGAGACAATTAAGATTACAGTGACATCTAGTGACAGATACAAAGAAAAACATAAACCAAATAAAAGTAAAGGTTACAGAGACAATTATGATTACAGGATAGAAATGTAGAGAAACAGAAAACAGGGTACTCTGACGGCGACCCACAGAGACCAGTAAGAGCATCAACACTGCGTCCAGATTAGCCACTTACTATACAGGAGCACTCACAGGACAGAGAGAAGCAACAGAGAATCTGTGGACTGAATCAAAAGAATTTGGGAAGGACTCAGGTTCCTGGTTTTCTCAGGAAAGCAATAAAAGCTTGGGGCCGAGGAATGTCACTCATTGCCTCCCCTAGGTCAGACCACTCTGCCAGCCCTCCAGGGAGCCTGGTACAGCTGTCAATACAGAGCCAAAGGCTACCTCAGTGGAACCTCCAAAATGAAGTGAACAACCAAGAAACAGGACAGCAAAGCCAATTATAATTTGATAGGAGTGTTTATTAACCAGCTGGTGACTGCCTCCCCAGTAGAGAAGAAAAAATCGAGTCTTCTGAAAGATGCATTTTTATAGTGTAGTATATTGCTAACAACCAAATGTGGTTCCAAGGTGGGGTACCATTTCTAGCAAAATCTTGGGTACCTAACAAGAACAGACTTGTATCTGGGCTAACAAGAACAGACTTGTATCTGGGGTATGTTTTTAGCAACACAAGTGAAATGTTCCCTCACTATTATGGCGTATAAGGTGGTTTCCAGGGACCCTGGTAGGGGTCCCTTCTTGCAGGTTTAGGGGGCTTTGGTGTATAATTTCTGGTGGGAACTTCAGTGCAGATCATAAATGGTTTTGAAGGTATAATAGGGGGAAATTTTATGTTTGATCCAGGAAATAATTGTGTGGGGGTGGGGTGGGGAGAGTGACATGGACATATGTACTTCAGGAAGATCATACTGATAGTTGAGTGGAGGGTGGACTGGTATGGAGAAAGATTTGTGTTAGAGAGATCAACCAGAATTCTTTGCAATAGTCAAGGCATCATGTGATGAAGGCTAGAACTAGGGTGGAAGCAGTACCAGAGAAGAAAGATGTTAGGAAAGCAAAATTAATAAGATTCAAAAACAAATTAGATATAGAGGGTGAGAGAGTGAGGAGTGAGGTGTTGAAGATAACACCTAGGCTGCAAGCCCAAGGGACCAGGAGGATGTTGGTGACTGAGACAGTAATAGAGAAGTTTGAGGGAGTAGGTGAGAAGGAAAAATAACAAGTTCAGTTTTGGACCTGCTGAATTTAAGATGTTTAATAGACAGTAGGATATATGAGAATGAAGATCAGTGGAGAAGTTTGAAACTAGATAAATAGATTTTAGATCATCAGCATAAAAATGATAATTGAATCCATGGGATCTAATGAGATGACCAAGTGAAGAGATAGAGAATGAGAAGACGAGAGGGTTTAATATTGAACCCTATGCCCCATTCATGTTAAGCAGGCATTAAATGAATGAAGATCCAGCAAATGAGACTGAGAAGAAGTGGTCAAATCAGTAAGAGAAGTAGGAGAAAATAGTTTCACATGCAAAAAAATACTTAGAGAAAAGAGGAAAAGAAGGTTATCAACAATTTCAAAGACTCAAGGATGCAGATTGAGAAATGGTCATTAGATTTGGCAATTAAAAGGTGATTGCTAACTGTTGGAGAGAGCAGTTTTAGTTGAATGATGAGTTTGAAAGCCAGACCCTAGACAGAAGAGAGGGAGAGAAAAGCAAGTGGAATCATATATTTTAGGCAGCCATTTCAAGGTATTGGATGATACCTAGCAGGTATGAAAAGATCAAGAGATGATTTTTTTTGATGATGGGTGATATATGGGCATGTTTGTAGGCAGTAGAAAAGCAGTTATTAGGCAGGGAGAGAATTAAAATAAATGAAATAATAGGCAATCTACTAGAAGATAAAGGCTGGAATTGAATCACTTGAAAAGGTAGATAGATTTGCCTTAGCAAGCAGAAGGTCATCTCTTCTTCTGAGGCAGAGATGGAGGAGATATTGGCAGAAGCTATACAAGTGATATAAGATGAAGCTCTCTGAGAATGGCCTCATTTTTTTCTCAGTAAAACATAAGTCAAAATTCTTAGCTGAGAGGTTAAGAGGAGTTTTGAGGAGGGGTGTAAAGGTTTAGAAGAGCTGCTATGGTGGGTGAGATTGTGAGTTAATTAGGGAAGCTTCAGTGAAGGCTCAGTTGAGATTATGTAAACATTAATTTGTAGTGAATCAAGTCAACACAGTTTTGTGATTTTTCTTCAGTTTCATGTAGCAGCACATGTGTAGGAACAAAGTCAGTGGATGGTGGGAGTGATCCAAAGCTAAGACTTGGCAATGTAGAATCAGTGATGTGATAAGGGGTGAGAATATCAAGAGATGACAATATCAAGATGAGCTGGTTCACCAACAGGACAATATTAATAAGAGAAGAGAGTATAGGGGTGATGTAGTTCAGGGGTGATGACTTTAGGGAGACTAGGAGGTCAAGGAATTGAAGATCATGATGTGGATGAAGAATAGAGTTGCAAGGCATAGGCAAAGGTGGAATGACAATATATTGGTGATGAAATAAGGAAATTTCAGAATTTATTAATGGAGAAATGGAACATTTGTTAATGATGACAACAACAAAATTATGACTATCTTTTTCATGTGAGTGGGGTGAGTTGGAAGAGTCAGTCATATGAAATGAAAAAAGTTTAGGAACTGTGAGATTGAGTACTGGGAAAAGTATCAATATGGATGACAAAGTCATCTAGTATAAGAGCAAGAGTTGGCAAAGAGACTGTGGGCCAGATGAGGAAATAATAGAGAGTCATAGCAGTATGGCCATGCGTTTGGGTACCTTCCCTAATCTGGCAGCATCCTAGTTCAGGATGGGGTGAATGAGTCAACTAAGAGACAGAAAATAAAAGGGAGATTGTGTTACATTCCTATGGCACATATAAATAAACTGTGAGTGAGAGAAATTAAATAATACTACTAAAGACATTATGCTAATGTTGGAGTGATGATTAGAAGCTGACCCAACATCCTAGGTTCTTTCCAGTATGTTTTTTTTTCTTATTCGAGAATAGTTATCACAAACTCTAGAGTAATATCTCCCAAAGGTTAGCAAGTCTGAATTAAACAAGTTTCAATATTCCTTTCAAGTACATTTAATTATCCTACCATTAATGGTGAGGGACTCTACTTATAAGATGAAGCATTATTATCTGCTAAAAGAGAAAAAAAGTGTAAATCAATAGAAAGAACATTCATCCAATGAGCAAGGTATACATTTGCCTAGTAAGTCTGGTTGTTTTTGTACTAGACCTATGATTTCACAGTAAATTTAACCAATTATACATGTATGGATGGCCTAAGAGAGTTACTGAAAAATCAAACAAAGAATCTAATGAATATATGTGAAATACATAGCTAATATCCCTATGTTCTGTGCTTATATGGCCCTACTATGATCTTAGAGACAGCCTTACAAATCACTGACTTTTTGGCTTGTTATGCCACAGCCAACAATGTTTACTCTGAGAAAAACTAAAAATATAGTTCACTTCTGGGTCTCCACTGATGCATGTAAAATCACCTTCCAGACTCCACAGAAGTACTCACAGTAGCAATATATGGAATGGTTCCAAAACGGCATTTTTTCCATCTCACAAAAAGTATGAAATGTATAAAAGAAATCATACCAGGCTTTAGAAAATGAATCAAAGCACAGAAAAGGACTCATAGTAGTCCATAAATAAACAGTACAAGTCCTAAACTTTGAGTTCATTTTTTTCAAGATCTTAAAATCTTCCAGACTCATAATGGCGCCCTTTGATGTGGATTTACCTCAGAAGGGAAAGTTCTTAGCATTCTTTTGAGTCTAACTTTCCACAAGACCATCTATTACCCCCTTAGAATTGTAGAATTACTGTGGGGTGGAAGGTGAGGTGAATAGTCAGTCTTTCATAATCCAGTGTCCTCCTACCTTTCCAGCCTTCTCATGTCTTACTCCCTGTGATAGTAATGGAATATAAAGATCCCCCTGTATTGGCTTCGTTTTCAAACTGATTGTGTTAAAACCCAGAGTTTGTTAATCCCACCTGTGGGATGGACTTGTTGATGTGAAAAGAGAGACAAGAACTGGGAGGAGCTGGTGACGTAGATTTAGTGAGACAAGAGAGAGACAGAAGAACTTTTTGGAAGCAGCACCCTCGTGGAGGCAGAGAGAGACTGAGAGGATTGCTGGGGGCCACTTTGAATTGCCCTGGACTTTTGAGACCTGCCCCCAGAGCTGCCAAGGACTGAGGAGATATGGCTGTTTTGCTGTTACTTTTTCTGTCTGTTTTGATGTTGTTTTGCCAGATTTGTCCACTGCTGAAAGACAGTGCTTTTGTTGAAGAAGTCCTGGAACCTGGCTGTTGGCTAAGAGCTCCTGAGACTGTCCTGCAGACAGAGAGTGAATACTGTCCACTGGTGAAGGACAGTGCTATTGTTGCAGGGGCCTGGGAACCTTTCTGTTGGTTCAGAAGCCCTGAAGAAGGATTTTCTTGTTGTATGTTTACAGAAATCCTGGGAGAGGGTTTTGCTAATGTTTTCAGGGGTTCTAGGACTGTTCTGCAGACAGAGGATGAATTAATGAAGAGTCTGGCAATGTATCTTGTGGCCTTGCTAAGCCTTGTCTCCCCAGGAACTAAGATTGCTGAGAACTTGCCTCCTGTCAAGATGAAGAAAAGACCTCCATTTGGGTATTAAGTGCTGTGCTTAAACTTGATGTAACTCTGGGGTAGAATGAATTGTGATCCAGGGGTGGGGAACTTTTGGCCTTTTTGTGTTCTATGGTTGAACAAATTAATGTACTTTACTTAGATTGGAAACTAACCTCTATTTGAGAAGAGGGGCTTTGTGGTGGACTAAATGAAGGTACAGCCTAGGGGTGGAGTAGTATTTAGAACAGGGACTTTGTAATTGATTGAATGAATGGAAGGTCCTGGGGTGGGGTAGTACTTGGAGATTATTTAATCACACTTAGTAAATGCTGTATTTTGAATGATGTCATATTTTGATCTTCTCTGTTCTTACTTTGTCACTGAATAAAATGGAGACCATCTATGCTGGTATTCTGAACCTTGGGAAGTTGCTTTTGCTTGGCATTACATTACACTCCCTGCCACATACTCTGATCCAGTGACACTAGCCACCTGGATGATCCATGAACTAGGCACTCTATCTCTTGGTTCCTGTAATTTTTCTCAAACTGTTCTCATGCCTGGAACACCCTTCCCCTCAATTGCTTACTGACTTCCCAGCTGTCTTTAAATTACAACTAAAATTCCATCTTTTACATGAAGTCTTTCTCAACCTGTTTTAATTCTAGTGATCTCTCTATTAATTATTTCTTATTTATCATGCATATAGCTTGTTTTGTATGTATTTGTTTTCATGTTATCTCTCCCATAAGATTATAAGTTCCATGAGGGCAGGGACTGATTTTTTCCTCTTTTTCTATTCCCAGTGCTATTTCCCTCCAATGCAAAAGCTTTTTCTTCCCTCTCTTACATTAGATAATTTACCCCATTCTACCTCTCACTTTCTCCTTCTACCAATACATTCATTTCTCTCATCCCTTTATATATATATACACACATATATGTGTGTGTGTGTGCATGTATATTCCCTCCAACTACCCTAATACTGAGAAAGGCCTCATGAGTTATAAATATCATCTTCCCATACAGGAAGGTAAACAGCTCAACTTTAATAAGTCCCCCACTGTCTCTCAAGAGCTAAGTGTGAGCACTATCAATAAGCCACCATTACCCCAACTCCTGCCATCTCTTGAGCCAGAAGTATGTCATCTCTAGGGCACTGAAGCACATAGTTCTTCTATCCACAGACGACTTTTGTTTAGTATCATTAGTTCCTATTGGTCTTGCTACAAGCCATTGACAGCTTTAGGTGGAAGTGGAGGCAGGAGGGAGAGAATACTCTGCAATCACCTTAGGTTCTACTTTATCTCTTCTGAAAGTGAAAAGGACAAAAGGAAGGTCCAATGGTTTGTCATATCCTTTTCATAAACCAACAAAAAGAGTGGCCCCTCTCTCAACAGGGTAGCATGAAACAATATAAACCAACAAATTATCTCTTATTACCTGCAACTCATCCTCTGTGAAGTAACAAGGAGTATGTCCATGAAAGGCAGTATGGTAAAGTAGAAAGAATGCTAAATTTGGAGTTGGAGCATCTGAGTTCGAAAGCTAACATTTCCACTTACTATGGATATGACCTTGGTCAAGCCAATGAAAGTTTCTGGGCCTCAGTCTCTATATCTGTAGAATGGATAAGGTAAACTCTGTGGTCTCTTTCAACTCTAAATCCATGGTCCTGTGATGTACAGGCTTCAGAAGTTCATACAATCCAAGTCCCCAAAACAACTCACCTCCCTGGAGGTTCATCAGTTTTATCAGGCAAATAATTAGATCAGTTCCCTGTAGATATATGATTCCTTTTCATTAGCCATATGCTCTTCTCAAAGAGCCCACGAGGAGGCTATTACTTGTTCTCATACAACAGGAATTTTGTTGCCATTTTGGGGGCCACCAATTACCCATGATTGTGTTCTGTCCTAGGAGATGACACAGTTTCTATCATATAAGCCAAGCAAGACATTGGCAGCCCTGAATTTCCAAACTTCTGTTCCCAAAATGATCCTCTCACATCAAAGAAATCCAGACATTTCACATTTCATATAACTTAGCATAAAGTTGGTATCCCCTTTCCAGTGTTATTTTACTGACTGCATCTTAAAAAGAAAAGGAAAAGAAAAGAATGCATTTGGTGGCTACTTTCCTCCCAAGGGTTTCGAATTTATCTTTCTCTTTGTTGTTGCAAAGTTATATTTGGCAGTTTTGTTGGGCTTTTTTCCCCCATAATCTTCATCCTGTGATGAAATCAAACTGTATTTTCCCTCTATATCTCAAAATCAACATGTCAAAAGTAAAAATCATTAGCTCTTCCAAACTTCCCTATGTCTGTTAAGAATACCACCACCTTCACAGCCATCTGGGTCTGCAATGTCTGTGTCATCCTCACTCTCATTCACCCCATATATTTTAGTTATCAAATTTTATTATTTCTATCCCCATAGCATCTCTCAGATAAATGCTCTCCTCCCCACTCACACAGCTATTTCACTTTAGTTCAAGGCCTCCTCACCTGTTTACCTATACTCATAATAGCCTTCTAATTGGTCTCCCTATATTGTCTCTATCTGCTCCAATCTGTCCTCCACAGAAAAACTGAAGTGATTTTCCTAAACCATAGATATGACAGTGACCCCTGCCCTCAATCAATAAAATTGCTGTCTTTCTAGAGAGACAGAGTTCTTTCCCATACTCTTTTGAGACTGAACTAGAAAGAACCTGATAATTTCTTTTTTCATCTAACCAGTAATTCTAGTTTTTGCTTGCTTGTTTGTTTTAAGCAAAATCTCTGTCAAAAGAGACAGAAGAGGGATTGGGTTCCTAACCATTTTTTTTCATAGACCCCTTTGGCAGACTAGTGAAGACTATGAACTCCTTTTCAGAATAATATTTTTTAAATTATTGAAAAAAAATGCTAAAATTCAGTTCATGGTCAGTAAAAATAAAGATGCATTTTTTTCTATCATGTGAAATTAACCCCTGAAATTTAAGTTGAGCTTAAAAATCGCTTCTCTAAACAGAAATGAGGTTTTTGTCCTTGACTCCAAACTGACTCTGTGTCCTTTCAGCCCCTGAGACTTCCCTTCCACAAGGAACAATGAATGCCTTAGCTCTTCAGAGGATTCCAGATCATTCCCCATTCTTCCTCAGTTTACTCCCATGAGTCAAGGGAAGCACATTATGCTAACTAGGCAACAGAAATGGATTATATTTTTATTTGGGCTAAGTACTCTGTATGTGCATGTGTGTGTATATTTCCATGGCTATTTGTATACATTATCATTCTGAAATATTCTACTGTTATAACTAAGAATATTCAAAATTAAAATATTTAAACATTAATAAGCTCATAGTAAATCAAATGTGTCTTTGATGAGCACTGCAGCTAGATACCACAGTAGATAGAGCACTGGGTCCATAGTCCCAAGAATCTCAGTGCAAATCAAAACTCAGATGTTTGCTAGTTGTGGTACTCTGGACAAGTCATTAATTTCTATCTGCCTCTATTCACCTGTAAAGCCAAGCATGAGCAGTTTTCCAGAGGACTGCTGCCTTGTAGAGGACTGCTGCTTTCCAGAGGACTTCTGCTTTTCAAGATTCTGATTACACAGTATAGTGAACTCTCTATTCAATAACAAATCAGAGCAAAACATTCACAGAAACTCAAGGTACAGCATTCACAATGTTGCAACTTATCATAGAAAATCAAAATACAGCATTCACCATGTCACAACTCAACAACTTATCACTAAAATGGCCACATAGTTTTCATCAAAGTGGTCACATAGTTTTCAACAAAGTACAATCATTTAGTAACTCAATCATTTAGTAACTCAATCATTCAATCATCCTTAAGGAGGTTCCTTGATGGACACCAAGTACTAAAGTCAAAGTACTCCACCCCGGGATAGTACATTACAATTTCACCAGTCACTACTCAGTATCCTATTTCATCAGTCATTACTCACACAATTTCACCAGTCACTACTCAGTATTCACAAAAGGGTCTTTTCATCTTGACTAGAGTCAGGTAGCTCTTACCTGAATCCACCAAACTGTCACCTGGGTTCAAAGGCAGACAGCTCCCATTTCCTTGTCTAGCTCTCTGTGCAGTTCCTGCTCCACATTGGAGCTCAGTGTCCAGTCCATCTCAAATCCTTCACAGTCTCTATTCCTGGGAAGACAAGGCTTAACAAAGCCACAAGAACATTCATACACATTAACAAATTCACAATAACATTTTTACAAAATACCAGCACCACAGTCATGCTTCCTCAGTCTTCTGTAGCTCCAGCTGGCCCTTGGAAGTTCTTGGCAGCTCCAGCTAGCCCTCAGAAGTCCTCAGCAGCTGGAGCTGGCCCTTGAAAATCCTCAGCAGCCTCAGCAGCTCTGGCTGGACGTCCAAAATCCTCAGCACCATAAGCTCCATTCTCAAAATCAAAATAACTTTAACCAGCCTCTATGTGGCTTGTGCCGAGAAATTCTGTCTCAGTTCTCAATTCTCATTCCTCTTCTCAGTTCTTCTAAATTCTCAGTTCATTCTTCAGTCCAGAAGCAGCTGTCCTGCCTCCATGATGCTTACCCCCAAGAAATTCTGACTGTCCAGCTTGTGTTCTTCCTTAAATATGGTATAGCTTTCTCCTGTTCAGCCCCTTCCTATCATGTCAGCAACAGGGGTTCTCTGTTCAGCACCTTCCTGTTAGGTCAGCAACAGGGGATCATACCTTCTGTTTCTTTAACAGAGGCTTAATTTGAAACTAGGTGCTAAGAACTTGTCAGCTTTCCAATATAAAGGGATCTTCAAATTTCATTAGCATTACACTCCCCAACTATAAAATCGAGATAATAATAGCATTTTCCCTGGGACTGGGAGGAGTGGCAACTTGTATGCTTTGATAGTACAATGTATGGTCTAAAGTATATCATTAGGGATTCATATTTATCCTGTGTATGGAAGTTATAATCATTTTACAGTTTAAAAAACTGAAGCAGAGGTTAAGTGGTTTATTCAAGAAAATACAACCAGTAAGTATCTGAGGCTGAATCTGAACTCAGCTCTTTCTCACTCTACGCCCAGCACTCTATCCACTGCAACACCAACTACTTTCTATGAAAGGCATTGTGGTATCATGGATAGAAGGCCTGTCTTTGAATTAGGAAGACCCAGGTTCCAGTGCTGAGTCTGACATTCTTAGTTGTGTGGCCATGGGCATGTCACTTAACCTCTAAGACTATAAATGAGCAAGACATTACTACTACACATCTGTGAAGATAGTTTATGCGTTGGGAGTTCCCTACTCCCTCCTCCCCCAGTGAAATCACAAGTCCCACCTAAAGTAATGTTAATAACAAGTGTGTGTTTCAGATGAGTCAATTGGGCTCTCAAGATGTTAAGGGGATTTGGTCAAAGTCTCACTGCTAGTTAGGCACAGACTTGCAAGTCAAATTCAGATTGCCAGCATATTCCCTTTTCCAAAACTCTACAAATAGCAAAATTGCTATGTTGGGTTACAAAATCTAGTATCTCTAGGTAGAAAATCAGTGTTTTTTTTTCAATTTTTCCACTTAGGGTATATAAAAGAAAAAAAAAGATCACAGTCAGGGGAATTTAAACTGAGGTAATAGCTAGAAACCCTGAATCTGAAGTCTGTGTTTTGACACATTGCTACCAAAGGAGGATTCCAGTAGAAGTTTTCCATGAAAAGTGCAAATTTTCACTCTATAGTAGTTTGAATGCATTCTTGCCTACATAGAAGAGGTTGGACAAGATAATCTCTGAAAATTCCTTTTTGTCCTATTTTCTTACTTTGGGGGGGGGGGGTTGCAAATAACGTTTCAAATAATGTTGTCGTTAGAAACAGCTTATAACTACTCTGTGAAATGTACCAAAATGAAAAACACAGGAGAGAGAGAAATTTGGGGAAGACTAACTATAACCTTTGAAGTTGAAGAGAAATCTTGAAAAATTAGTAAAAAAAGGTAGAGTTGAAGTTTTTTTTTTTCTCCTTAGAATTAATGACCCTCAATTTCCCTTTCAAAATGTATGTGGGTCTGGTGCATACACAGAAGGCATCAACTTCCTTGGCTAACACAAACTTTCCAAAGGAGGATGATTGGGGCAGAGTTACTTACAAAAACATAATAATATGCCTTGTCGAGACTATGGAGAATTTGTAGGTATTCTGTAACTGGTTCCAGTTGACAAACTACTCAGTGGAGGAAAAATTTGGAAACATTCAAAACAACCTGCTAGCATCAGCCACATTAAATTGTCCACAAC
Organism: Petaurus breviceps papuanus; assembly: GCF_028583685.1. Taxonomy (NCBI): domain Eukaryota; kingdom Metazoa; phylum Chordata; class Mammalia; order Diprotodontia; family Petauridae; genus Petaurus; species Petaurus breviceps. The sequence continues at coordinate 11,396,063 of NW_027187327.1, forward strand.
TGTTGATGCAGGTACCCAGGCTACAAAATAAAATGCTTCTTCTCCTGTTCTGCCTTTCCTTATAAATTTGGTCCTCATTTGCTCAGAATAGTAGGGAAATAGTGTGAGAATTCCTTCCTCTCTTTGCTAAGCAAAGTGTTCCTAAACCTCAATCATTTAAAAAATGCCAGTGTAAATTTAGTTGTTTTCCATTATCTTTTGCTCTTTACCAGGCTTCTTTCATCTTTTTTTTGTAATTAACTTACTTATTTTTAGTTTTCAGCATTTATTTCCACAAAACTTTTGAGTTATAGTTTTTTCTCCCCATCTTTCCCTTACCCCCACCCAAAAATTCTTTAACAGAGGCTTATTTTGAAACTAGGTGCTAATTACTTGTCAGCTTTGTCATCTACTGAATATCCCTTCCCCCAATCTGTTCTCTCATATCCTCCCGCATCACCCCCCCCCAAATTTCTAGTAGGACAAGATGGATTTCTATATCCCAGTGCCTTTATATCTTATTTCCAAGCTGCATGTAAAAAAATTTTTTTAAACATTTGTTTTTTAAACTTTGAGTTCCAGATTTTTTCCTTCTTCCTTCCTCACCCATCCCCACTGGAAAGATAACCAGTTCAACACAGGTTGTGCATGTGTAGTTACCCAAATCATTTCCATAATTGTTATATTGTGAAAAATTAACTATATTTCCCACTCTCCTGTCCCACCCCCCACTTATTCTATTTTCTCCTTTGACACTATCCCTTTTCAAAAATGTTGCTTCTAACTACCCTCTCCCCCAAACTTCCCTCCCTTCTATCACCCCCCTCTTATGACCTTCCCCCCTATTTTCCTATAGGGTAAGATATCCAATTAAGTGAGTATGTTATTCCCTTCTTAAGCCAAATTCAATAAGAGAATTGTTGTCCCATTCCCTTTAACTTTCCTACTCTTCCCCTCCATTGTAACAGTTTTCTCTTGCCTCTTTTATATGAGATAATTTACCCTTAATATCTCTCACTTTCTTCTCCCAATAAATTCCTCTCTCACCTCTTAATTTTATTTTTTAGATATCATCCCTTCATGTTCAACCCATCCTGTGCCCTCTATTTACACATGAACATACATATGCGCACACTCACATATAGATTTATATACACATACACCTTTCTATATATACATAAAAATGTGTGCATGTATACATATATATGTATATATTCCCTTCAACTATCCTCATACTGAGAAAAGTCTTATGACTTACAATTATCTTTTTTTTCCATGTAGTAATGTAAATAGTTCAACTTTAATAAGTTCCTTATTATTACTTTTTTTTGTTTACCTTCTGATGCTTCTCTCGCTTCTTGTATTTGAAAGACAAATTTTCTGTTCAGCTCTGTTTTTTCATCAAAAATGCTTGAAAATCCTCTATTTCATTGAATGGCCATTGAATGACCATGAAGCATTATACTCAGTTTTGCTGGGTAGGTGATTTCATCCTAGCTCCTTTGGCCTCTGGAATATTATACTCCAAGCCCTTCAATCCCTTAATGTAGAAGCTGCTAGGTCTTGTGTTATCCTGATTGTGTTTCCACAATACTCAAATTGTTTCTTCCTGACTGCTTGAAGTATTTTCTCCTTTACCTGGGAACTCTGGAATTTGGCTATAATATTCCTAGGAGTTTTATTTTGGGGATCTTTTTCAAGAGGAGATCAGTGAATTCTTTAAATTTCTATTTTACCCTCTGGTTCTAAAACATCATGGTAATTTTGTCTGAGAATTTCTTGAAAGATGATTTCTAGGTTCTTTTTTTGATCATGGCTTTCAGGTAGTCCAATAATTTTTAAGTGATCTCTCCTGGATCTATTTTCCAGGTCAGTGGTTGTTCTAATGAGATATTTCACATTGCCTTCTGGTTTTTTTTTTTTTTTGCATTTGTTTGGATCTGTTTTATAGTATCTTGATTTCTCATAAAGACATTAGCTTACAGTTGCTCCAATCTAATTTTGAAGGAATTGTTGTATTCAGTGAGTTTTTGAAATTCTTTTGCCATCTGGAAAATTCAGCTTTTTAAGGCCTTCTTCTCCTCATTGGCTTTTTGGGCCTCTTTTGCCATTTGAGTTAATCTATTTTTTAAGGTGTTATCATCTTCAGTGTATTTTTGGGTCTCCTTTAGAAGGCTAATGACTTGCTTTTCATGATTTTCTTTCATAATTCTCATTTCTGTTTCCAATTTTTCCTCTGCTTCTCTTATTTTATTTTCAAAATCCTTCTGGAGCTCCTCCTTGGCCTATAACCAGTTTATATTTTTCTTGGAGGCTTTTGATGCAGGAGTTCTGACTTCACTGTCTTCCTTCCACTCCATGCCTTGATCCTTTTTGTCCCCAAAACAGGATTCTATGGTCTGTTTGTGCTTCCTGTGCTTGTTCATATTGCCAGCCAATTATTTGACCCTTGAGCTCTTTGTAACAGTAGAACTCTGCTTTCATAATGGAGAGAGCTTTGTCCCAAATCGCTGGGGTTGTCACTGCTGCTGGAGCTATTAGGAGGGTGCTGTCTCTACAGCCCCCACACACTCTGGCTCACTTTTAACACACCCCAGGACAACCACCCAACACCATGATCCAGATCCAAGCAGGTTAATGCAAGAGCAATTACCCTCTGTATGGTTGCTTGGTCCCCCTACGATCTGCAGGCCAGGAGCTCCTGAGGGAGCCATGTGGCACAGCCACCATGTCTCTGCTGCTTCTTGCTCTGGGGGCAGCTGCCAGACCATGCTCTTTGGTTCTCCCCTATTCCATCAAAGTTCCACACTGACCTTTTACTTTGTCTTTGGCATTTATTCACTTTGAAATCTGGAAGCCTCCACAGCTGCTAGTTATTCACTCTCCTGAAGTCTGCTCTGGCTGCTGCTGGTCAGGGCATCCTAGGGCTGGAATTGCATGGCTCCTGTGCAGCTTCACCTGGCTTCCAGCATGCTGCCTTAGACCTTTCCTGTCATCCTGCTGGATGTCTTCAGCAGATTTGTTTCTCTCTGTCACTTTGTGGGTTCTGTAGCTTTAAAATTTGTTTAGAGTCATTTTTCACAGGTATTGGAATTGTTTGGAGCTGAAGCCCATGAGAAGTTTGTGCTTCTACTCTGCCACCTTGGCTCTGCCCCTTTTAGTCCCTTATTTTCTCTCCTAAGGGTAAAATTATTGTCTTTCTAGCTGTGATTATCCACTAGTCTTCTAGAATAGGCCACTGTGAAGCTTAAGAAGGTAGATTTAAAGGATAGTAGGGACTAGAGAAGGGAGAATATGATGGGGAGAACAAAGCCCTACCTCCTTCATTTTCTTTTTTCTTTAATATTATTTAACATATGTAATATGCATTTAATATATTATATTAAATATTTCCCAATTGCATGTTAACGTTTTTAACAACTAATATTCAAAGTTTTGAATTCCAAATCTTCTCTTTCATATCTTCAACTCACCCCCCCACCTTGAGAGGGCAAGCAATTTGATATCAATTACACATGTGAAGTCATGTTAAACATTTCCATATTAGCCTGATTGAAAAACAAAACAGACAAAAAGAATAAAACAAAAAAAAATAAAGAAAATTAGTTTTCTCTTTGGAGATGGATAACATTTTTCATCACAGCTTCTTTGGTATTGACTTGGATCATTGTATTATGGATAGATAGCCAAGTCATTCACAATTGGTCATAATACAATATTGCTGTTACTATGTATAATGATCTCCTGGCTCTGCTCAGTTCACGTCACATCTGTTCATATCAGTCTTCCCATATTTTTTTCTGAAACCATCAGGCTAATAATTTCTGAACACACATGAATAGTAATCATGACAATCATATACCACAACTTGTTTAGTCATTCCCCAATTGAAGGGCATCATCTCAATTTCTAATTCTTTGCCACCATGAAAAGAGCTGCTATCAATATTTTTGTACAAAAGGTTCTTTTGCGTTTATTTTGATCTCTTTAAAATAGATCTATTGGTGGAATTGTTCAGTCAAAGAGCATTACAATTTTATAGCTATTTGGGCACAGTTTCAATTATTCTCCAAAATGTAGGACCAATTTACAACTCCACCAATAGTGAATTCATTTCCCAATTTTTCCACATGTCCTCTAGCATTTGTCATTTTCCTTTTCTGGCATGTTAGTTAATCTAATAAATTTAAGGTGGTATCTCAGAGTTGTTTTAATTTGCATTTCTCTACTCAGTAGTGATTTAGAGCATTTTTTAATGTGACTTTTGATAGTTTTTATTTTTTCTTCTGAAAACTGCTTGTTCATATCTTTTGACCACTTATCAACTGGAGAATGGCTCATATTTTTTATACATTTCACTCAATTCTCTATATAGTTGAGAAATGAGACCTTTACCAGAGAAACTTGTTGCAAAATTTTCCCCCTGTTTCCTACTTCCCTTTTCATTTGTCTTCATTAGTTTTGTTTATGCAAAAACTCTTTAATTTCATGTAATAAAAATTATTTATTTTACTTCCAATGATCCTCTCTCTCTTTCTTGTTTGCTCAGATACTCTCCCCTTATCTGTAGATCTGACATGTATGTTTTTCCATGCTCCCCTAGTTTATTTATGATATCATCCATTTTTTCATAAATCATTTATTCATTTTGACCTTATCTTGACTGCTGTTGCTGTTGTCACTCATCCTTCCTTCTTGAAACTATTGTTATAGCATCACAAGGATGATGTCTTGACTTAAGCAAGAATTGAATTTAATGTGAGCCAGAGCTGCACAAAGTCATCAACTTCATTCACTCTTCCAGAAATGAGTCCTGTGGCAAGACAAAGGTAAAGACAACTGGTAATAGACCAGGATGCAGTAGGGGACCTTGGTCTTTTTAAATTAAGGTCTTTCCCAGGTCTCAGTTCTCTGAGGCCAGACCCATTTAATGACAAAGAGTTAGGTAAGAATTGAAACAAATGATGACAGTTTGCCAGCAAAAAGATATCAATCTGAGAGGGAAGATTCTCATAGTTTTTGTTCAGTAGAGAAAATAATTTCTATTTACACTCATGCTACACTTAAACAATAAGCCACAGAGGCTTGGGGTGGGGTTATCATGGGTCACTCAGTGGGCCAGAGTGAATTATGTTTAAAGGCATAGTCAAGTAGCTCTGTTTAAAACACAATGGACTTTTTAAAACCTGTTTTTTTTCAGAGCCATATTTCAAGAAATTAAAAAAAACATGCAGGACAAAAAATAACTTTTCTCATTTTTTAAAATAAATAAATAAAGGACAAGGAGGAGGGGGAGGAAGAAGAGGAGAAAAAGAAGAAAAAAGAAAATAGCAACAGAATTTGACTGATTGGGTGCCCAGAGGGCACTCAGATAGTAAAGATGGTAAAGACAGTTAACACAAAAGCTTCTTCTGAGAACTGGTTCACTCCTTCCCACAAAAAGACACAGCATCCATGGGAGGAGTAAGCTTAAACTTAGACTATAAGGATAGTAAGGCACATGTGTAAGAAATATTTATGACAAGGTTTAACTCACAATACCTGTTCTGGAAATCCTTCCCTCTATGTAGAGACTACAAATAGAACCCTTGTTGCTCTCATTGTTCATCCCTTCTTCTTGAGGAGAACCAATGACATCACAAAAATGATGACTTGTGCATGAATGTAATTTAAGGGAGGAAGATCTGTGCAAAGTCTTCAGCCTCACTATCTCTTCTAGGGTCATCAAAGTCTAGTGGCAATACAAAGGTCAAGAGGACTGGTTATGGCTCAGGATGCACCTTACCTTGGTATACTGTACAAGATGTTCATCTGGTTTCTTCCAAACTGGTTTCCAGTTTTCCCAGAAATTTTTGTCCAATGTTGAATTCTTACTCCAAAAGCTTGCATATTTGGGTTTATCAAACACAAAGTTAGTATAGATATTTACTGCTGTGCATTGTGTTCCTATTTATTACACTGATCCACCACTCTATTTCTTAGCCAGTACCAAATTGTTTTGATGATGATTACTGTTTTGTAATATAGTTTGAAATCTGAAACTTCTTTATTTTCTTTTGTAGGAACTCTTTCATGAAAAAGTGACTCAAAATTTCAGGCTACCTTGTGTCTCTCTTGTATGTAGTTATGTATTGCTTTTTTGTATCCTCTAGTAAACAACAGTTATCTCAGAAAGCTATCTTAGACTTGTTTCATTTTCGTCTTTGTATGGCCAGGGTTTAGTGCAAAACTTGGCAAATAGTAAGTATTTTTAAATGGCCACTGGTCGATTAGCTTGTTTATTCTAAACTGAACAAAAACAAATCAACCAAATGCAAACTGGGAGTTACTGATTATATCCACAATTAAGTAAAATTTCAGACAAAATAAATCTAAATCTAAAATTTATTTTAACGCTAACAGAATGATTTGTAAATATTTTGCTCGTAGTTATCTTCCTAAATGACCCATGCTTTTTATAGAGGAGAAGAGATTGTTTCCTTGGATGAGAAGCTGAAGTAAATGGCTTCTGAGTCCCCTTACAATTTTATATTCAATAATTACATAATTTTACCTTTGTATGAAGGAATGTTGAAAATTGTTATTTTAGAAATGAGATTTCAATTTTTCTTGTCAAAAGTTTTAATTTATTCTGAAATTTCCTCAAAAATAAATTTTAAAAAACAGCTTACCAAAATATTTCAAGGCTGAATGTTACTAGCAGGCCTCTGAAAAGAACATAAATGACAAAGGTATTTTTGACAAGTATAAATTACTGATTTTAATGTAAAACACATATAATGACTTAATAACCTAAAAATAATTTTTAAAAAGTGTGAAGTGTTTTGTCATTTGAAAACACTTGATTACCACTTACCATGTTTACCTGTTTTCTGTCTGTGAGAAAGCAAAATCTTAGTTTAATATTTTCATAGAGGAAAGGGAACAAACATTAATTCAGCTACTACTATGTGCTAGGCATTGCTCTAAGCATTTTACAAATATTTATCTCATTTGACCCTTTCATCTCCCCTGCAAGATGCTGCTATTATTCTCCCCATTTTGTAATTGGGAAACTGAGGTGGACAATGTCTAAGATTATCTACAAAAAAAGATTGAGCTTCCTAGTCATATGTAGAAGTCAAAGGATGCTGTGAATTAGATAATATCATGAAAAATTTTGAATGAATTCACTTTGGAGTATGAATGTTACTTATGGACATATCAGAATTCCTCTAAATGTGGTTGCCAGGGATGCTGAAAAGAATAGAGAACTTTTCATTTGAGTACTGATTGAAGGAACTGAGGATATTTATCCTAGACAAAAAAATGTATTATGAACAAGTATCTATTGTTTTCTACTGCCTGACATTGCACCAAGTGATGGAGATACAAAGAATGAAAGCAAAATAAGCCCCATCCTAAAGAAGTTATCACCAAGTATTTGAAGAACCTTCAAATGGAAAAGTAATTAGAATTCTTCTGTGTAAAACCCTTACAAAAATTATCTTGTTTTAAGTACAGGAGCAGGAAGGCTCCTCTAATCCTTATGGTTCCCTTCTATGCTGGGAGTTTTATATTAGCTCAAAAGTTAGAGGTACTATCACAAATGCAGAGGAGTCCCTAATTAGGAAAGTACTAGTGTTTAGACAGAGGTTTGAATTCAATTACATTTATAGCTATCTGTTTTTAACTTCTGGCCTATTTAGAATTGAGGAAAAATTCAGGTTATCAGAAAAATTTAGATAAATAAGCCATAAAATATATTACAGTGTCTGTTGATAGACAAGAACTTGGAAGGAAAATCAGAACTTTTTCTTAAATTCCTCTCAGTCCTTGAGGAAGTAGGGAAAACTGGTGGCATCAGCCTAAGTCTTCTGCTCTGAGATGACTGTAAGGCCAGTTGATTGCACTAAGCATCTTCCTTCTCTGCCATAGCTCAGTCACGTTTTCTCTTTGTCCTTTTTATACTTTCCTCTGAATTCTGTGTTCTTTGTGACTCATCTCTGGACCCTCTGACTCCTTCTCTTAGGAGATCAGACCTTCAACATATCTCTCTGGCTCTGAACTAGTTCCTGATTTCATAGAAGAATCTCAAGGCATAACCAAATATTCCCACCCAATCATATCATGCTTTATGTCACAACAAGTTTTGACTGATTGATTTAATCAAAATGTGTTCCCATTTAATAAATATTGAGACAGTCACCAATTAATGGACAAAAATTAAGAGTAATGAATAGAATTTGTGAGGTAGACTTATGCTTGAAGAAAAGGGGAAAATAACTTCTTAACTATTAGAACTATTCAGAAGTTGAATGCCCTACTCCAAGAGAAACCCTTTCATGCAGGTCTTCAAGCAAAGACAAAATGGCCAGTTGTCAGAGATCTTTTCAGGTTTGCCTTTAGATGCCCAAAATAAATACCTTCTGAGCTCTCTGTCAACATTAAAATGACAACATTGTACGGTTCTAGTAGGAATGAGACAAGTTAAAAAAAGACAGCCTCTTTAGGACATTAATTCACCAAGTATTGCTTCTATGTTGAACCTTAGCCAAACACAAGCTAAGATAAACTAAAACAACTTATCACTTGATATATGTTATAACACAGAATGTAAGAAAAAGATACGAAATCTCTCCAAGTAAAATCTATAAAGTTGTTAATGAAAACAGTCCCAGGTCAGTACCACTTTGAATTTGTAAAGAACATCACTGAAAGCCTGAGATTATTTAATCAACACTCTATTTGATAGGTTTAAGACAAGTGCTGTCAGCACCAGGTCCTTAGAGATATAGTTAGGACATCATCATGGAACTAAAGAATGTAGGCGCCTTTAGAAATCTGGTGAGGTCACCCAGTTCATGCACTGGGCACTCCCCTGCATTCTGTGTGCTAACAGCTCACCCAGAAGGTACAGATGTGCAAAAGTCTTCTTTCAGTCTTCCAGTCTAGTCAGCTAAATAACATGAGTCCTTTGTCATTTTGCATAGATCAAACAGGAGGTATTTGCAAAATGAATTATCTTCAAGGTCATTCTTGGGTCAAAGATGATCCTTGGAAAAACTGTTGATATGGAAAGATGATGCAAGTCAGTGAAGCAAGGAATGGAAATCCAGATTCAAGAACCATTATTGAAAATGTTCCAGGTTGGAAAAAATTAATAATTGGAAATGTGTTCATTTTTTTTTCATTTCCATTACCTATCTTCTGAAAGATGAAATCACATGGGGATACAGCTCTACATGAGAATAATGTACCTCCTTCAAAGGTAATGTTCAAGTTCATAAATTTGAGAGAACAAAGTAGTGTTCTACTTAAGCCACAGATCACTCCCAAGTATTATTTACACCCTCAGTTCAATCGGGAATAGATTTATATTTCTGTCATTGCGAAAGTTTTCAAAGGATAGAAACCAACATGATAGATTTATTAAATTGTAGATTATTTTAGATGATGCATAATAAATACCAAAAAAAAGATTGAAACATTACTTCACACACTGATCAAACATTTATACTAAATGATCAGAGAGAAAGATTGTGTACACACATGCACATATGTACATAAATAAAATCAGTAAAATGGTATATAACGACACTTAAAATGAAGAGTTTTTAGCAGCTGTATTGAACTAAAAGTAATTATTACTAATAGATATTTTACCCCAATCACAACAGGATCATGATTCTACAAGACTACAAATGTGTGTTTGGGAGGAAGGGGAATTTTATAGTTGGATATAATAGCAAGTATGTCAATGTCATCATCTGTAGTGAGAGACATCATTATAGTGGGAAGAAAAATGGGTCATAAAGGCACGAGTGACCTGAGTGTAAATTCTGACACTGAAATTGGTTAGTTAATTGACCTCTTTGAGCATTAGTCTCTTTATCTGTAAAATGATGCTTCACAGCACGAAGTGAGGTAGCAGCCCTAAATTGCTTTATAGACCTTAAGGTTTATTTGATTTCATTTATTATTTATTACATTTAAGCAATATCAGTGAATAGTCAGTGGGTAAAATGTAATAAGTGCTGTGCTACCATATTCTAGTACTCTGATACTCCAATGGAGCTGTGATATTACTCCCTTCGAGGATACAAATTAAAGACCATATCTGCTTGCCAGAGTTTAGATCCTTTAAGAAATCCCACTTATCATTATATAGTTTATTCTTTTAATAAGACTTAGAGTATGTGGCTAGATTTGTATGTGAGGGCTTAATACACAAGATGATATCAGATGTTTTTATAATATTTAAATCTTAAAATTATTTTATATACATAATCTCATTTGATCCTCATAATAGCCTTGAGGTATTTCATGATAAGGAAATTGAGTATCAAAGAGCTTAAGTGATTTGCTCATATTTACATAGCTAGTAAGTATTAGATCAAGATTTAAATCCAGGTCATTCATAATTCTAAGTCCAGTGTTCTTTCCACCATGTCACAATAAATTATTTTTCCCCAGGTTTTTCATACTCCATCCCTTCAGGAAGGATGAGGAGAACATGTTTTTCTCAAGATGTTTTAAATATTCTTCTCCCCATGGGAGTGCAAGTCTGTTCTTGTATATATATATATATATATATATATGTGTGTGTGTGTGTGTGTGTGTGTGTGTGTGTGTGAATTTGGATGATCAACACCTTGAGGGTGTAAATGGTTTTCTGTACAGAGCTCAGTGGACTTTTAAAAATTAATGACCATGTGTACTATACAAATCAGACATAGGTAACCAGGTCAACAGAAGTTCTGGCATAATTAGCTTCCTGACAATAATCAGTAGCCAAAATAATAAGCCATGATGGGTAATACAGATGTAACTATCATTTCAAATGGCAACTGAGTCTCTTTTTTCCAACACTTTATTAGCTAAAAGCATATCATCTAAGAGCACTTATTAGAAAGAGACAGGGGAGAAAAGCTTGATAGATGTCTCTCATCCTAGATATTTGGTCAGATATTCTGCCAAGTCAATATAATGACTATAAAACTTAAAGTGATGAGAGATACAGGCAAGGAGATGAAGAGCTATCTTTGGACCTAAAACTGTACTTCCTTTTAGGCCATTTGCCTTTTTAAGTGGTATACCAGACTACATACAGTGATGTGTGAGTTCAGTGGAGTACAAAAGGGGATAATGAAAGAGGCATAGAATTCATTCCAGGTCTCTAAAATGTATTGTAGAAGCTACATATGGAGCTATACATGGGAGAATTAGATGGATACTTTAATTTCTAATGATAATGAAGTGAATCACTGGTGAAAACATAGTTTTAGAATAATAGAATCCCACACAGCCAATCCATAGATTAAATATGAATTATTTTTATAACATCCCCTAATTTTGGTGATCCTGTACCCATTCCTCTAGCACCAGGAAATTAATTCTTGCACAAAATAATCACATCCATTGTTGGGCAACCGTAATTCTTGGAAAGTTTTTTTTTTTAAATAGAAAACCCAAATCTTTCCTATCTATATGTACATTTTCTAGTTTCTGGGGCAAAAATAATGTAAGAATTAACCTTTTTCCACAAGATAACCCTTGATATATTTGAAGACAATGATCATAAAAATTTAATTGAGGTCAATAAACATTTTCTAGGCCACCTACTACTATATGGCAGGCACTGGGGATAGATACCAAGGCAAAAATAACCTGGTCACTACCTTTGAGGAATTTATATTCTATTATGGGGCAGGGGAAAGAAAATTATTAGTATACACTCAAACAGTAAATACCAGGCATGCAACAGTAAAATAAGATATTCAGGCAATGGGGTATAGAAACCCATCTTGCCCTAAATGAAATTAAGGGGAAGGGGGAAGACAGGAAAATGGGGGGAGTTATAAGACAAGGCAGACTGGGGGAAGGGGTAATCAGTATACTTGCCATCTTGAGGTGGGGGTGAGGGAGAGATGAGGAGAAAATTTGGAACTCAAAATTTTGTGGAAATGAATATTGAAAACTAAAAATAAATTAATAAATTCTGGGAAAAAATTAAAAATTAAAAAATAATAATAAATACTGGGTCAGCTAGGTGGCACAGTGAATAGTGCACCAGCTGTGGAGTCAGAAGGACCTGAGTCCAAATCTGGCCTCAGACACTTAATACTTACTAGCTGTGTGACCTTAGGCAAGTCACTTAACCCCAATTGCTCTGCCTCTCCCCCCCCAAAAAAAGCAATAATAATAATAATAAATACCAGGGAATTTGGAAAAGAGGAGAATTCTAAATCTGGGAAAAGCAGGGAAAGCTTTACAGACAAAGTTACAGCTAAGCTAAGCATTGAAGGAAGATGTGAATTCTAAAAGATGGAGAAAAAAAAGATGGCAATTTATGCATGAAAGATTGTTTGTTAGAATGCATGGAAGATGATTGATAGAACTTTTTGGGGGGAATATTCAGTATCCAGCTTACTAGGAATACAAAAATTATGAAAAGGAATAGTGTGAAAACATAGGTTTGACTCATACCATTAAGGGTTTAAACATCAGGCAAGGAGATTGTATTTTGTCCTAGGAACAACCAGAAGTCACTGAAAATTTTGAAGGATATGATGATAGGGCCATACTTGTGATTTAGCAAGATTATTTTGGTAAGTGTGTAAACCATACTTTGGATGGGGTAAAAATGTAGGCATAAAGCACAAAAAGGAGGCAATTATAATAACCTGGCTGAAAAAAGATGACATCTTAAAGTAAGAGGGTGATCTTTTTAATGAAGTGGAGACAGATACATGTTGCACTGCGGAGGTATAAAAGTGGCAGCATTTGGTAAATGATCAGATATGGAGGGTGAACAACTGAAGAAAATCAAATATATCTTCATGTTTATAAATCTAGATCACTGGGAGGAAGGTGACCCTCTGAATGTAAAGAACGTGGGAGGAGGGGAAAGTTTGGGAGGGAAACAATAAGTTATGTTCTGAACCTGTTGTGTTTGACATCCCGAAAGAACATGCAGGTGGAGACAGACAGCTGTCATTGGGTGATAAAACAGCGGATACTAAGAAAGAGTCGTAAGATATTCCTTCTGCTCCCCAAATTTCTCAGGTCTCCACCCACACAGCTACTAGCCAATTGAAGGCTGTCATCACCTCTCACCTGGATTTAGCATTGTATTTTGTGTACAGGAAGTGTAGACAAAATGTGTGGGTGTGTTGTTATGGATTTATTCCATCAGAACATATCTAAGTACCTAATTTGAACAAATGCTGTTTTTCCTCTAGTTTGCTACGTTTCATTTAACCCTAATCACATGACCTTGGTATAATGAAATTGATTATCCACAGAAGAGGACAGGGTGCTCTTTGCTATTCTATGCAGTTATGTTGCTGTTGTTATATCATCAATACAAATGACAAATAATTAGAATCTACCATATTGTGGTGCCCCAACAACCTCTTCTAGATTCTACAAATATCTATGAATTCTAGGAAAGCAGCACCCACAGTCCAATCCTTCTTTAAGCAGGCAAAAATAGTGTAGACAATACAACACGGTGAAAAAATGACTACTCAACATGTATCCAGTAGGGACTGTCATCAAGTGAGAATTCAGAAACTCTGCCAGATCTTTGGCTCTTCTAGCATGGGAACAAAGTCTCAAGATTCAAAGGACTTTAGGGATGACAGACACTTCCACAGCCAATGATTTCCTTGATCTCTTTTGGGGTGTCACTGTAAGGGACCTAAACCCCTTTTTGCCACGGCTATCTCATGTATGATTCATAGAGCAGATGAGAGGATTCAATTGTTGAATTTTGTGGAAAGAAACCTGACCCTGCCTTGTTCCCTCTACCTTCAAATTTTTATTCCCTTTTTACATTCCTCCCTAAATGTATCTGATTAGTTCCTATTGCTACTTCTACTTTTCTTTCCAGGCAAAAACCCTAACACCTCACATGGGGCAGAAAGAAAAATAAGGCATTACATAAGCATTTGTTGAAATTTTCTTCCTACTGAGCTCACCCCAGGTGCTATCTCCTCAATGAAGTCATGTTGTATTCCTCCATATCAAACTATTTTTTCTCCTTTTTCAAATTTTCCTTCAATTCTGCCTTGATTGCCATTTGTCCTATCACATCTTACCCTACAGTGTACTAAATTTGTCCATTTTATGATCCTTGAGGGCAAATACTACACTGTCTTTCATCTTTGTATCTGAGGCCCTCACACAGGACATATTATGAATCTAATACATTCTCATTGCCTTTGATTGACCATATTCAATTTTATTAATTCTCCTAGGTAACATTCAATCATTTATTAACTAGATTATTCAAGTCTGAATTGAACCAAACATTGCATGCTTGGAAATGATGCGTTCAGAGGACCTCTCCTTTCCTACGATAAAGATTCAGTATTATCCTGGAGCTAGCTATGGGTCTGCTGAAGGCTTGGCTGTTGAATGTAACACTTTCCATCATCTAGTTTAGAAATCCTAATACCACATGCTAAAGTTCAAATTCCTTCCAGTATTTTATGTGGTATTTTTCAAAGCACTCATCCAAGCAGAGACCTGGCTGAAAAGGACATTTATGGACAATACTACCTTGTTTCCCAAATTTTGCTTCAGGAAAAGCAAATATATTTTGTGCTTACTGTATCCTGTGGTGCTCAAATCCCTCCCTGAGTCATAATTCAGTTTATTATGAGGTCAATAACATCTACTGTGATACTTCCTTTAGCCATTTTATAAATCAAGAGTACATGAAAAATTTTTTAATGTAGCATAGTCAACAAAATCCGAAAATTGGGTATATGTGATGCAAATGGCCTCAGATAATTTATGATTGCAAAATACATACAATATCTTCAATCATTTAATTCAACAAACATTAAGTACCTATTACATACAAGAGACAAAAAACAAACTTAAAAAAATAAGTTCCTGACCTCAAAGAACTTCTACTGGTTGTTATATCATTAAATAAACAAAATCAAGTAAATGCAAAGTAATTTGATATAAAAGAGATCAAAAAAAATGAGGGGCAGATGAAAGGTAGGAGAGAATATCATGGAAAACTGCACCTAACTGAGACTCAAAGGAAACTAAAGAGTCTAAGAAGAGGAGGTAAGGAGGATGTATAAGAGACTATACAAACTCATGGATGTAGCAGGAAAATGAAGCACCAGGTGTCAGAGAATGAAAGGAATACCTAGGAGGAGATGGGGGATGAAGGTTTCAACAGCGTGAAGAATGTCACTGAAGACAAGAGCAATAAGGGTCTAGGGAAGACCACTGATAATCCTGGAGACAAGAGTATCAGTCAAGAGGTAGAGTTGGAATCTGAATAGCAAGGGTAGGGAAAGGAATAGGAGGTAAAGAAGCGGAAGTGTGGGGCGGCCAGGTGGGGCAGTAAGAATGCCAGCCCCAGCGTCGGGAGACCTAGGATCGGTTCCAGCCTCAGATACTTAGCGCCCACACAAAATAACTGGCTGTGTCACCTTGAGCAAGTTACTTAACCCCAATTGCTTTAAAAAAAAAGTGGAAGTGATTTTTATACTAGTTTTGCTATGAAAAGGAGGAAAAACATAGGACAAGAGCTTGAGTAGATGTCAGGATCAAGTGAAAAGGGTTTTTTTTAATTATTTTTTAAAATGTTTGGAATTATGTACAACTTTGATACAGTTTCTGGGTGCTCCAAGATACCCATAGCCACTTCATGTAAACCAGTTACAATGCCTATCTAGAAGCACTTTTGAGAAGCTATGTGCTCAGAAGCCAATTAAGCCTAATGAGGACTATCAACACCACAAAAGAGAGGTGTTTCTTTCCCCTACTCTATGGTACTCACATGGAGACAGAATATGGTACAGTTTCATTCATCATCCTCCTTGTCTTCTTCATCCTCCTCGTCTTCCTCCTTTTTCTGGGCTGCTTTACCTGCCCTCTTTGCCCCATCGAACTTCCCTTTTGACTTATAATCTGCAACATCCTTCTTGTATTTCTCCTTCAGTTTGGCTGCCTTATTATTATAAGATTGCTTCTCATTGTCACTCAGATTGTTCCACATTTCACCAAGCTTCTTTGCCACATCCCCAAAAGATATACCAGGATCTGTAGACTTGATCTTGGGACAAAATTCTGAACAGGACAGGACGAAGCCAGATGGTAGCTGTTTAAGTGCATTAGGATCATTCTTCTTTTTTCCACCTTTCGCTGGTCCATAGACTTTCATTTCTCTATCATATCATACATTCTGCTTTGGTCATCTTATCAAACTTGGATTTCTCCTTCACCAACATAGTCTTCCACCTCTTGGAATACTTTTTAGAAAACTCTGCAAAGTTAAAAGGAACCTCTGGATTCTTCTTCTTATGCTCTTCCCGGCAAGTTTGCACAAAGAAGGTGTAAGCAGACATCCTGCCCTTTGGTTTCTTGGAGTCACCTTTAGCCATGGTGAACTCTGTATTGTTCGCTAGTCTCAAGTGAAAAGTTTTTAAGACATGTCAATGAGTAACATGAAAAGCATCAATAAGTAGGGAGATTATAGTGTCAAAAGAAAATGGATGATTGAAGGGGTAAACTCACAAAGGAAAAAGATGGGAGTGGGATGGGTGGCATAAGCAGATGGGTTATCCTTGTGGAAAAGGAGAGTTAAAGGAATTAAAGCAAAGGAAGAGACGATATATGAAAATGTAGAGGGGTTTTCAGGAAAGGTGAGGGAACTCATGAAAAGGAGCTTATATTTTCTCAGTAAAGAGATACTGAGAAGGAAGGGACAAGGACCACTAAATCATATGCAAGGATCTCTGATACCACATACTAATTTGTTGTTGTTTGGTCATTTACAGTCATGTCTGACTCTTTGTGACTCCCATTGGGGGTTTTCTTGGCAGATACTGGAGTGGTTTGCTATTTCCTTCTCCAGTTCTTTTCAAAGATGAGGGAACTGAGGCAAATAGGGTTAAGTAATTTGCCTAGGGGTAACACAGTTAATAAATGTTTGAGGCTGGATTTGATCTCAGAAAAATGAGTTTTCCTGACCCAAGGCCTAACACTCTATCAAATGTACCATGCTACTGTGTACAGAATGATTTAGAATGCCACATATTAAGGTTATCTATATTTTATTGTATTTTTATTTATTTTGTTAACTATTTCTCAATTAATATTTTAATCCGGTTCTAGAAGCACTCCAGAGTGTTGTGGGCCACATGTGACTTGAAGGCAGTGTATTTGACACATCCTTTGTAGGGGATTTTAGAAGAGGTTAGTAAAAAGCCATTCTGGGGAGCCTGATAATTCACCAAGGAAGAACCATTATAAAAAAATAATTTTGCAATTCCTTTGAGAAATCATGAAAATTGCTCCCTATATCTCTATTTCCACTCCACCCCCCCCCCCAACAGGAACCCAAAACATTGCTTTAACTCCAGAGTTCTCCTAATGATGTTGTAGGGTTGGGAATCTTAGACCACCAAAATCGCTAAAGAATTAAAATTGTGGGTGACCCAAAAAGCAATGGAGAGATTTCTGGTGAGCATAAATAAGCTGAAAAATATTTATAACAATGACATATAGGAAAGAAGTGGCATAATAAATGTCATCAAGGAACTGTTTGATCAGAAAAAGAGATGAGTCATATAGCAAAATAAAGAGATAATAGATACCCTCAAATGTTCCATTAGTACCCACCAACCAAGTAAATATCTCTTTGGAAAAGCCAATCAATATCAAGTGATTAACTGGAACTGGGCCTCACATAACAGATACCTTATAATCACCCAGGATGTAATGGAAGTCTTTGCTATTCAGTATCTAATAGAACTTAGACTATGCTGACAGCCCTCTCAACCCAAATTCACCTTTATAACATGAGACAATAGAAGATTTCCAGAAAATAATCATGCTTTTATTTAAGTTTATCTAAAAATCAACATACATATTTTAATTTACTTTATTTTCTATTCTAATGTGAACCAAATATGCTGATAGAAAGAAGCCATCACATTTGACTTCTGTTTAATATAATTTGGGAACAAAAAATTCAATAAAAATTTAGGACCTTAATTTCTCTTCCTATAAAAATGAAGTATTGAACTAGATTACATTGGGAGGTCATTATAGGTCTAAATCTATGATCCTATGATCTTATTAAGCTCTTACTATGTTCTAGGCACCAGGCTAGGCCCTGGAGATATGTAGAAACTAGTCTGGGCCTAAACCAGTAGTACTGAGGACACAAAAACAAAAATTTTTTTAAAAAGTTTGTCTACAAAGATCGGAAAATCACAAACATACATGTAAATGTTTTCAAAACCTATACTTTTAGCATCCCTACCAAGTTTCTGTTGTTCAGTTAATTTTCACTTGTGTCTAAATCTTCATGATCCCATTTGGGATTTTCTTGGCAAAGATATTGGATTGGTTTGCCATTTCTTTCTCCAGCTCATTTTACAGATGGGGAAACTGAGCAGATAAGTTTAAGTGATTTGCCAAGGGTTACACAGCTAGTAAATGTCTGAGGCAGGATTTGAACTCACGAAACCCCTTACCCAGTAATGGACATGAAATGTTTGATATGGGTAGTGTCAAGAGAGTGGATAATTCAAGGGGGTAACTCCCAGAGACAAAAGAAGGGAATGAGAACAGCAGGATAACTATAAGGTAAGGATTACCCTGCCAGGTAATCCACATTAAATGTTTGAAATTGAGTCCTAAATGCCCAAGAGAAACTTGATCTTTCTAGTGGTCTGCTATACTTTGGTGCCCTTCCATTGAGTATACGTAGCCTTATAATTCTTTCAGACGCAGTAATGTTGGTCATCCAGATAGAGAGGCTCAGCTCCTTCACCTTTATCATGTGGGTTGAGTAAAGGTTTTCATCAGGCCCTAGTCATAGCCAGCCTGGCTCCAGTTGTTGCTGTTCAGTATTGCACAAGAATCCTCTGGGACATGTAGCATGTAGATAGGAATGCTTTATTGCACAAATTCACTGTCGGCCAACTAACTAAACATGACTCATGGTCTCTTACAGAGGGAGAGTAAGCCCCAAGTGAAGTCTGTACTCTCCTTCTTAATGGACCAAGCAACACTGTAAACAGAAGCATAAGACTCCTGATTAGGTGCAAACAGATGGCAATAGCAATCAGGCCTTTTTGCCAAGTCCTTCAGTAGATCACACATACTTGTCAAAGGTTATTTTCATTAGATAATGAGTTCCTACAACAGTAATCTTGTATTATTTTTACATTTGCCTTCCAGAGTTAGTTTCATGACCCATCCTCAATCTCACTGCCTCTTCCCCAAAAGGTTAAGCATGATTTCATACTTGGGTAAAGATTTATTCCTACTCAATCCCTTCATATTTCCCACTCACACATTCTCAAACTCATCAGGTGTTTCTCTTGTAAACCAGCCAAAGGTTGCCTCTAGGTTGCCTCCCTAACACTTACGATAGATAGTCCAGGAATAACAGGTGACGTTGAACTGATGTCATTACTGATAGCTTCTAAGGCCAGATGTGTCAAACTGGATAGCCTAAGGAGGCTATATGATGGGGCTTATGGATAGCAGTTTAAATCTAATACTCTCTGCTTGTTTCCTAGCTACAAAGAGCACTCCATCTACACTGGCAACACACCAAAAAGAGAATTCTGTAGGATAACAGAGCTGCACTCTTTCTCTGTGCTTTCTACTAATTCAAAATCTTGTGTGAATTTATACTCTGGGAATGTCTGGATTCAAGGTGTGCAAGCATCAGATGCTAGAGAGCATCACAAAGAATGGATTTAAATAGAAAGAAAAAAATTAGATCCCTCTAATACTCTGAAGTGGGAAAAAATTTAGAATGATATGTATTTCCATGACTTCATATATTTCCAGTTCAGAAGAGATAGATCAGAAAGCACACTTCCTTTGGATTCAAAGGATGTAGGTTAGTTAATAGAACCGTGTGTCCTTGGATGTATCACCCTCTATAGATGTTTCTATGCAAATAAAATAAATTGCAGGGCTTGGAGTAGATGACATCTAAAGCTCTTCCTAGCTTTAAAATTTCTATAAGCTAATGAATCTGAGATGACTTCCCATTGTAAGATGCTATCATTATGAAATATAGTTGGGATTGACAGTGGTAAGAGGATAATAATTATTAAGTGTCAAGATGCTTTTATTTGACTTTGTTTTGACCTTAGCTGATATATAGGCAATATTACAACCCATAATCTTTTTTTTGTTTGTTTTTTTAGGGCAGTTGGGGTTAAGTGACTTGCCCAAGGTCACACAGCTAGTTTTTGTGTTATGTGTCTGAGGCAAAATTTGTACTCAGGTACTACTGACTCCAGGGCTGATGCTCTATTCACTGCCCCTACAATGCATAATCTAAATCATGATTACTGTAAATCATTTTGTTACATTATGATTTTTTTATTTGAAAATCTTAAAATGATTGAAATGCTACTAAAATAAAATATAATCTCTTGTATGAAGAAATTAAAATTCTATGAGCCTACAAAAACCTATGTTGAATGAATCATAGGTTCAGTAATTTAGAGCTGAAAAAATACTTTAAAATTATCTAGTACAATCTTTGCATATTACAAATAAAGAAACTGAAGGAAATATTTAATCACTCGAACAAGGTCACCCAGGTAGCAAATGGTAATAGAATTAGAGCCCAAGACTTTTGACTCTAAATCTAGTACCTGTTTACCCACACCTCAGATGTATGTATTATTTGAGTTCCTTGACTATAGGAATTGTTTCATCATAGTAGGTGCTTAATAAATGCTTTTTGTTGGACTTATTAATTGATTTACCTACATTTACCTCATAACTTTTCATATTTTCACATTATCTCTCTGCCTCCCAGACACTCTTTATTGCAGCCAAACTGGCCTACTTGAGAGCTCCCCTACATGGCATTCCATCTCCAGACTCTGCCTTTTTACAGGTTATATTCCATTTTTCTCCATGAGAATGATTCTTCCTCCTAATTTGTACCTCTGGGAATCTTTAGCTTCCTTCAAGATTAAGCTTAAGTTCCACCTCTTACAAAGGGGTCCTTCTTGATTTTCCCAATTATTAGTACTTTTCCTCCATCCTATTATTTCAACATATAGTTATGTTGTATTTACTTTTATATATGTGATGTTTCCTAAGACCCTTCCCCATACATACCTTTCCCGGTGAAATTTAAGACTCCTGGGGGAGAGTTTCATTATTCATTTAGATTTCTGGTGCCTGGTAGAGAGTCTGGCACACAGTAAATGTTCAACAATTATTAGATTGAATTGAATTACATCAAAAATTAGGAAAATGGCAATGGAAATATTATATATGGCCTATTTTACTAGAATTTTTATATGCACACCAAGAAATTAATGCACCATGCATGACATTGCTGTTTCCATTCTATTAAAGATGTTTTTTTAAATGTATTTCTGCTCTTGATTATCTCATAATATTAAGCAAGCACTAACTCCTTCCCTTGGTCGAGAATTCTAATTTTTTCCACTTCTAAAGTCACCCAAGATGTGCCAAGTGGCATATAGTCTAACATATGGAATTGCTAAATCAAATTTGGGAAACCCCTGAATCATAGTATTAAGCACCACTAAAAAAAGATCAAGTGGCACATGAATGATGCACTTAAAGGAAAGGGAAAAAATCCCCAATTCAGTGTGGTTTGTATTCAGAGTTCACAAACAAGGCCAGCTTTATCTTGTCTGTGCTGTAAAGGCTTATTTAGGGCATCAAGGCAATAGCTATTCTTTAACTGACACACATGTGTAACTATCATCATGATACACAAGGGCTGATGGAAGAATGGATCTTTTGATGAACTCACACACATGCATTCTTCCTCTAAGTAGAATATTAGTGTGATTTGGCTATAGAAATAGGAGAGCATACTGGGAGTGGGATGGAGCAGTGTAATGGATCCTGTATGTTGCAGAATTTGGATTTAAATTCCAGCTCTGCCACTTTTGGCAATCAACTTCACTCTTCTGGACCTTGGTTTCTACCTCTGTAAAATGAGAGCATTAGTATGGACAGCTTCTGAGTTCCCTTCCATCTCTAAACCAACAATTCTGGGAACTAAAAGTGAGTTGAAACTACAACCATTTACCACTTATCCTAAAGGAAGGCTTTCATTTTTAGGGGATGATGACCGAATTATGAGTTATACATTTTCATAATCTCACTCCATAAAAAATAGCATTTTTCACTATGGGTCCTTTGAAATTGTTTTGGATCAGTGTCTTGATCAGAATAGCCAAATTTTTCACAACTGATCATCCTTACAATATTGTTGCTCCTGTGTATGATGTTTTCCTAGTTCTGCTCACCTCACTTTGCATGAGTTAATGTAAGACTGAAGGTTTTTTTTTTGAAACCATCTTGATTATATTTTTATAAGCATTCTAAAGTATTCTAGCAAAATCATACAACACAATTTGTTCAGCCAGTCCCCTATTGATTGGAATTCCTTCAGTTTCCAAATATTTCCTACCACAAAATAAGCTGCTATGAGTGTCATTGCACAAATAAGTCCTTTTCCCTTTCCTTTAATCTCTTTGGGATACAGACCTGGTAGCAGTATTGCTGAGTTAAAGGGAATGTACAGCTTTATAACTGTTTGGGTATAGTTCCAAATTGTTCTTTAGAATGATTGGACTAGTTCACAGTTCCACCAATATGGCATTAGTGTCCCAGTTTTACACATACACACACACACAAGCACACCTCCCCCCACCTTTGCCAATTTTCCTGTCATGTTAGCCAATCTGAGAGATGTAAGCTGTTTAGATTTAATTTGCTTTTATCTAATTAGTAATGATTTAGATCATTTTTGTTTGTGACTATTGATAGCCTTTATTTCTTCTGAAAATTGCCTGGTCATATTTGACCATTTAATAAATTTTGTTAGGCTCCCTATATATTTCAGAAATGAGGCATTTATCAGAGAAACCTACTTTAATCCTCCCACTTTCATTTTTTCCTTATAATTTTGACTGTAATAGTTGTGTTTGTACAAAAGCTTTTTAATTTCATGCAATCAAAATTATTGATTTTACTTCCTGTGATCCTCTCCATCTCTTGTCTGGTCATAAACTCTTCCTTTATTCATAGATTTGACATATACACTTTTGCATGTTAACCTAATTTACTTACAGTATCACACTTTATGTCTAAATTATTTATCCATTTTAACTATATCTTGGTATACAGTGTAAGATGTTTGTCTATGCCTAGTGTTTGCAAAAATGCTTTCCAGTTTTCCTAGCAATGTTTGTAATATGTTGACCTCTTACCCCAAAAGCTTTGGATTTGGAGGTTTATCAGACTCTAGATGACTTATGGTCACTTACTACTGTGTATTGTATACCTAATCTATTGAACTGATCCACCCACCACTTTATTTCTTAGCCAGCATCAGATTGCTTTGATCATTACCACTTTGTCATAAAGTTTAAAATCTAGTACTGCTAAGACACCTTCATTAATTTTTTTCCATTGATTTTCTGGATATACTTAATGCTCTTCCAGGTGAATTTTGTTATTATTTTTTCTACCTCTATAAAATAATTCATTGGTAGTTTAACTGGCATATCACTGAATAAGAAAATTAAACAGAATTTTAATTTTATTATGCTGGCTCAGCCTACCCCTAACCAATTAATATTTATCCAATTGTTTGAGATATAGATATAAATACATATGAAGTATTTTGCAATTTTGGTCATATAATCCCTAGTTTTGTCTTAGAAGGGAGACCACCAAGTATCTTATATTGTCTGCAGTTATTTGTAATGGAATTTCTCTTTCTATCTATTCCTCTTGAGGTTTTTTTTTTGGTAGTATATAGAAAAGTCAACTATTTGTGTGGGCTTATTTCATATTCTAAAACTTTGCTGAAGTTGTTCACTGTTTCAACTAGTTTGTATTTTTGTTTTACTTGATTAACTAGGGTTCCCAAAGAATATCATCATATCATCTACAAAGATTGATTGTTTTGTTTCCTTATTGCCTATTTTTATTCCTTCTATTTCTTTTTCTTATCTTATAGCTAACATTTTGAGTACCATATTGAATAATAGTGATAATAATGGATATTCTTACTTCACCTCAATTTTATTGGAAAGGCTTCAAGTTTATCACCATTACAGAGGGTGCTTACTTTTGGTTTTAGATAGATTACTACATATCATTTTAAGAAAGGTTCCATTGATTTCTATGCTTTCTAGTATCAATGACTTTTTTTCAATGACTCCAGAAGACAGAATGAGGCTGATGACTTTGTGCAACTCTACCTCACAAATCCAATTCACACATAAGTCATGACTTTACTCCATGATGTCATTGTCCTCTTTGAAAACAATGGACAAACAGCAACATCTATTTGGCAAGATAGATTTCTATTACCAACTGATTATGTACATGTGTACATGTTTATGGTTTCCCTCTTTGAACCAATTTATATGTAAGTGATGTTCAAACATTGCCTTATCATCTCATATAGAAAGGTAAACATTTTAACCTAATTGAGTCCCTCTTTTATGTTTACCTTTCTATGCTTCTCATGAAGCATATTTGTATTTGAAAGTCAAATTTCTATTCCATTCTGATCTTTTCATTAGGAAGGCTTAAAAAGTTTCCAATTTCACTAAATATCCATTTTTTTCCTTGAAATATTATATTCAGTTTTGCTGGGTAGATTATTTTTAGTTGTAATATTGACTCTTTTGCTTCTAGAATATAATATCCCAAGTCACCAACTACTTTAATATGGTAGCTGCTAAATCTTGTGTGATATTGACTGTGGCCTTAAAATACTTGAATATTTGTTTGTTTGTTTGGAAACTTGGAGTATTTCTCTTTAACTTAAAATAACTGGAATTTGACTATAATATTCCTAGGAGCTTTCCTTTTGTTATCTCTTACAGCTGGTGAATGATGGATTTTTTTTCTATTTCATTTTTACTCTCTACTTCAAGGGAAGCAATTTTCCTTGTTAATTTTTTGCAATATATCTAGGCTCTTTTTTGAAAATAGCTTTCAGGTAGTCCAATAATTCTGAAACTCTCTCTCCTCCATCTATTTTCCAAATTAGTTGTTTATCCAATAAGATATTTCACATTTATTCTATTTTTAAAAATTATTTTAGCTTTGTTTTATTACTGCTTGATGACTCATGGAGTCATTGCTTCTACTTGCCCAGTTCAAATTTTTAAGTAATTATTTTCTTCAGTGAGCTTTTTTACTTCTTTTTCCATTTAGTCAGTTCTGTTTTTACAATGCTATTTTTAATTGTTAGTTTTCAATTGTCTTTTCATAATTTTCTTCTTTTTTTAATTTCTTTACCTAATTTTTGCCTCTACTTTTTAGCTCTTCTAGTAATTCTCATTGGACTTATGTTCAGTTCACATTGTTCTTTCTTTTGCTTTGCTTGTATCTGTTTTGACTTCATGGTCTTCTTCTGAGTCCATGTGTTGATCTTCCTAGTCATTATACTAACTTATTTGTAGTCAAGTTCTTTTTTTTGCTCATGTCCACACCTTGTTCCTTGATATGGAACTTTATGTGAAAGTTGTGTTCTGTTCCTAATGGGGAAGAACAGGAGAGAGGGAGAGGTGCTGTCTCAAGCTTCAGCCTTTTTTCCAGTATTGTTTTCAGAGCTATTTCTGGGAATTTGGATGTTTTCAGTGTTTCCAAGATACTATGATCTGGGGAGAAATGTGGTCCTTCGTCTGTACTCTGATCCTTAGCCTGGAAAGGCACTTAATCCCTTGAGATTGCAATTGATTTTGCTTCTCAGGGTTTTTGCTTCCTTGGGACCAAAAATGATACTTTTCCTCAGAATCCCTGATTTCTTGTGACCAAAAGTAATATTGCTCGTCAAGGCTCCCACTTCTTCTTGATTGAAAATACTCCTGTTGGGGCGGCCAGGTAGCACAGCGAGTAAGAGCACCGGCTCCAGTGTTGAGAAAACCTGGAGATCGAATCCCGGGCTCAGACACTTAGCACCCACCCAGAAACACCTGGTCGTGTAACCTTGAGCAAGTTACTTAACCCCAATTGCTTAAAAAAAAAATACTTCTGTCAGCCTTTGTTCTATGACCCAGAAGTGGTTATAGGCAATGAATTTGCCCAACAGCATCTGGTCCTCTGTCCAGTGCTAGCAAAGGCTCTCCTGTAGTATCTTTCTTACCAGTTGCCATGTGTCCTTACTATCTCTTTCTTGAGAATTCTGGAAACTGCTTCTATTCCTTTCATCACAACCGGTTTTCATCCATATTGTGTTCAGGTTAGCCTCCACCCCTTTGTCACAGATTTCTCTTTCTTACCTCCTAAGTTGTCTTGGGCTATCTCACTCTTATCTTTTGTTGGTTCTGTCACTCCAGAATTAAATTTGAGATGTTATTTTTAAATTGTGTGGAGAACTTAGCTGAGTGCTTTCTCTATACCATCTTGGCTGTGTCCTAGGAAGTCAACTACTAAACTCTTCCTATTTTCTTAATATGGAGCACTAGCTATTTTTTGACTAAGACAAGCAGAATAAAAGTCACTGGAGCAAAGTGTCATGTAACAGACTCTCCAGTCATATTCTTAAGACATAATCAGTTGAGCAAAGGAAAGGGAAAAGACAACTTAGGACATTGCCTCATGGAGTGTTGGTGTGGGAGAAAAGGCCTCTGGACATCAGGAGGATTCTGTTGCAGAGATCACAGACTAGAAGGAGAAGGGTGGAGCTAGACCAAGAGGCAGTTCACTTGGGAGGGACAAAGCTCACAATTTTATTACTTCTTCTCTTAAGTATTCTTGCCAACAGGGAGTGAAACTCTGTTGTTTCTGCACTGTCAGGGGTTACAATGGTTGCCATTGCCTTCAAAACTTCAGCACACTGAATTAAGGTCCAGGTTATCCCACCATGATAACAGCTATATGTTGATCACATTTATTTTTGGCAGATAAAATAGCTTTCCCTGGTGCCTTCTATTCACATTTTCTGAAAACAGGCATGAACTGTGAACCAACTAACTATACAAGAAAATGATAGGCAAGTTAGAACACCAAAGAACCACTGAATTCCTTTATTGTTACCTAATCACTAACCTCTCAATTTAAGTAGTACTTTTAAGTACTTTGTGTTTAGTATTTGATGTCATGGATTTATTGACTAATTAAACAGCCAAAAAGCCACAGTGTCCCCACCTAAAGTGACCACATATCCCACAGTTCATACCTCTTTGATATTATAAAACCCCTTAACTACTATTTTTCATGTTTATGTCACTTTTTGTCTTAGAATTTTTAGTGCAAACACTGTTGTTATGCCATCTTGGTCTCCCCAACCTAATACTTAGATTCCTCTTTTCTGGAGACAATTTTTTCCAGGAGACATCTTTTCTGGAGAAATTCATGATTATTCTAACTTAAATTCAACAGTGAACTCTTCTTACAGGCAAATTTCAAAGAATTTCACATTGAGAAAGGACCTCAAAGGTCACTACCCCAAATCCAGTCTAACACTAGAATTGAACCTAGAAATCACCTCTACAACTTACATGACAAGTAGTCACACAGCTATGAATTTAATTCAATCCAATAAGCATTTGCCAAACTCCTGCCATATACAAGATAACGTGACAGTTTCTGGGGATACAAAGTCAACAAAAGAAATAGACCCTGTCTTTACGATACTTAAACAGTCTACCAAAGAATTTGAGTAATGGTTAATCTGCTACTTTTGGAGACAACTCATTACTCTTTTCAATAGATCTAATAGTTAGAACATGTTTCTTTATATTTAGCCAAAATCTTCCTCCTTACAATCTCAGGTCTTTACTCCTAGCTTTGCCCTGGTCTTAGACCACACAGAAAAAACCTGAATCTTTTTCCACATGACACTAATCGTGCCCTGCTTCCCCACCTCCCCCCAAAACAACTCTTTTCTTCAACAGGTCAAACATGGCCAGTTCCTCCAACAAAATCTCCATAACCTTGGTCACTTTCTATCAGAAGCAATTCAATTTGTTCCCCTTAAAATGTAGTTCCCAGAACTAAGCAAAGTGTTTGATCTATTATATAACCAGCATTGACTAGAGTGAAACTGGTTGCCCTCAATGTACCTCTCAGTGTAGCCTCCATTTTTATTAGCTTTTTTGGTTGCCATATCACATTATTAACTTTTATTAAGTAAAAGTAAAACTCTGAAAACAACTTCTCTCCCTCTCTATATTCTTTCTTGTTCTATAGATAAAAGACTTAGATTTCTGTCCAACTTTCATTAATTGAATATAATCTTGGAATCATAAGATTTTTAAGAGTAGATGGAGACCTTAAATAGCATATTGTCCATGTCCCTCATTTTCAAGATGAGCAAAATGAGTCTTGTAGAGATTGTGGGTCCTGACAGAGGTAGTTCAAATTGTTGGTTACAGAGCCTGATTCCTGACTCCCAGTCCAATTGGTGATCTTTCCATGTTGTACCACTGGAGCCTTGGAACAGAAATTATGAAGATAGAGGCTTTAATTACACTTAGATGTGGAACAAGAGAGAGTAGCCAAAGAATCAAACTTTTCACCATTTCTGATAAGGTAGCAGAGGTTCAGGGAAGTATTAAAGTCAGACTGTTGTCTTCAGGGGTTTTATGAGTCTCAGATGATGGATTAATGCACTTTGAAAACTTTAAATGCTATATAGGTGTGAATTATCATCATCATCACCAACAATCCTTCTATTCTGCACTTGCTGAGCCCGAGAAATGTCTATAATGCTATATAAGGGCATACTGATAGATGTTAACCATCAGGGGGAAATATATGTTTTTCTTTTGTGTTTTTAAGTCTAGACAATAAAAAAAATAATAAATCAATTTGTCTTGTTGTGATTTGTTGTGATTGCAGATTTCTGAAGTGTAAATGCTCACAATGAAAATTTGACCGCTGGCTTTGAAAGCTGGTTAGAGCTGGCTCCAGCCAACACCCCTGATTGTCTAAAAGAAAGACAGACATTGTATGAATGCAAATTTTGCTCCTTCCTCACTCTCTCTCTCATTTCTCTAAGTCTCATTCTGTTCTTTTTCCTGTCTGTACTTTCACATTGTTTTCTTTTGAGTATTCACCATCCTTTTAAGGTGTGTGTGGGGGTGGATGGGTGTATGTTGAGGTGGGAACTAATCCAAGGCTATCATTTTTCAATTGCTAAAGAGAATTTTTTTGAGTTTAACTGGAATAACTATAGAAATATAGGACTCTTAAAGTGATTAGATGCAGACTAAAAGGAAGCAAGGAAGGGAGCTAGGGCCAAATGAGAAGTTAGCATATATATATATATATATATATATATATATATATATATATATATATA
>NW_027187327.1:11425371-11451125 GCF_028583685.1 Petaurus breviceps papuanus
TATATATATATATATATATATATATATATATATATATATATATATATGTCAGACTGCTCAAAACTTTGGCAGATCTAGAGTACATATTATGGCTTTATTTATATTAAATATATGCTGTAAGTATATGGTTTATGGACATACTCTTTTCCTCAAGCTCTTGAAATTTCTATTTAAACCACCTGAAGCAATAAGTAAAAGTGAGCTAAAAATGACACAATTGGCTACTAGGCATTCTGCATTGGGACTTTGAATCACTATTTCATCCAAGGTATAAATCAAGAAGTTCATGGGCATCCAGGTAGACAAGATGAAATACTGAGAGGAATTAATTTCAGGGTCACTCTCATTCTTCCATCTAACCAGGGAACTATCTCAATGACATAATCCATCTTTTATCTCAGAGATCTAGAAAAAAATACAGCTCTCCTCATAATGTGAATATTTGTGGTTCCTAAAAGGTCAGTTCCCAAGGAACACTGACAGAGGTATTTCAGCATCTGTTACTATTTGTGCAAATTTTACTAGTACAAACTTTCAATGAATTCTGATCTCCCAGACATCCTAATCATTAATTATTCTGTTATTTGGTTTAGCTTGGGGAGAAGGGAAGAAGTAATTTTTCTTTCAAGGTTTGACCTCTTAGGGTTTCCAATGAAGAAGCAAAAGAGCATACATTTTCTAGCAGTTAGAGGGTTCTGAAGTTTTATTGCATGTGGCCTAGTTTTAAGCTTATCTATTCAAAGTAAAATTATAGCAAGAATACTAGCAGACAAGATGCCAGAAGATTGGAAAACTAACCATGGATTTATGAACAATTACATTGAGTAGTATTCTTAACTTCTCTGTACATCAGTTTCATCACGTGTCAAATAAGGGTAATACCATCCCTGCCTATCTCATCCAGATGCTGTAAGGATTGAAGGAGAGAATGTATTTAAAAGAGATTTGAAAGATATAAAATGCTGAATGATGTGCGATTTTCTTACAGACTTTTTCCCTAGAAGTACTGAATCTCAAATAGCTGGAGATTTTTTCTTCTTTCTTTACTTTTTTTTGGTTTGTTGTTGTTGTTATTTTGCTACTAGATAGTTTTTTCCCCTAAAACAAAATACACATGAACCATACTCCATACCCTTGCCCAAAGCTGTGATTTCATTTTATATAGAGTTTCCAATGAAGAAATTCTTGTAATAATGCAGGTTGGTACCTGCACAACAATTTAATAAAGGATTGATTGGGACATAGAGGTAAGTGCTTTTTTCCCAAAGTCACATAGCCAATGTAGGACAGAGGTAGGACTTAAACCCAGGTCTTCCTCATCCCAAGACCAGCTGTCTCTCCCTTATATCAATCTATGTTTATTATTTTTTTATAATTTCCTTAACAAAACACATATTTATAATAATAATAACAATAATTTATATTTATAAAATTCTTTAAACTTTACAAATCAGTTTCCACACATAGAACCAGTGAGTTAGGTAGAATTCAGAATTCAATTATAAAGTATCAGTATCATACATAAGAAGAGGTTAAACTGGGAAAGTGATAAGGTTAAGATAAAGATTTAGTCCCCAAATGATCACAAAAGAAGCTGCATCATAATGGTTGGGTCTAGACTGAAAGTTCCTGGATCACTAAGAAATCCATAATTTGTCAATGAGAATGGGATGGGGCAAAGTCTGCCAAGGATCTGAAAATGCATGACTTTTTTGGTTGTGACTTCTTATACAAGTAATAAATATTGAAATATTTCATATGATTGCACATCTATAACCTATATTGGATTGCTTACCACCTCAGGGAGAGGGGAAGGAAAGGAGGGACAAAGGGAAGAAAATTTTGAACTCAACTTTTTTAAAATATTAAAAATAGTTTTAACATGAAATTGGGGGGCATTAAAATCTATTTATTAAAAATGAGTAAAATATGACCAAATCTACAATATGGACAAAACAATATCTCCATTGTGGCTGCTACCTCCATCATCACACGTAAACCTTAAGTGTCTAAATCCACTTCCAAATGCAAGGCAAAATGTTATAGAGAAAACTCTGAGGATCAGCAGTTATTTTCTCTCCTCTACACCTTCTGTTTTCTTCCCAGAATTTTTTTCAAAACTCTTTCCTCTTAAATATTCTCATACTATATATGAATGCCTCCAATAAGACTTTGAAGATTATGGGAGACCAAATATCCATGGAAGTTCCTTATATGTAAAAGTAAAAAATTACATTGAACTATTAATTACAATCAGAGAAAGAGTTCCCATTTTCTTTTATGTGAGCACTAATATATCTTGTGACATTACACTGCAGCATTCACATAATCTTTAGATTAATTAATCTTCCCAAATCCATCAGTCAATAAACATTTATTGTTTCTGCTATGTGCCAGGCATTGTCCTAGGTGCTAGGGAATTTCATTCATTCATTCATTTGCTCATTTGTTAGCAAATATTAACAAAGTGTCTACTATGTTCAAGGAACTATGCTAAGTGCTAGGATTTTTATACTCTATAGGACAGAGTGAGGATTCCTATTAAAATCTAAGGAGGCTGATAAAGAAACAACATTTTTTGAACTTGATTATGAAGGCAATGAAATTTAAAACATAGATGTAAGGGGAGAAATCCCTAGCAAATCATCATCCATTAAAACACCACTACCATGAAGCATTCTTAGAAGTTCCTTGAAAGACAATGGTGATGGGCAACAGGCCTGTCCAATTTATAATCTTCAGGCTCCACTCCGACATCATCCTCAGAGATGACAGTTTCAAGGCAATCTACACTATGAAGAGGCTCAAGAAGATAGACCATGGAGATAAAACCATATGGATTAAAAACTAAATTTAAAAGAAGTGAGAGCATAGAAAAGGTTACTTGAGAGACCAGAGTTCTTAATTCTAGCCAAAGGTCAACTCCAACGTATTACTCTATCAATGATATGTTTGGTGTTCACTTTCAAAGCCCAATTGTTCTTCCATCATTTCAAAGGGGGAAGTAAGTTGGAGAATGCCTGAGTATTCTAACAAGTGCTGGATGGTAGAACAGCATTAGCAGCCAGAAATGACTGCCAGCAGATTGCTTCCTTTCCCCTATAATAAATGCTTCTTCATATCATTCTGTCCAGACAAGATTCCTGGGATGGGTTCCAGCTAGGACTGGCACATTGGCTAAACAAGACATTGAGCAGTTGGTGCTTAACTTGGCCTGTCTCCTTATTGAGCTGAGCAGACCAGATGACTGAGTTAGCACCAACCTCATTGTCTGCCTTTTGCACTGACATGGTGACACATTCAAGGCATTGATCTTAATTTCCTAAATTCTCAAATGGACACTAAAGTTTCAGAAACTTTCTTGTGCCTAAATTACCCGCTTGCAATGTTGATTCACCCAGTAACTAGAAATTGCTAGATCAGAGGTTGGACCTCAAAATAATTTAATGATTTTTTTTAAATAATAAAAGCAAACTGTTAGTAAATTATAAAATAAAGCCCAAAAAGCTGTTCAGCAAGCAAAATGATAGCCTTTGCTCTGAAGAATATCTCTTATATTTCTATCAATTTACCTAGGTAGCTATCTAGCTATAACATCTACAACTATATATATATATATATATATATGTCTGACACATATCATCTATCTACCTATGTTAAGGTCCCATAAGAAAGCTTCTATGATTCTCTGATTAATAATACTAGTCAAGATATAAAAAGAGTTCACCAAAGATGCTTTCTATTGAGGTCATAGAAGATTATCAAATGGAGTAAGTTTTCCCTAAGGGTGAAGGATTCTTAGCATGGGTTCTGTGAACTTCTGTTTTAAATATTTTGATGTTTTATTGTCATATTTCATTTCCTATCATAAGTCTGAGTATTTTTACATGTAAAAATATCATAGTTTTCACAAGATGGCCAAAAGTTTTCATGACATAACAAAGGTTGAGAAACTCTGAGATAGAGATAGGAATAATATAAATATCAATATGGGAAGGGTCCCATTATTCCCAAAGAATGAGATGATTTGGTATATTGTAATCTGTCATTGAGGGAAAAGGGGGGAAATAGGTCCATTGAAATTTTTAAGTGCAAGTGATTTAAATCTTCCAAGCAGTTATGTAACTCTAAAGATAAGGTCGGTTTTAGAAAATTCCCTGTAAAAATCTGCCAATTGTCTTCTCACATTTTAAAGTATGTTCTTGAAGAAAGACAAAAATTATTTTCATCTATATTTTATATAGATAAGACAGAAGGATTATGGATTACTTATATCTCCTAGTTTGTTGGTCATCTTTTCTTCCTTTTTTTTATTTTTTGTTTAAAAAAATAACAAGTATTTCCATGATCTTTCCTATTCTTACAGAATCTTTCTCTCTTTGAGCTACCTTGAGAAATAATCCTTGAGTATCATTCAAATTGTATTGCCTCCCTCATGAATTACTTCTCTCAAGTAACAACTTAGGTTCAGTGACTTTTCACAACTTCTTCCTCTTATGTTCCATTTCTACTTATTCATAGGAATAATAGAGGATAAAATATTAATTTTCAGAAGGACTCAGAGGATATAAAATTATGCTGTTTGTTATTGAAAATGAGGCTCCAATTAGTGCAAACAATGTTTCTCATGAATTGTTCACATTATTTGAACTTACACTGCATATTTCCACCAGACTCAAATCAATACCATATCTTACACAATTATAACTTTGAATAGTGCACATTGAAAACATGCCAACACTTTTATTAAAATAACTTAAATTTTTGTCATTTTTTAAGTTCCAAATTGTTTCTGTCTTTTCCTCCCCATCCCACACTAGAAAGGGTTACAATTTAACACAGATGTGTGTGTATGTGTTTGAAACCATAGTATGCATAGTTGTATTTATCAGTTCTTTCCCTGAAGGTAGGTATCATCTTCCTTCATAGGTCCTTTGTAATTGGTTTAAATATTTTAATACTCAGAATAGCTTAATCATTCACAGTTATTCTTTCAACAATATTGCTGTTTTAAAATCCAATGTTCTCTTGGTTTTGTTTATTTCACATTTCCTTATTTCATGCAAGTTTTTCCATGTTTTCTAAAATTAGCTCATTCATCATTTCTTATATCACATAATATTCTATCACAATCATATACCCACAACTTTTTTAGTCATTCCCCAATTAATGGATATCCCCTCAATTTCTAGTGCTTTACCATCACAGAAAGAGATGATATAAATATTTTAGATCATATAGATTCTTTTTCCCTGATCACTTTGGGAAACAGATCTAACAGTGGTATTTCTGAGTCAAAGAGCAAACACAGTTTTATAAGTCTTTGGGCATAATTCCAGATTGTTCTCCAAGATGGTTGAATCAGTTCATAGTTCTACCAACAGTGTATCAGTGTCCCAATTTTTCCCCTCCAACAGTTGTCATTTTCCACTTCTACAAATTTAGTCAATCTAGTAGGCATGAAATGATATCTCAAAAGTTTGTCCAAATTTTTATTTCTTTAGTAAATGATTTAGAAATTTTTTATGACTATATTTATAGCTTTTCTTTCTTCTTCCAAAAACTGCCTTTTCATATCCTATGACCTTTGATCAATATTCTTATAAACTGCCTAAGTTTTCTGTATATTTGCTGTATATATATATATTATATACATTCTGTATATTATGAGAATTTATCCAAGAAATTGTTTCTATAATTTTTCCCCTACATTCCAACACTTTGAGGAATATATTGTTCATGCTAATTAGGACTTAGCTATAGTGATTTCAAGAAAGAATTTTATTTAGTAGGGGAAGTGTAGCTTTGATAGAACACCTCAGAAAAGTCATTCAAGATACGTATTCATCAAAGGTTTGCCACTGTCAAAAATTCTAAATAAAAAGTGTAATGCTAGAAAATTTCTCTATCAATGATAAGGTTCTACAAATACTCCTTTTTGAAAGGGAAGTCTTGATAATCACATTAAACTTTTCTCAAAGAGATACACAACAATGTAGGAGAGATTGGTCAAACTATCTATAGTGGAAAAACAAAGAGGATGAAAAATGTATATCACCTCATCTACATCATGTGAATCTTTTGGACGTCTGTATAATAAGTACACCAATATATGTATCTTGAATCAGCACTGTAAATAGATGAGTTGGTTCTAGACTTGAAGAGAGAATTGGACTGGATTTTGATTGTAAAATTGTGTTGTGTTTTCAATTGTACCAAATTGCTTATCATTGCACAAAAGCCCATTTCAAAAAATCCTAATATCTTTCCAGTTTTGCCATGTGGCTTCAGATTAGTACAAAAGTTCAGAAGAATTAATATCACAAAGTGAGTCAAGTACAATGGAAAAAACTCATATCTTAAAAGATATGACCACGCATTACTGGAAAAGGTCATCTGATCAAAATGAGATAAAATCACTGAGCAATTGAGTGACATGCTGGTATTCCCATGATAGTACAAAATTATGTAATTTCATTGTTTAGATCCTCCTCTGCACAGGTTTTATTGGAAAATATGGACAGGAAAAGACACTCAGTATAAGAGAGAGAGAGAGAGATTATAATAAGCTGTATGGTAGAGTACAATAGAGGCAGTATCCCTCTAAATCAAGATCCAGATCTAACAAAAGACCTCAGCACCATGCAAATCACAACAAAATGCATTTTTTTTAAAGTTTGAGTCCTCTTAAGGTTCAGAAAAAGTCTATAAGACATTTTCAGAATAAAAGCTGTTGCTATGGCTCAATTTTTTCAGAAATATTCTGTCAAATAACATGATAGAATCTTAGAGGTGAATAGTAATAGTCATCATATATATTATATATAATACACATGTATTTATATATATAAATGTGCATTATACACATATATGTATATATGTATGGATTGGTAGAGAGAGTTTCTTAAATATTTAAATTCTTTATAAGCACTTTATAAATTTTAATTCATTTTATTCTCATAACAAACCTTAGGAGTTTAGTGCTATTATTATACCCATATGTGAGACAGACAATTTTATAGACCATCTCACGAGTTAGGTGCCTTTTTACAATGAAGAAATGGAGGAAGACAGGTTAGTCACTTGCCCTGGGTCAGTTGACCTAGGTAATTCAACTAGTAAATATCCAATGGTACATTTTAATCTAAGTCTTCCTAACTCTAGGTCCAGCTTTCTCTCAACTTACATCTTGCATTCTAGCTAAGAAATAGTTTAATCCAACTTTCCTTCATTGTTCAGATGAAGCTATGGATTAGACTCAGACATATAGTATGATTTGCCAATGGTCATAAAGGTCAAATTAGAGCTGGAATTTCCTAGCCAGTCTAATACTCTCTCAACTGTGTCACATGAATTATACCATTAACAGTGATATCAGTAATCAAATCTTTAATAGTTTATTCTTTCAATCAGGGAACATGACTGGATTCTGAATTACACTTTCAAATACCTTTTTTAAGAGGAGGGGCAATATAAATATTATGCTTTGAAACATAGTATTTCAGATTATAAAAACGGGCATACTCTTTGACCTAGCAATACCACTTCTAGAGCTATATCCCAAAGAGATCATACAAGTGGGAAAAGGACCCATACATACAAAAATATTTATAGCAGCTCTTTTTGTGTTGGCAAAGAATTGGAAATCAAGGGCATGTCCATCAACTGGGGAATGGCTAAACAAGTTGTGGTATATGAATGTAATGGAATACTATTGTGCTACAAGAAATGAGAAGCAGACAGACTTCCTAATAACCTAAAGATACTTATATAAACTGATGCTGAGTGAGGGGAGCAGAACCAGGAGAAAATTGTACACAATTACAGACACATCTGTGATTTTGATAAACTGGGCTACTCTCTGCAATGCAATGCTTTAGACAACTCCAAAAGACTCATGTTGGAAAGGACTATCCACATCCAGAGAAAGAACTACAGAGTCTGAATGCAGATTGAAGCAAATGACTTCCTCTCTCTCTTTTTTTTTTGTTTTGTTCCTTCTTTCTCATTGTTCATTGCATTGGTTATAATTCTTTACGATTTGAGTAATGTTTAATGCAAAGGTATTTGTAGAACCTATATCAGATTGCATACCACCATGGGGGAAGGAGGAGGGAAGAAAGGGAAGGGGAGAAAATTTTGAATTCAAGGGATTGTGGAATTGGATGTTGTAAACTAAAAGTGAATACATAATTTAAAAAAAAAAAACATAGTATTTCCCAAGATCCCATAACACTTGTAAGGGTCAATTTTAGCTGCTAAACAAATGTATTGGCTTAAATGCTTTTATTTATTAGTTCAGGATTGTATTTTTCATGAAGGATTGTATATTTTATATCTGACAGATATGATACTAGCATTTTCACTGCCATTAAAACATCTTTTAGCATTTAGGGATCAATCCATTTCACTAAGGAGAAGGTATTTAAATGGTTTATAGAGTTCCATTGTGGTGAGTGGAAAGAATGTTGGAGAGCTGAAGAACCTGCAGTTAAATAGTCTGTATTCAGATCTGTCACTCAGTTAACCTGTGAGACACTGGCAAATCACCTAACCTCTCTGATCCCAAGTTTTCTCACCAATAAAATGAGGTGGTTGGACTAAATGAACTTATTTGGTTAGTCTAGTCAATCTTTTATTTTTGGCTTTGTTGTGATTTTGCCTTTGTTTTTTAACCCAAACTGTTATTTCATTGGAGGAGGGACTTTCTGGTGAGCAATATTCTCTACCAAATGAGGACTGGACATTCTCTGCAATTTTTTGGACTTCTAGAGAGTTGCCTTGAGCCACTGACAGGTTAAGTAATTTGCCCATTGAAACATAGTCCAGTATTGGCCAGTAACAAGGCTTATCTCCAGTACTTATATGAGTCTAAGACCAACTCTGTCTTACTGATTCTGCAGGCTTATTGCTTCACAAGTCAATCATGCCATAATTAATTAAAAATGGTAAATATAATTTTCTTTTCTTCAGGACAGTTAGGCAGTGCAATGGATAAGAGAGTATAGCCTGGAGTTAGGAAGAATAATTTTCTTGAGTTAAAAATCTTGTCTGATTCTTAGACTTAGATTTTTTTCTTTTTTATTGAATTGACTATGTCAATTTTCTGTTTTGGTATCATAGATTCAACCTATAAATAGACTTGTTTTTCTTTCCTCTAGAAAAAAATATCTAACCAATGATCTGAATGCTAAAACTACTTACATTCACTAAGCTGGGTTCTTTTACCAGCTGAAATTAATATTTGTGCATTGGTTTCTTCATCTTCAAAATATGAAGAGCCATATTTCAGAGTGACATATGGAAAATTAATCTGTGCAACAGGCAACTTTGAAATTTTTCAATAAGAAATCCCCTATTGAATGCCAAATACTAACATGCCATAAAGCATTTCTTCAAAAGGAAGAGTCAGTAACGTCTAAGTGACACAGAAGTTTAAAATTGTATATTAACCTAACCATTCTTGACTATCAGAGAAAACAGAATATTGAAACATCATAATAAATTTAGTCTAATCCTTTAGTCATTCAGAATCTGATCTA
This sequence comes from Petaurus breviceps papuanus, assembly GCF_028583685.1. Taxonomy (NCBI): domain Eukaryota; kingdom Metazoa; phylum Chordata; class Mammalia; order Diprotodontia; family Petauridae; genus Petaurus; species Petaurus breviceps. The sequence continues at coordinate 11,434,914 of NW_027187327.1, forward strand.
TTTGAGCCAGACCAGAAAATAGAGTCATACTTCTGAAATGGGATTTTGAATAAGACTAGGACATGAAAAGTATTTGAGGATTTGTGGGATGTGGTATTTAAACCAAGATTGAAATATATACTTTATATGCTTTTTTTGTAGCAGGCATTTAGTTTTAGTTCCATATTTGGTAATATAGATTTTTTTTACTTATATGCATATATGTATGAAACACACAAACATATGCATACATCTACACATAGCTATCTATATCTATACCATTGTATATATGCATATATATGCACATATATAGGTGAGATTATATATTTATAGCTCAAAGGAACTTCAAAGTTCATCTAGTCCAGCTCCATTTGTTTCATAAATGAGGAAACTGAGGTCCAGAGGTATGAGTTCAACTTCCCAAGGCATTCTGGTAGTAAGTAGGAGAGCTCAGATTCATGACCAGGCCTTTTTGCTCTAAATTCAGAACATTTAAAGCAATAACTAGTATTATAGTGACAACTTCATTAGCTCAGGATTTCATAAAGTAATATTTATTTTGGGGGGCACTGGTGAGTTTCAAAGTACCCTTTAAAACACTCATGCTTCCAAGGCATATAGTAGTTCAAAAAATGGATAAAAATCACCAAAGGTGGAAGCAGAACCAAGATGGTGGAATGAAAGCAGGAAACCACCCGAACTCCTCTGTGAATTCCTTCAGTAACCTCCAAAAAGTGAATCTCATGGATTTTAGAATGGCAGAATCCACTGGGAGATAGAGCATAGCAGAATTCAGTCTAGGAAGTTGCACAGATGGGATGGGGCAGGGGAAATGGAAAGTGGGGGCTGTACCAGCACGGACCTGAACCTGACCAAAGTAAAGCCAGAGCAAGTACAGGCAAGTTGATTGACCCACTGTAGGGGCAATTCCCAGACCTCTCACCATAGGTCAGGACTCTGTTAAAGGTGGGTAAAAGAAAGCTCAGGGGCCATGGCAGCAGCAGCTAATTCTGGGGCTACCAACCCACAGCCTGAATATGTATAAATCACCTACTTGGGGAAAGGAGCCAAGATGGCAATATAGAAGCAGGAAAACTATGTATGCTTCCCCCATAACCACCTCAAATACCTATAAAATATGACTCTAAACATATTTTAGAGCTACAGAACCCACAAAGTGACAGAAAAACAAACCTTCCACTGAAGGCAGCCTAGCAGGCAGACAGTAAGGATTCATTGCAGCATGCTGAGAGCAGAGCCCAGTCCCACATGAGCCAAAGGTTTTAGCCTCAGTGCAGCCCTGACCAGGCACAGCTGGAGGAAATTCAGGAGAGTGGATCACCAGCAGCAGTGGTGGTTTCGAGAATTATCAACCCATAAAAGCCAAAGACAAAGTGAGAGGTCAATGCGGACTTTGGGAACAGTGAATCCAGGAGTGTGGTCCAGCCTCTGCCCCCAGAGGGAGAAGTGGCTGAGGAAAGGCAGCCATGCACACATGACTACTTCACAGCTCCTGGCCTGCAGATTATAGGGGGACCAAGCAGCCATTCTGAGGAGAAATTGTTTTGTTTTAACCTGTTTGGATCTGGATCGCAGTCTTGGGTGGGGATCCTGGAGTGTGTGACCAGGTGGCAGAGCCTGTAGAGGCTCTTGAGAGGACACACAACTAATAACTCTAGCAGCTGTGAAAACCCCAGCAATTTGAGACAAAGCTTTCCTCTCTGGAAGCAGAGTTCTACTGTGGCAAAAAGCTCAAAAGTCAAGTAATTGAGTAGCAATATGAGCAAGCACAGTAAGCAAAGCAAGGACAGCAGTCAAATCTTAGACTCCTATTTTGGGGACAAAAAGGATCAAAGCATGGAACAGGAGGAAGACAGCAAAGTCATAACTCCTGCACCAAAAGCTTCCAAGAAAAGTATGAACTGTTTACAAGACATAGAGGAGCTTTAGAAGGATTTTGAAAAGCAAGTAAGAGAAGTGGAGGAAAATTGGGAAGAGAAATGAGAATGATGCAAGAAAATCATGAAAAGAGAGGCCACAACCTGACTGAAGAAAATAACACCTTTAAAAATAGTAACTCAAATATCAAAAGAAGCTCAAAAAGCCAATGAGGAGAAGAATGCCTTTAAAAGCCAAGTTTTCCCCATGGGAAAAAAAAATTCAAAACACACTGAAGAGAATAATTCTTTCAGAATTAGATTGGAGCAAATGGAAGCTAATGACTTTATGAGAAATCAAGAAAACATTAAACAGATCCAAATAAAAAAAGGAGGCAATATGAAATATCTCATTGGGAAAACCACTTACCTGGAAAATAGATCCAGGAGAGATAATTTAAAAATTATTGGACTACCCAAAAGCCATGATAAAAAAAAGAACCCAGAAAGCATCCTTCAAGAAATTCTCAATGAAAATTTCCCTGATCGTTTAGAACCATAGGGCAAAATAGAGTTTGAAGAAATCCACTGATCACCTCTTGAAAAAGATACCAAAAATAAAACTCCTAGCAATATTGGAGCCAGGTTCTAGAATTCCCAGATCAAGGAGAAAATATTACAAGCAGCCAAGAAGAAACAATATGAATATTGTGGAAACACAATCAGAATAACACTGGATCTGGCAACTTCTACACTGAGGGATCAAAAGGCTTGGAATATGATATTCCAGAGGTTAAAGGAGCTAGGATTAAAACCAAGAATCACCTACCCAGCAAAACTTAATGTCATGTTTCAGAGGAAAATATGATCATTCAATGAAATAGGGAACTATCAAGCATTCTTGATGAAAAATCCAGAGTAGAATAGAAAATTTGACATTCAGAACAAGAAGCAAGAGAAGCATAAGAAGGTAATCAGGGAAAAGAAATCATAAGGAACTTATCAAAGTAGAACTATTTACATTCCTATATGGAAAAATGATAATTGTAATTCATGAAACTTTTCTCAGTATGAGAATAGTTGAAGGGAATATAATTGTATATGTATATATATATATATATATATATTATATATACACACATATACATATATATGTCAGTATAGGAGGGTATATGGGCATATGAATACATATATGGGTGTGTGTGTATATATATGTATAGGTATACATAGACTGAGGGCACAGGATCAATTGAATATGAAGGGATGATACTTAAAAGGTGAAATTGAGAGGTGAGAGAAGAATATAATGAGAGGAGATGGGGAGAGACAGAAAGGGGTAAATTATCTCATATAAAAGAGGCAAGGAAAACCTGTTACAATGAAGGGGAAGAACAGGAAGGCAAAAGGGAGGGAATGACAATCTCCCCCTCTCTGAACTTGATAAATCTAACCTCAAAATAAGCAAGAAAGAATTTAAGGAGGTGAATAGAATGCTAGAGAATGTATACATTATAGACCTCAGGAGAAAATTGAATGGGAATAAGAAGCAATGTACCTTCTTCTCAGTAGTACATGGCACATACACAAAAATAGACCTTGTACTAAGGCATAAAAACCTTACAATCCAGTGCAGTAAAGCAGAAATACTAACTGCATCCTTTTCAGATCATGATGCAATAAAAATTATATGTAATAAAAGGCCATGGAAAGATAGACTAAAAACTAATTGGAAACTAAATAATTTAATCCTAAAGAATGAGTGGATCAAACAAGAAATCAGAAATAATCAGCAATTTCATTCAAGAGAATGACAACAATGAGCAACAGGCCAAAATTTGTGGGATGCAGAGAAAGCAGTTCTTAGGGGAAGTTTTATTTCTCTGAATGCACACATGAATAAAATAGAGAAAACGGAGATCAATAAATTGGGCATGCAACTGAAAAAGCTAGAAGAAGAACAAATTGTAAATCCCCAATTCAATACTAAATTAGAAATACTAAAAACAAAATATAGATTAATAAAATTGAAATTAAGAAAACTATTGAAATAATATGTAAAACTAAGAACTGCTTTCATGAAAAATACAATAAAATTGATAGATGTTAATAGATTTGATAAAAAAAGAAAGATGAAAAAAATTATGAATATCAAAAATGAAAAGGGTGAATTGACGTCTAATGAGGAGGAAATTAAAACAATAATTAGGAATTATTTTGCCCAATTGTATGGCCATAAATTTTATAATCTTAGTGAAAAGGATGAATATTTACAAAAATATAAATTGCCCAGATAAACTGAAGAGGAAACAAAATATTAAATAACCCCAACTCAGAAAAGAAATTGAGCAAGCCATCAAAGAATTCCCTAAGAAAAAATTTCCAGGTCTATGTGGTTTTACAAGCAAATTCTATCAAACATTTAAAGGACAATTGATTCCAGTACTTTGTAAACAATTTGAGAAAACTGGAGAAGTAAAAGTCCTGCCCAATACTTTTTATGACAAAAATAAGGTACTGATACCTAAAACAAGAAGAGCAAAAAAAGAGAAAGAAAATTGTAGAACAATTTCTCTCATCAATATAGAAGTAAATTTTTAAAATAAAATATTAGCAAAAAGACTACAGAAACTTATCACAAGAATAATACACTTTGATCATGTAGGATTTATTCCAGGAAAGCAAGAATGGTTTAATATTAGGAAAACTATTGGTGTAATTGATCATATCAACAACAAAACTTTTAGAAACCATATGATTATCTCAATAGATGAAGAAAAATCCTTTGACAAAATATAACACCCATTCCTATTAAAAACACTAGAAAGTATATTAATAAATGGAGTCTTCCTTAAAATAATGTAGCATCTATCTAAAAGCATCAGCAAGTATTATATGTAATGGGGATAAACTCAAAGCATTTCCAATAAAATTGGAGGTAAAACAAGGAAGGCCACTGTCACACCTCTTATTCAGTTTGGTACTAGAAATGTCAGCTGTGGCAATAAGAGAATAAAAAGAAATTGAAGTAATCAGGTTAAGCAAAGGAGAGACTAAGCTATCATTCTTTGCAGATGATATGATGATGTACTTAGACAATCCTAGAGAATCAAATCAAAAACTACTTGAGATAACAAATAAATTTAGCATAGTTGCAGGACATAAAATAAACCCACATAAATCCTTGGCATTCCTATACATTCCTATACAACAGCAAGAAATAGAAAGAGAAATTCCATTTAAAGTTATTGTAGAGACTAGATAATATTTGGGAATCTACCTGCAAAAACAAACCCAGGAACTATATGAACACAATTATGAACACTTTTAACACAATTAAAGTCAGATCTAAATAACTGAAAAAAAACATCAGTTCCTCATGGCTAGGTCAAGCTAATATAATTAAATTGACAATTTTACCAAAATCAATAAATGTATTTAGTGCCATACCAATAAATCTACCAGAAAATTACTTTATAGAGCTAGAAAAAGTAGTTACAAGATGCATCTGGAAGAACAAAAGGTCCAGAATATCAAGGGATTTAATGAAAAGAAATGCTAGGGAAGGTGACTTAGCCATACCAGATTTTAAACTGTATTATAAAGCAGCAGTCATCAAAATACTTAGTACTGAATGAGGAATAGAGTGGTGGATCAGTGACATAGATTAGGTACATGAGACACAACAGTCAATGATTATAGTAATCTACTGGGTTTGTTTTTGCAGGGATTAAATTTATTTGTTATCTCAAGTAGTTTTTTGTTGGGAAAGAATTTTTAAACCAGTACCTCTGATAAAGGTCTAATTTTTAAAATATATAGAGAATTGAGTCAAATTTATAATACAAGTCATTCCCCAACTGATAAATGGTCAAAGGATATGAACAGGCAGTTTTCAGAGGAAGAAATTAAAGCTATCTATAAACCTATAAAAAATGCTCCAAATCACTCTTTATTAGAGAAATGCAAAAAAAAAAAAAAACCAACTCTGAGGTACCACATCTCACCAATCAGATTGGCTAACATGACAAAACAGGAAAATGATAAATGCTGAAGAAGATGTGGGAAAATTGGAACACTAATGCATTGTTGGTGAAGTTGTGAACTGATTCAATCATTCTGGCGAGTAATCTGGAACTATGCCCAAAGGGCTATAAATAAGTACATTCCCTTTTTGCCTAGCAATACCATTTCTAGGGCTGTGTCCCAAAGAAATTATAGAAGTGGGAAAAGGACCCATTGTATCAGCAATGCAATATTCACAATGCCTACGGAAATTACAGATATACTGATGTAATTATCCTTCACAAAATATATCAGGCTTTTTATATGGGGGAATAAGCTAGAACATTTATTAAAATACCAAAAAGCTGAGTCCCCAAACCAGAAAGTCAAAGCCATCAGAGTAGTTATGAAATTGGCACTGGTAGATAAAGTAGAAAGCACCCACACTCTCAAGCCTTTAAAACAGAACAGGCTACCTCAGGCAAAGGTCCTTCTCTCCCCACTCACAGCAACCACCCAGTGTCTAGGAAGCACGCTCCCAGCAGCTCTGGCCCCTGGCAGTCCTCAGCAGGAGTCCTTAGCAGAAATTCTGGCTGACTCAAAAAGGGGTTCACGTTTCCGCTGCTGCTGCCTCTGCCGCCGTCACTGCCACTGCTAGCCAGCGCAGGAACTCTAGCTTGGCTTCCACTTCCTCTTGCTCTGCCCCTTCCTGCTACATCAGCAAGTCCAATGGGGCAAGGAAGATCTTTAAATCCCATAAGCCTTACACCCATTTGTACAAAAATATTTATAGCAGTTCTTTTTGTGGTGGCAAAGAATTGGAAATCAAAGGGATGCCCATCAATTGGGGAATGGCTGAACAAGTTGTGCTATATGAATGTAATGGAATACTACTATTCTATAAGAAATGAGGAGAAGACAGACTTCATAATAACCTGGAGAGACTTACATAAACCGATCCTGAGTGAGGAGAATAGAACCAAGAGGACTTTTTACACAATTACAGAAACAATGTATGTGTGATAACTAACTTGGATAGACGGGGTTCCTCTCAGCAATGCAAGTTATAAGATAACTCCAAAAACTCATGCTGGAAATGAACATCCTCATCCAGAGAAAGAAATATAGAGTCTGAATGCAGATTGTAGGAAATTACTTGTTCTTTTTTCTGTTTTATTTTTTTTTTTCGTTTCTTCTTTCACATTGTTCAATCCACTGGTCACAATCCTTCTTTACAACTTGACCAATGTTTAATATGAAGGTATTTGTATATCCTATATTTTATTACATGCCTCCATGGGCAGAGGAGGTGTTTCAGGGGGAGGATGAAGAGGGGGAGAATATTTAAAACTCAAGGGACTGTGGAACTGAATGTCATAAACCAAAAGTAAATAAATATATATTTTTTTAATCAAACCCCAGATATGTTAGTGGCTCAGAACATTCCAAACCCCAAGAGCTTGGACTCGAGTCCTAAATCAAGACCTAATTTTCACTCCTCCTCTTCCAACCAAAAATCTTCAAAAACATTACTGTGTACAGGAACTATGCTTTGCTCTGTGTGTGTGTGCCTGTGAAGTGCTAAATAGGATAGCATTCCAGAATCACAGAATTTCTGCATTAGAAAGGACCTCAGTGATCATTTAGTTCAGCCTAAGTCTTGGGGGGGAAAAAAACAAAAATTTCTCCACTTCTATATACCTGACAAGTAGTCCTTTAGCCTTAGCTTCATGATTTCTAATGTTAAGGGAACTGCTCCCAACTTAGGAAAACTATTCTACTTTTGACAGCTCTACTGTTGTTCACTATTGCTGTTCATCCTTAACTCTCATGAGGGTAATGTCTTGATTTGCCTGTGAATTGGATATGAGTAGGGCTGAGCTGTGCAAAGTCATCAGCCTAACTCCTCCACAGTCACTGGAGTCCAGTGGCAAGACAAAACTCAAGATTACTAGCAGATCACTAGTCCCGGATGCAGTGGGTGCTTGACCTTTCTAAATTAAGGTATTTCCAAGTCTCTGTTTGTCTGAAGCCACACCCATTCAACCACTGAGGGCTGGGAAAGAGTTGAGAAAAAGGGTGGCTCAATTTACCATCACAAAGATAGAAAGCTTTAAATGTCAGAAAAAAATCCTAATTCTACTTCTGGTGACTAGTTTTTATGATTTTCTTTCATCACTCTCATTTCTCTTCTCAATTTTTCCTGTACTCCTCTTACTTGATTTTCAAAATGCTTTTTGAGCTCCTTCATGTCCTGCAACCAATTCATATTTTTGTTGGGGCTTTCATGCAGGAGTTTTGACTTTGTTGCTTTATGGTTCTATTCTTTGATCTTCTTTGTCACCAAAGAAAGATTTTATAGTCTGATTTTTCTCCTCCATTTGCTCATTTTCCAAGTCAATTACTTGATTTTTGGCTCTTTGCTCAGGTAAGACTCTGCTTCCATAGTGAGAGTGCTCTGTCCCAAATTTTGGGGGTTTTGCACAGCTGTTGCCTCAGCTACCTCTAGGCACCTGCCTCAGAACTGTGAGGAAGAATCCCTCTCCACAGCCTCTACAAGCTCTGGCACACCAGCAATCCTCCTTGCCCCAGGACCACCCCTCAAGACTGCACCCAGATCCAAGCAGGGCAAAGCAAGAGAGTCCTGCTTCAGCAATAGCAAAGAGATCCATGCAATTGCCCTCTGAACAGCTGCTTGATTCCCCCCACCATCTGTGGACTTGGAGCTCCAGAAGCTGCTGTTGCTGCCACCACTGCTGCAACCACCACCCAGGGGGCTAGAGGCAGACAGAGCTTTTCTCTCACCCAGGCCCAACAGAGTTTCCTGTAAGGGTTATGGGATTTAAAGATCTCCCATGCCCCATGGACGTGCTGACATAGCAAAGCAAGAGAAAGTGAAAAGCCGAGCTAACGGTCCTGCGGTTGGCAGTTGGTGGCGGTTGCCTTTTTTTTTTTTTTTGGTTAGGACTCCTGCTGAGGACTGCCAGGGGCCGGAGCTGCTGGGAGCGCTCTTCCAGGACGCTGGGCGGTTGCTGTGAGTGGGGAGAGGAGGACCTTTGCCTGAGGTAGCCTGTTCTGATTTAAAGGCTTGAAAATGTGGGTGCTTTCTACTTTATCTACCTGTGCCAATGTCATAACTACACTGATGGCTTTCACTTTCTGGTTTTGGGACTCAGTATTTTGGTATCTTAATAAATTTTCTAGTTTATTTCCCCAAATGGCAAACCTGATGTATTTTGTGATGGATAATTATATCAGCATATTTGTAATCTCTATAGGCATTGTGAATATGGCATTGCTGATACATTTGGCGACGAGGATGGGATCACAAAATGTCAGGCCTCTATTTGGAAGCAGTGGGGCTTTAGAGGGAGAAATGGCTATTCCAGGATGGGAGGATTTGCCTTATTCCTCTCTAGCCAGAGAATGGGCTAAAAGCACAGGGCCCTGTGAAAACTGGGAACCAAGGCTAAAAGAGGGAGAACCTGGAGATCTGGAAAGATGTTTGAAAGCAATACCCATAGAACCAGGCAAAGAACTGGCAGGAGTGTGCAGGAGAGGCTGGGTGCTGCTAACAAGTTATCGCCTTATGTGTAAAAGTAGGGATAAGCTGCTGAAGGAAAGAGCTAGGATGGCTAGGGAGTCAGCTGGTTTGCCTGAGGATTCTTCTGTGTCACAGTACTCAGAAGAGCAAACTGGAGGGACCCATGTGGTCCAGGAGCAAGCTACTGTTCATGTAGCTAAAAGGAAGCAAAAAACTAGCAGAAGGAATGTGCATGCAGCTTTTGTACAGGCTGGGCAGAGTTGCCCTGACAGCTTCCAGGAGAATGTGTGTGAGGAGAATGGAACAAGGTTAGATGAGGAGTCTCCTAATGTAGAAGCTCTCCCCATACGAAGAAGAAGGCAGGAGAACCACCGAGGCAAAACAGAGTCCAGGGAGATAATTGAGGATTTCACTCAACAGGAGATCACTGATATATTGAGTAGATTTACCCAAAGAATGGGGGAGTCTTTAGTGTCTTGGATAGTAAGAATCACTGATGAAGGCGCAGGAGGAATAACAATGGACAATGAGGACTGTTTAAAATTCATAAGTATCAGTCAGAATCCTTTTGTACACCAGGCTTTTAGGGATCACCATATGCAAGGAGGAAATAACAAAACGAATCTTCTAGCTTTAGCTGCAGAAGGTTGCAAAAAGCAATATCCAATTGAATCTATGTGGCCTAGGGGAGACAGACCCTGGTACTCACTTAGAGACTGTATGAGAAAGCTAAAGGAGGAGGTAATGAAAACTGCTATCCTGATTGGAGATGCAAATGCATATTATGATACCCCCCTAGGAGTTCCTCATAGAAATATCATAGTGAAGACGGCTCCTCCTGCATATAAGCACCTAATTCTGACTCTTTTAATTGGAGAAATAGGGCACCCTCTTTCAGAGGTGCTGGATAAGATTTCACAATTAAGCGATTTAGGGGAATGGGAAAAAGACAAATTGCCTCAAGAGAGAAGAGTAAACAGCCAGAGGATTCAGAGACAAAATAGACCCACAAGAAGGGAACTGTTCACTGCTCTATTAAGAGCTGGGGTGGACTTTAGAAGAATAGATGGTATTCCAACTGAAGAGCTGCATAAGCTGTACCAAGAAAAGGTACTTAGCATTAGAATGAACAGGGAAGCAGGAACCACCCCCGCAGGTATTTCTGAATCTGAATCTTTGTATCCAAGTTTGCCCCACCTTCAGGGGGAATAGGAGATAGGCCAAGCCCCTGCCCAGATAAAAGAAATATGCAGAAGAGATTGCAGACCCCATATTGGTTTAACAATCTATTGGAAGAATGGATCAACTACTGTGACTAGGGCACTGATTGATACTGGGGCTGAGGCCACACTTATCTATGGAAACCCTGATAAGTTTAAACATGGAACTCCTATTACCATCACAGGTCTAGGAGACACTAAAATATCAGCCAGACAGGTTAAAATAACAATGAAAATTGGGCAGTTACCTAAGAAGGAATATGCTGTGGTTGTTGTACCCATTCCTGAATACATCATTGGAATAGATGTATTGAGAGGCATGACTCTGAATTTACCTGAAGGAAGATACCAATTTGCTGTGAGGAAGATAGGAATTAATACAGTTTTAGTAGGAAAACTAAAAATGGACCCAATCACTTTACCTGAACCTTCTGAAGTAATTACTTTAAAACAGTATCGTGTGCCAGGTGGGCAAGATGAAATTGCCACTACTATAAAGGAATATGTTGAAGCAGGAGTGTTAGTCCCTACAACCACAAGATGGAATAATCCTGTCTGGCCAGTAAGAAAATCAGATGGGACGTGGAGAATGACTGTGGATTATAGACAGTTGAATAAGGTGACTCCTTCTTTGTATGCTGCTGTTCCAGATACCATCACCTTAATAGAAAGGATCCAGAAATATGATGGGACTTGGTATGCAGTTATTGACTTGGCAAATGCCTTCTTCACCATCCCAATAGACTCTAAACAATGGGACCACTTCGCAGGGTAGACAATATACTTTCACTCGCTTGCCACAAGGGTACATACATAGCCCCACTATTTGTCACAGGATTGTGGCTGAACAGTTGGATGAATTAAAGCTACCTGGTGTACAGCTTACCCACTACATTGATGATATCATGATACAGGGAAAAGATGCGAAAGTAGTGGAAAGGAGTTTGACCCTTCTAATTGAGCATATGAAAAGTAAAGGGTGGGAAATTAACCCTGCAAAGGTTCAAGGACCAGCTCAGAATGTGAAGTTTTTGGGTATACAATGGAACAAGGGGCTAAGGGAGATTCTTCCTCAAGCCCGACAAAAGATTCAGGATTTTCCTACCCCTACCAATAAGAAGGAGGCCCAAAAGTTCATAGGATTGTTTGGATACTGGAGGCACCACATTCCACATTTGGGACAGATTTTAAAACCTTTATATAGAGTCACACAGAAGAAATATGAATTCGATTGGGGACTTGACCAGAGTAAAGCTTTTGAAGAAGCCAAGGCTGCCATAGATTTGTGGCCCATGCAAAATGGTCCAGTGGAATTGCAAGTGACTGTACAAGATGATTATGCAAACTGGAGCTTATGGCAAAAACAACAAAGCCGAAATGTACCTTTGGGATTTTGGTGTAGGAAACTCCCTTCATCTGGAGTCCAGTACACACCTTTTGAAAAGCAGTTGTTAGCTGCATATTGGGCTTTGGTGGAGACTGAACAACTGACTGTGGGCCATGAAGTGATATTAAGACCTGGAATCCCAATTATGACCTGGGTAATGAGTACCCCAGCTTCTCACAGAATTGGACATGCCCAAGAGGCTAGTATAATCAAATGGAAGTGGTATATTCAAAATAGAGCGAAAACAGGCAAAAGCGGAGTCTCTGCTCTGCATGAATCTATAGCAAACATAGAAATTGAGAGGAATGACACACCCCCTGAGCCAAAGCAACAGTTGGTACAGTCCACTGTCAAATGGAATGAGGGATATGATGTATTAACTGAGGAACAAAAGAGACATGCATGGTTTACTGATGGGACAGCAAAATATTTGGGGCAAAAAAGACATTGGAAAGCAGTGGCCTATAACCCATGTACTAGAAGGACTTTGGAAAGTACTGGGATAGGTGCAAGTAGCCAATATGCTGAACTTATGGCAGTATATCAAGCCATCAAAATAGAACAAGGAGGACAGTGTCATATATTCACTGATTCATGGGCGGTAGCTAATGGGTTAGCTACATGGATGCCCATGTGGAAAAATGAAAATTGGGAAATTCATGGTAAACAAGTCTGGGGCAAAGAATTATGGGAAGATATCTGGAACATGTCTTTGGTCACTGACTTGTCAGTTTTTCATGTAGATGCTCACGTGGCCCCCACCACACCAGAACGTGAGTACAATGCTCATGCTGATCGACTGGCAAAGATTGCTACTGAACATATTGTCCCTACTTTGACAACAACTGATGATCCGGTATTAGCAAAATGGGTCCACCAAACGGCAGGCCATTTGGGGGTCCAGGCCACACACCAGTGGGCACAAGATCGAGGTATTAGTATCTCTCATTCACTGTTAAAACAGATAGCAGAAGAATGTCATATATGTCAATTGGAAAAGGAGCGAACTGTTCCTCGGGTAGTAACTGGAGAGATAGCAAGAGGAAAAGTCCCAGCCCAAATCTGGCAAATAGATTATATTGGTCCACTACCACTGAATAAAGGATGCAGATTTATATGTACTTGTGTTGATACCTATTCAGGTGTACTAGTAGCTTGTCCTTATAAGAATGCAACCCAGAAAAACACTTGTAAAACCCTAGATCTCATAAGTCTATATTATGGAACCCCAATGCAGATTCAAAGTGACAATGGGTCACATTTCAAAGGCAATGAAATGAAGAAGTATTGTATACTAAACAATATAGAATGGATATATCATATTCCATATTATCCAGAAGCATCTGGGTTAATTGAAAGAATGAATGGATTACTGAAAGAACAGTTGAGGAAGTTAAGTTCCAATAATTCATATCAACATTGGAAGGATAATTTGTTCATGGCTTTGCGTAATTTGAATAATAGACCATTGGAAGGAAATACACCTCTAGCCAGAATGATGACCCCCAATCTGCAAATTAGAAAACAACAAACACACAAGATCCCAAATATTGAGTATTGGACCTTGAGGCCAGATGTCCCAGCACTGTACCCAGGACCACCTGGTTTGGTGGGGTATGATTTACATTGTTTAGAGGACTTTTGGTTGGACAGGAAAGAAATAAGAAAAATTTCCACTGGGATATGCATAAGAATCCCTAAAAATCACTTTGGACAGATCTTACCCAAATCAGGATTAGCAGCTCAAGGAATACATGTATTGGCTGGAGTAATAGATTCTAATTATCAAGGAGAAATTGTTGTAACATTCCAGAATTTAGGTGAAGGGCCCATACAGATTCACAAGAATGATAGGATAGTTCAAGTGATTATCGTTCCTTGTAAAACAATGCCACTTGTAAAAACTGACCCTCCTTCCAAAATAACTGTCACAGGAACTGAAGGATTTGGTTCTAGTGATAGAATAAAATCAGGAGCTAAAGTATGGGTAAAACGGAAGCCAGATGATGTTCCAAAGGCTGCAGAAATTATAGCATATGGGAAGGATAACACTGTAACTATTGTTTATTCTGGAGAAGATGATTACAAAATTGTACCCTTAAATCATTTATTCTATCTACAATAGTCTGGTTATTGTCTCTTTGCTTCTTCTTGATTTTTTGTTTGTTCACCTTGTTTGTTAGATTTGTTTCCACAGGCTTGGTACCCTCCATCTGTAGATGCCTGATAGCTTAAGCTGGATGTCATCCCCTGTCTGCAACTGTGATGTGTCACCCTTGGACCTGGCATCAAGCATATTAAGAACTGACCTCTCAAATGGGACCCCTAAGGACAGGGACAGCTCTACATCCGTTTTCAGCAGCAAGTAGCCATAGAAGAAGAGATCTTCACCCCTTACCACAAGATTTTGGGGCCCCATTTGTTCGGGGTGGGGGGAATGATGGGGAGTTTGTGTTCAAGCCCCACCCTAAAATATGGTTTTTTGTGTTTATTGTGTGCTATTCTTGTTATATTGTTGTGAAATTTTGTTGACACCAGTTATTCCTACTGTATTTTTGCCAAGTAAGGGACATGAAAGATCTTGGGGCCGAATGTAAGGGTTATGGGATTTAAAGATCTCCCATGCCCCATGGACGTGCTGACATAGCAGAGCAAGAGAAAGTGCAAAGCCGAGCTAACGGTCCTGCGGTTGGCAGTTGGTGGCGGTTGCCTTTTTTTTTTTTTTTTGAGTTAGGACTCTGGCTGAGCACTGCCAGGGGCCGGAGCTGCTGGGAGCACTCTTCCAGGACGCTGGGTGGTTGCTGTGAGTGGGGAGAGGAGTACCTTTGCCTGAGGTAGCCTGTTCTGTTTTAAAGGCTTGAAAATGTGGGTGCTTTCTACTTTATCTACCTGTGCCAATGTCATAACTACTCTGATGGCTTTCACTTTCTGGTTTTGGGACTCAGTCTTTTGGTATCTTAATAAATTTTCTAGTTTATTTCCCCAAATGACAAACCTGACGTATTTTGTGATGGATAATTATATCAGCATATTTGTAATCTCTATAGGCATTGTGAATATGGCATTGCTGATACATTTCCCCACTGATATTTACTTTGTCTTTGGCATTTTGGGGTTAACAAATCTGGAAACCACCACAACTGCCAATGATTCAGTCCCCTGAGGTCTGCTCTGGCCTGACCTGTGCCAGTGCAGGGGTCACAGAATTGTGCTCTACTCCCAGCTTGGTGCGATAGACCCTTCCTGTTGGTCTGCCAGGCTGTCTTCAACTGGAGATGTCTGTCATTCTGTGAGTTCTCTACTTCTAAAATTTGTTTAGAGTCATTTTTATAGGTATTAGTGTTTATTGAGAGATAAGCTTAAGAAAGTTTCTGCTTTTATTCTGCCATCTTGGCTCCACACCTGGCCATGTAACCTTGAGCAAGTTACTTAACCCCAATTGCTTAGGGGTGGCCAGGTGGCTCAGCAAGTAAGAGCACCGGCTCCAGTGTTGGGACAACCTGGAGATCGAATCCCAGGCTCAGACACTCAGTGCCACACCCAGAAATAACTGGCCATGTAACCTTGAACAAGTTACTTAACCCCGATTGCTTAAAATTAAAAAAAAAAATTTTTTTGTTTTCCTCATTTGTAAAATGGGAATGATAATAAGGGATAATAAAAATGAGGACAATAATCTACCTTACAGGGACGTCAAGGATTAAATGAAACTCCTTTGTAAACAAAATGATGTATATAAAGTGCTCAACAAAACTTAAAACACTATACAAATATCAACTATCAATATTACTATTATCATTATTATTATTACTAATCTGATTATTCTTTTTTGATGATGTTCATATAAAAATGTCTTACTATATTTAATGTTCTTCAGACTTCTATAGAGGTGAATAAAATAACTTTTTAGCTAAATAAAAATATTGAAAATATTGAAACACAAGCTCATCTTTAGACTCACCAAAATGTATTTGGTATAGTTCCATTAGGGCAGCTAGGAGATGCAGGAGATGGAGTGCTGGGCCTTAAGTCAGGAAGACTTTCTGAGTTCAAATCTGACCTCAGACACTTACTAGCTGCATGATCCTGGGCAAGTCACTTAATGCTGTTTGTCTCAATTCCTCATCTATAAAGAGAGAGAGAGAGAGAGAGAGAGAGAGAGAGAGAGAGAGAGAGAGAGAGAGAGAGAGAGAGAGAGAGAGA
>NW_027187327.1:11451135-11480794 GCF_028583685.1 Petaurus breviceps papuanus
AGAGAGAGAGAGAGAGAGAGAGAGAGAGAGAGAGAGAGAGAGAGAGAATTATGAAAAGCAAAAAGGGATAACTTTGATTATGTTAAATTGAAAAGGTTTTGTACAAATAAAGCCAATGTAACCAATATTAGGAGGGAAGTGGAAAATTGGGAAAGATTTTTTATAATCAGTATTTCTGATAAAGTTCTCATTTCTAAAATATACAGAGAACTGAGTCAAATTTATAAGAATACAAGTCATTCCACAATTGATAAATGGTCAAAGGATATGAACAGGCAATTTTCAGAGGAAGAAACTAAATATATCTATAAGCATATGAAAAAATGCTCTAAATAACTCTTGATTAAAGAAATGCAAATAAAAACAACTCTGAGGTAACACATCTCATCGGTCAGATTGGCTAACATGACAAAACAGGAAAATTATAAATGCTGGAAAAGATGTGGAAAAATTAGAACTCTGATGCATTGTTGGTGGAGTTGTGATCTGATCTAACCATCCTGGAGAGCAATTTGGAACCATGTTTTTTGAACATAAGGCTATAAAAATGTACATACCCTTTTTACCCAGCAATACCACTTCTAGGTTTGTATCCCAAAGAGATCATAACAAGTGGGAAAAGAACCTGTATATACAAAACTATTTATAGCAGCTCTTTTTGTGGGAGTAAAGAATTGGAATTCAAGGGAATTCCCATCAATTGGGGAATGGTTAAACAAGTTGTGGTATTTGAATATAATTGAACACTATTGTGCTATAAGTAATGAGGAGCAGGCAGACTTCATAATAACCTGGAGAGAGTTATATAAACTGATGCTGAGTGAGAAGTGCAGAAACAGAAGAACATTGTACACAATTACAGACACATTGTATCTGTGATAACAGGCTTTGAAAGCCTGGGTTCATCTCAGCAATGCAAGGTTAAAAGACAACTCTAGAGGACTCATGATGGAAAAGCCTATCCACATTTAGAGAAAGATTTAGAGTCTGAATGTAGACTGAAGCAAACTACTTGCTCTCTCTCTCTCATTTGTTTTGTTTTGTTCCTTTCTTGTTGTTCATTTCATTGGTTATAATCCTTCTTTACGACTTATGTTTAATGTGAAGGTATTTGTAGAACCTATATTGGATTGCATGCCACCATAGGGAGGAAGGATGGAGAATCTAGAGGGGGATAAAATTTGGAACTCAAAAGCTGGTGTAACTGAATGTTGTAAACCAAAAGTAAACTAATTAATTATTTATTTTTCAAAAGACATGTTAAATCAATTGCTCTAGGTCACATAACTACATAGTGTTGGAATCAGGACCAGAAAGCAAAAGTTTTGGCCCAATGTTATGCCCATTTTGTCATTCAGTCACCATCTTAGACTCCCACCTTGTTGTGGGCTCTTTTCCCTAAGTTAGAATGCAATATAAAACCATAATACTCCATACTAAGCAGATGATTAAGTACTAAAAAAAAAAAAGACTACTGGGAAAACATCTGTAAAGTTTCCTTTTTCTCAACATCCCAAGAAATAAAATCTATTTCTCTCTTATAATTCTCTTTATATTTTCACATTTTACCAGCTCTTATCTGAATGAAATTCCTAAAAGACTAGAGTATGGATCTAAATTTAAAACCCATAAATTGCATCACATCTGAATAGTAAAACTTGAGCTACCTGATAAATCCTTGTTGAGTTTAACTAAATGATTTCCTCCCTCACTCCTTATTTTACATTCAAATAATGTCTCTTAAAAGAACTGCAACATCACTGATCATATATATGCAATTTAGTGAATGTAAAATCCGAACTTGGCTTACATGTCCAGTAGTTCAAAAATGAGAAATGATCTTTACTGACTCAGTTCAACATCTGGCACAAAGAAAGACAATGAGAAATAAGGTAGGAAATGTTGATCCCAATGGTTTCTATTGCCACGACTATTTTTGGCCATGATATTTAATAGCTTGCATTGAAAGCCCACAAAGACATATTAAAAAGTTTTGTTTGAAGAATTTCTTAAATCCAAGCAACTACTAAAAGCCTAACCCTGGAAATGGTAAATTCTCAAATGGCAGGTTGAGCTAAAAGTCTATATCTACTGTCACTGTATCCTCCATGCCAGCATCTCTTGAAGGGTTTATCCTAGCTGCAGCCGAACACCAAAAATCACAGAAGCTCACATTTGAAAGGGACCAAAAATTGTCATCCAGTCCAACCCATACCTGAACAGGAATCCCTTCTACAACATTTTAAAAAATGATCCTATAGGCTCCACTTCAAGACCTCTAAGTGAAGGGAACAGCCAGGTGGCACAGTGGATAGGTAGAGTGCTAGAATTGGAGTCAGAAAAACCAGACTTCAAATTTGGTCTCAAATATTTACCTGCATTGTGACCTTGGACAAATCACTTAACATCTATGTGTGTTGGTTTTCTTAGATTTAATGGCTTTCAAGTTTACTCTTATCTCTAAATCTATAATTCTATGACTTACTACCAGCTTGACATTAAAATAGTCCCTGTACTTGTCTGGGGTTCATTTCCCTCATCTGTTAAACAGAGAAAGGTAGATTTGATGGCCTCCAAGGTCCGTTCCAGTTCGAAATTTATGTCCTATGAACTTTTTATCCTTCTGAAGAATTTTATTTTTGAAAGCTCTACTTCTTAGGAAGTTTTCTGTTATTTTTCAATCTAAATTGACCTACCTATAACCTTTAGGTATTTCTTTTGGTTCTAAGGGGAACAAATCTATTCTAAATCTATCTTCTTTACTATTCTGACTCTTCAAATTCTTAAACAGTTACAAAGAAAGGCAAAAGACAATCCTTGTCCTCAAGAAGGATTGTCCATAATCTGAAGGGGAAGACAGCACACAATCACATACAAATAAATTATATATGGTATAAACTGGCAATAATCAACAGAGGAAAGGCAGTAGAACTAAAGTGGATTGGAAAAGAATTCTAGTAAAAGATAGGATTTTTAGGTGTGACTTGAAGGAAGTCAGTAGATAGAGTTGAGGGGGGAGGACCATTTCAAGTATGAGGGATAGCCAGAGAAAATGGCCAGAGCTGAGAGATGGAGTGTCTTGTTGCAGTGACAGCCAGGAGACCAGTGTCACTGAATGGTGAAGTACAAAGGATGGGGGGATGTAGGGTGTAAGAATACTGGAAAGAGAAATTTATGAAGGACTTCAAATGCTAAAAGATTTCATATTTTAAATTGGAAGTAAAAAGGAGAAACTGGAGTATATTTACAAGGGGACATGGAGAGAAGTTGACGTGGTTAGATCTTCCATTTATCTGAGTGGAGGATGGACTGGAATGGGGGTGGTATTTTGTGGCAGGGAGACAACTCCATAAGCTGTTGTGTGACCTTGCCTTAGACAAGTCACTTACCTCCCCAAGTCTTCTCTGCTCTTCATTTGTAAAATGAGAAAATTGGACTACATGATCTCTGAGGTCTACAATCTAATTAAACATCATTTCCAATTCTTTACAGATTAAGAAGAGCTGAAGATAACTTAGAGATAACTTAGTACAATCTCTTCATTCTACATGTGAAGAAACTGAATCCTAGAGATGTAAAATGGTGAGCTCAGATTCTTATATTCAATAAGAAGAGAATTTGAATGGAGGTCATTCATTTGACCCCAAACCCAGTGCTTTCTCAGGTAGAGAGAGGTAGAGAATACATGTTGAGTTCACTGTCAGCCTTTAGAAATCCCTTGGCTCAGTACAATCAAATTAGGGGAAAAAATGTTATGTAGTTTTCAGTTTCATAGAAAAACATCAGTGACTTTGATCAGGAAAGGCACAAACATTGCAAATTCTAATATTAAATGCTCTAGTAAAGTAAAACTGTTTATTTCATGTTTGTCATGCTTTTTGTTTACCAAAATACCATACATTCTGTGCAGAATAGACCTGGCAGAATACCAGCATTTTCTGTGTAGATACTATCTATCTTTCTGTGCATGTGTATATATGCATATATGTATATATATGTATGTTGTATATATAAATATACATATATATACCCATTATTATAAACATATACTATATATATATGGGTATATGTATAGCCACAGAACAGGGTCCTCTTTGTATACTACCACATGTTTATGAGTAATCTAGCTTTTTCATTAACACAAATCAAAAGTCATTAATCCACTTTTACTGCATAGAAAGAATTTGAGCATTCTGTGTACTTACAACTCTTAATCATTCAGAATTCTTTATTCGAAAAATTGTGGAATTAATTTTCATATTTAAATTAAAACAAAGAACTCCTGCCTCACTCTCCTGCCCCACATTGAACAACGATAAAGCACCATGCTAGAAAACAACCGATGAAAAAATGTACAACATCTATTTTTGCCCAGTTTTACTCTCTTTTATTCTGTCATCTTTGGCAGTGGGACAGTGCTTGCCTTTCAAATTATAACTTGCTTAATAGAATACCATATGGCTCAAATCAACATTGTAGAAATGTTTCCACCTAGACACATTTCCTCCATTGATTCGATTCCATGTACCAGTTTTAAATAATGCAGAAAATTAATTTATAACAGAGGATTTAATTGGCATATGAAGAAAGTAAAGCAGTAGATGGGGGAGCAAGAGAGGTCAGGCAACCATTCTGGATTTAGTTATCATGTCTCTGAAATTATCTAAATGATACAAAACTGGATTTAAAATTAGAAAGGACTTTCAAGAGCACCTAGTCCAACTCAATCATTTTACAGAAGTAGAAGCTGAGGCAGAGAGAGGTTCAGTGACCAACCCAAGGTTATATAAGTGGAAAGTACTAGAATGACATATTTTAACAAATATTTCTTAAGCACCTACTATATGCCAACCAGTGTTATAAGCTTTTTACAAATATCTTATTTGATCCCCACAAGCATCTGAAAATCAACCCCATTTTATAGATGAAGAAACCAGGAGACAATGGTTAAATGACTTGCCCAGGATCATACAGCTATTAAGTGTCTGAAGCCACATTTGAATTCATCTTCCTCACTCCAAGTCCATGACTCTATCCATCATGTCACCTAACTACTCCTGGGTTGTAGGTGCTGAACCCATATCCTGTGTCTTGAAATATAAAAATCATTTTTGTTTGTTTTGAGAGGGGAAGGAAAGGCAATTGGGGTTAAGTGACTTGCCCAAGGTCACACAGCTAGTAAGTGTGTTAGGTGCCTGAGACAAGATTTGAACTCAGGTACTCCTGACCCTGCTATATTCACTGTGCCACCTAGTTGCTCCTCAAAAAAAAAAGATAAAGGTCTTTCCACTGCAGTGGTAAATCATTTGCTGATATTAATTGATGTCTACCTACCAGGTAACTCGGAAAGATCATGAAAGATGTCATGGTAAGGCCTACCTGAATGGGAATTTGGGTATTTAGAGGGCCTTGAAAAGGTGAGACCCTTTATAGAGACAAATGCAACATGGTGGATAAAATGATGTCTCTGGAGTCAGAGAACACTGTTTCATAGCCCTGCTATAGTACATACTACCTAAGGAAGATAGAACAAATGCATACACCTCCCTGGGCCTCCTTGTCTTTTTCTATAAAATAAGGGCATTGTACTAGATGAATAACAAGATCCCTTAAAGCTCCAAAATTCTTTGAGTTTGTAAGTAGCCTTCTCCCCAGGTAATATCATATTGCTTATAGTCACTTTATCAAAACTTCTCAGGATTCCTAGCAGATGTCTCCATCCACAATTCCTCTGAGGTTGGCTTTTCTTATATTTGAACAGAGCTCCCAGAAGGTGAGATCCAATGCCATCTATATCATCATTCCTCAGGCATTCTGCCTGCCTAAATTCTCACATCCCTACTCTCTTAGCACTCAATAAGACTCAATCACAACCACTAGGTGAGCCTTCAGCTTTCCAGGTTTAACAAAGGATTCAGAATTCTCATCATTTACCTTGTGAATC
The DNA here is from genome assembly GCF_028583685.1 of Petaurus breviceps papuanus. Classification (NCBI taxonomy): domain Eukaryota; kingdom Metazoa; phylum Chordata; class Mammalia; order Diprotodontia; family Petauridae; genus Petaurus; species Petaurus breviceps. The sequence goes on from NW_027187327.1 coordinate 11,457,080, forward strand.
TACCTTAAAGTAGTGGGAATATTCAAATTATCCTGGGCTTTTACCCAGAAGTCTTAATTACTAAATGGGCATTATCTCAGTCAAACTAAGACCTGTTAAAGACCTTAGCTTAAAAAGGTCAAAGTCTCCCACCAAATTCTGGGCCATCTCCAGTTGTCTTGATTTATATATGGCCACTTAACCCAGGTGACTCCAGAGGAGAAAATGAGGCTGGTGACTTTGCATAGCCCTGCCTCACTTAAATCCAATTCACTTGCATGTCATGGTGTCACCTCACTGATGTCGTGGTCCTCTGAGAACAAAGCACAAATAACAACAGCAAATAAGGTTGTAGCAGAGTAAGTTGCATGCTGAAGTCAGTTCATAACTGTATTGCTATTCGGTTTAGCTATGTCCAACTCTTTGTGATCCCATTTTGGGTATTCTTGGCAAAGATATTGGAGTGGTTTGCCATTTTCTTCTCCAGCTCATTTTGTACATGAGGAAATTGAGGTAAACAGGGCTATGTGATATACCCAGGGTCACACAACTAGTAATTGTCTATGGCCAGATTGAATGAACTCAGGTCTTCCTGATTCCAGATCTGGTGTTCTATTGACTGCACCACCTACCTATCCCAAATATCTGGGTGGGAGACTATTTTAAAATTTGCATTGTGAATATTTACAAAATATTAGGTCTTTATTTTATTGTTTGGTGATTCAAGAAAGTGATGTAGAAAATGTTGGTGCAAATGAAACATGGAGATCTGGTTGTTAAATATTTACCAACTAGGGGAAGCCAGGTGGCTCAGCGAGTAAGATCACCAGCTCCAGTGTCGGGATGACCTGGATCAAATCCAGGCTCAGATACTCAGCACCACACCCAGAAATAACTGGCCATGTAACCTTGAGCAAGTTACTTAACCCCGATTGCTTTATAAATATATATATATATATATATATATATATAAATATATTTATATTTTCATTCATTCATTTATTTATTTATTTATTACCAACACATCCCTGGGAACTGCCTTCTTCCCACAGTCAGAGGACACTGGCAATGTGCGCATTTATCAAACAAAAACCATCCTGGCAGCTTTCCCCCAACCAGGAATAAGAATAAAGGATAAATAAAGTGGGTAGTTAGATGGCATAGTGAATAGAGCGCTGGGCTTGTAGGCAAGAACACTCATTTTAATATGTTTGCCTCAGTTCCTCATCTGTAAAATGAGCTGGAGGAGGACATGGCAAACCGCTCCAGGATCTATGCCAAGAAAACTCCAAACGGGGTCACAAAGAGTTGGACACTAATTAAAAACAAATGTAAAACATTAACAACCCTGGACAGACCCAAGACTTCCTTAGTGTCCTAGGACTAAGGATCCCCATTTCTCAGCAACAGGGATTAAATTTCCCTGAAGACTAAGTCTCTTGGTCAGGAGGGCATAAAAAATCCATTATGCCCTCAGATTGCCTTCTCACCCACCTTTTTTTCTGTTTCTTTTTGTATATTGATTTCTCTGATTAGATTTTAGTATCCTTGAGATCAGAAGCTTTCTTTTTAATACATGTATCCTCAACATTTACCAATGTGCCTGATATAAAATAGGCATTTAATACATGTTTATTGACATTGGGGGACAAAAAGTCATTATAAAAAAGCTGACCTACCACTTGGACCAAGGACTACACAAGTCACCATATCCAGAAAAGGAAGGGATGAATTTATAGAAACATTCATGTCATTACTAGGTTGAGTCACAGATAATCTTTTGTTGGACAAAGCCAAGATGGCAGCATAGAAACAGGAAAACTCCATATGCCCCCCTCCATAACCAACTCAAATAACTATAAAAAATGACTATAAGCAAACTTTAGGGGTACAAAACCCACAAAGTGACAGAGGGAACAAATCTGCCACTGAAAGCAGCCCAGCAGGCAGACTGGAAGGGTCCATCACAGCACACTGGGAGCCAAGCCCAGCCCCAAGTGAGTCCCTGATTTTAGCCTCAGGGAAGCCACAAACAGCAGCTGCTGAAGCAGACATCAGGAGAGTGGATCACTAGAAGCTATGGTGATTTCCAGAATTATCAACCCATAAATTGCAAAGACAAAGTGAGAGTTCAGTGGGAACTTTGTGGGAACAGGGGGTCTGGGAGTGTGGTCCAGACTCTGCCCCCACAGGGAGAAGGGCCTAAGGAATGGTGGCCACTGCCATGTGGCTGCATCAAAACTCCTAGCTTACAGACTGTAGGGGGACCAAGCAACCAGTCTGAGAGGTAACCACTCTTGCGTTAACCTGCTGGATTGTTGTCTAGGGTGGATTTCCTGCGATGCATGAACAGTGTGCCAGAGCCAGTGGGGCTTCTGAGAGGGCACCCAACTAATAGCTCTGGAAGCTGCAAAAACCCCAGCAATTTTGGACAAAGCTCTCCTATCTGGAAGCAGAGTTCCACTGTGGCAAAAAGCTCAAAAGTCAAATAATTGAGTGGCAACATGAGCAAGCAAAGGAACCAAAGCAAGCACAACAATCTGACTTTGGATTCTTTTTTTTTTGGGGGGGGGGGACAAAACGGATCAAAGCATGGAACAAGAGGAAGAAGGCAAAGTCATAATTCCTCCACCAAAAGTCTCCAAGAAAAATAGGAATTGTTTACAGCCCATAGAGGAGCTTAAGAAGAATTTTGAAAACCAAATAAGAGAAGTGGAGGAAAAATTGGAAGAGAAATGAGAATGATGCAAGAAAATCACGAAAAGAGAATCAACAACCTGACTGAAGAAAATACCTTGAAAAATAGACTAACTCAAATGGCAAAAGAGGCTCGAAAAGCCAATGAGGAGAAGAATACCTTGAAAAGCTGAATTTGCCAGATGGAAAAAGACTCTCAAAAGCCCACTGAAAAGAATTGTTCCTTCAGAGTTAGATTGGATCAAATGGAAGCTAGTGACTTTCTGAGAAATCAAGATACTATTAAACAGATCCAAACAAAAGAAAAAAAAAGAAGGTAATGTGAAATATCTCATTGGGAAAACCACTGACCTGGAAAATAGATCCAGGAAAGATCATTTAAAAATTATTAGACTACCTGAAAGCCATGATCAAAAAAGAACCTAAAAATCATCCTTCAAGAAATGCTCAAGGAAATTTGCCCTGATGTTTTAGAATCAGAGGGCAAAAAAGAGGTTGAAAGAATCCACTTATCACCTCTTGAAAAAGATCCCAGAAAGGAAACTCCTAGAAATATTATAGCCAGGTTCTGGAATACCCAGATCAAGGAGAAAATATTACAAGCAACCAAGAAGAAACAATGTGAATGTTGTGGAAACACAAATCAGGATAACACAGGATTTGGCAGCTTCTACATTGAGGGATTGAAGGGCTTGGAATATGATATTCTGGAGGTCAAAGGAGCTGGGATTAAACCAAAAATCACCTACCCAGAAAAAATGAGTATCATGTATCAGGAGAAAATATGGTCATTTGATGAAATAGAGAACTTTAAAGCAATTTTGATGAAAAAAACAGAGTTGAATAGGAAAGTTGACATTCGGATACAAGAAACAAGAAAAGCATGAGAAGGTAAGAAGGGAAAAGAAATGATAAGGAATTTATCAAAGTCAAACCATTCCTGCTTGGAAAAATGATAATTGTAACTTATGAAACTTTTCTCAGTATGAGAATAGTTGAAGGGAATATACGGTATTCACACACACATATACACACATATGTATGTATACATACATATATGTCTATATAGAAGGATATATGGGCATATGAATACATATGTGAGTGTTTGTATATATGTGTGCAGGTATACATAGACAGAGGGCACAGGACCAATTGAATAGGAAGGGATGATACTTAAATTTGAAATTGAGAGGTGAAAGAGGAATATAATGAGAGGAGATGGGGAAAGACATAATGGGGTAAATTATCTCATATAGAAGAGGCAAGGGAAAGGGACAACCTTACTCTCATTGAATTTGGCTTAGGGATGGAATGGCATACACACTAAATAGTGTTGCTCGCCCTACAGGAGCATAGAGGGGAAGGAATGACAGAGGAAATGATGGAAGGGAGGGCAGGTTGTAGGAGGAGGGAATTTGGAAGCACACACTTTTGAAAAGGGACAGGATCAAAGTAGAGAATAGAACAAGTGGGAGTTGGGATAGGACAGAGGGAAATATACAGTCTTTCACAATATATCCACTATGGAAATGTTTTGCACAGCTACAAATGTACAACCTATATTGAATTGCTTATCTTCCCAGTCGGTGATGAGGGAGGAAGAGAAAGAATCTTGAATTCAAATTTCATAATCAAATGTTTTAAAAAAAAATTTTTTTACATGCAACTGGGAAATAAGATATACAGGCACTGGAGTGTGGAGATCCATCTTGCCCTACTGGGAAGTCAGAGGGGAGATGGGGGAGGATATAGGAGAGAACAGATTGGGGGAGGGGGCATACAGTGGGATCACTGTTTTCAGGTGGTGGGTAGGGGAAAATCAGGGAGAAAATTTGTAACTCAAATTCTTGTGGAAATGAATGATGTAAACTAAAAATAAACATAAATTTAATTTTAAAAAAAGATATCCTTTTGTTAAGTTCAGTGACTTACAAGTGCTTCATTTTCTCCCCAGATAGACCTGAGCTAACAGCATGCTCCCATTAGGCCTGTCTCTAAATGATGTTGCCCACTGAGAGAGCACTAAATAATCAGTCAATCAATTAGCAAGTATTTATTAAGCGTTTCCTATATGCTAGGTTTAGACAAAAATAAATACAATCCCTGTTCTAACGGTGCTTTTATTCTAATGAAAAAGGAGAAACAACCCTAGCTACACTCCCAAATCACACTTCCCTTTTCCTTTTCTACCCAACACCATTATTTAGGACAACAAAGTAATTTGAGGATTGTTCCCTCTTCTTTTCTAAGAGGACCAATGACATCATGAAGTGATGTCTTGATTTGCAGTTGAATTAAATTTAATTGAGGCAAAGTTGCACAAATTCTTCAGTCTCACTCTCTCTTCCAGAGTCATTGAAGTCCAGTGAAAGGACAAAAGTCAGAACAACTGATAATGGCCCGGCTCAGCATGACTTTGGCATCTTGGATGTCTTGACCGAGCTCTAAGAGCTCCACAGTGCCTGGTTCAGCTGCCTTCACAGCTGTTGTAACATATTGTTAGCATCTGCCCATTCTGTGAAGAGAAATCTTCAAATGCTTCGGATAGACATTGCCCTGTTTCATCAACAGGTTTGAGGCCTGTCAGTTACCCTCAACCTAGTTTAGTCCCTCTGGCAAGATGGTTTTCCTGGGTGTGGCCACTGCACATGCTACAGTTTCTTGGAGCCACAGGTGAGAGGGGAATGAAAGGTAGACACCAAAGGAGGATGAGTAGTCCTGAAAAGGTTTTGACAGGCCTTCATATCAAAGGTGTTAGTCCTCCCTGAACAACTCATACCCCCATGGATGAGGAATAATGTGCATGGAGGTAGCTAAACCTTCAAGGGAAAGAAGGATTCCAAAAGGTGAAAATGAACAGAGAAGGGGTTCTAGAATTAAAGAAGGCCTTGATAAATGTGTGAATCAAGTCAAGATCATGGAACAAATACATGAAGGGGATAAGTCTGAGTTAAGGTTAGAAAAGTAGGTTGGTATCATATTATGGAGAAGTTTAATTGATCAGGCTAAGGAGATTGTATTTTTCCCTATAAATGATTTTTTTTCTTTAGTAGTTTATTAGAGAAAGAAGTCCCTAATTTTGGTAAACCAGATTATCACACACTGTATTAGCAACCACACTAGCATACAGGGTGGGCTACCAGCACAGGTATTTGATCTGCTTTTCTAAAGGAAAGAAAACTTTAGAGGGGCTAAAGATTTTACTTTAATTAACAAACAGATAAGTACACATAAGTAGTGAGTATACAAGAAAGAATCCAACATGCAGGGCTCCATCTGAACAAAGTAATACAACCACCTATATACACCACTGAACTGGGAGAGCATCAACATCTGAATAGTTGGGGAGCTCTTAAAAAATGGCTACTCAGGGTCCTGTCCAGGGAATCAAAAGGTCCTTCTCATGAGCAAGCCCCCAAAGTAAAATACCAATCTTCCAGTATATATATAGTTTTCAATTAATAAACTTAGAGCCACAAAGTACCACAACCCTGGTGATTCAGTGCCTAATTAGCTTAGTACCAAAAGGTGTGAAAGCCTTCCTGCAAGCAAGCCTCCCCTAAACAGGCTCCTCCTTAGGCAAGTTCCTCCTCCAGTGGGCTCTGTGTGACTCAGGATGTATCACAGCTATGAAGGGAGCAAGACACCCATGACTGAAATACCTGTGAACCTTTACACCTGGGAACACAGCTCCTGTTCCAAGGGAAAGGGGGACACATGTGGTCACATAGGCTTATCAATGGACAGGGAAGATATTCCTATTCCATTAACATCACACACACACACACACACACACATACATGTTATTAGAGTTCCAGATCCACCATTTATTAACTAATTTTGAGGAAGAGACAATTCTTCTGATCCTTCATTCCATCTGTAAATTTATAATAATGTGTGTATTTACTATATGAAGGGAATTACAATTTTCATATTAATCAGTTCTTGTGGGGAATAAATACAATAATTTGTATGAACATATGTAATAAATTATGAAACTATACAAATGAAAATTAGTATTAAGTAACCTGTCTGATGAAAAGAGTAATTTCCTAAAGCATCTCACTTAATGTCTCTCAACATGAATGAAATACTTTATGCTCAATGAATGAATTGCAATGTCTTGTTTTAACCTAAAATATAGACAAAAGATCCCATTTTTGTTGTCATCTGTGTGAGCAGCTCTTAGTTGTACTATGTGGAAAGCAAATGGGATGTTGGGGGTCTTCATTAAGAAGATTGTTCTCTGAGGACAGAGTCCTTTTAATTTGTCCTTCACCCTTTCCCCTTTACTCCCTTCCCTTTTTCTTCATAAGCCTTATCTAAGAACTAATAGATAAAGTTTCATATATATTTGTAGATAGCATCTCACTCAAGTTTTCATCTCTAGTCTAAATATGCACAGTTCCTTTAGTGGATCCTCATATGTCACGATTTGAGGTGCTTTACTGAACTGGTTACCCCTCCCCAAACTCTCCAGCTAATCGATGTCCTTCCCAAAAAAGATTTAGGGGGTACAGTGGATGAAATGCTGGTCTTGGAATTAAGACTTGAGTTCAAATCCTGCCTCAGATACTTAATCCTACCTCAGATAAAAAAAACCATTTGGGGGGCTGTGATATTTTTTATTGTTACAGATTTTTCTTCATAATTATAGGCTTATATGAAAATTAGTCTTCATTACTTGAACATATGCAACTGACATAAGGAACAATAACTTACCTTAGGAGTATCCTGGTTGTAAGCCAACCCCAGAAGGAAAAATCTAGCCAAGATAATTCACAAAATAAATAATTCTGAACCAGATAATTGAGAACTGCTGTTCACAAAATATACATACGTAGTAATTTATTTAACAATTTCAATCTAACCATCTACTTTTGTGCTTTTGCTTGTGCTATAGCCCCAAATTCAGAATCATATATATTAATCTATAATAAATAGAAAACCAAAAGAGGACTTTTACAGTCTCTAATGAAAGCTCAAAACTAGGATTTCTTTTTTTAATTTTCATCTAGTTCCCACAACAAAATTGTTTTGATCTGTACCAAATGACTTTCTAGATTAGACTTTTAAGAAGAAAATAGGAAATGAGCTGGAAATATTAATATATATTAATGAAATTCAGATTATGTATTATACTATTAAAAATATCATGGGAAAATGTTATTGGCCTGGAAAACGGCTTGAGATGCTTGATCCTTCAAACTACATAGATGATTTCCATATTCACGTCCATACTAGCACTGCCAGAGAAAGATGAAAGAGAGGAAGGAAAGGAATGTCAGTGGATAGGGAAGAACAGGAAAGGTGGATGTGCTTAAGAGATTTGAATATTAGATCATACATATTCAAGAGATGAACTCATTCTGAAAGATAGACCATCATAGCATTTCTTTTCCTTAATTATATATACTACTCTGGAAAGATTTTTTTTTAAATTATACAGTGCTTTCTTCTTATTCCTTCAAAGTATTTGCCAGATCAGAATTGATGTAAAATTGCACTTGGAAGTCCTTCTGAAAGAAATGCCATATTTCCATTTATGCATGGTTGTCTAACTACTTACCAGTTGTGCTTCAGTTATTTAATAATAACAAGTATGATTCTACTTAACAGTGGAGATAATAAGTTGAAATTTTAAAAAATACTACTAAAGCAGAGGATTTGTTTTGGTCTTTTTAAAAGATTTCCTATGGAAAAGGGTTTTTCACATTGGGTTCTAGCTTTAACTATGCTATAGTCATCAAGGAAAAGTTCCCTTGGTTAGGTTGCCTGATACTAAGGTGAACTCCCTCCTTTGTCATTAATGCAGGTTTTTAAAGAAATTATCTCTGAGATTATAAGTACAGTACTGCCTAAAGGCAGATAATGGATAATGGATCATATCTAGATGTTAGAATATTTTCAAGCTGTGAGGCAGAAAGAGGTCAAAGGGCTGCTATTGGGGGGGGTGGATATTATCTCTAAGACTCTCCTTGTTTCAGAAGAAGGAAGCAATTGATTGAAATTTTAGAAGGATATGTAGGGATGTCAGGCAGACATAGGCAGACTGTGAATGTACATATATAAACACACACATGTACATGCATTACATATAGACATAATATGATCTATGTCACATGTTGATAGGATGTGATAGAAAATGATATATGATGTAATGTAAAGCAATATAACATAACACAATATAACATGACATCATAACATAACATATAGTATATTATACTATTCTATACTGTACTAGGATATATAATATGATATGTGATGTGACATGGCATGATATAACATGACAAAACATAGCATAACATAATGCAAATAGTTCAAATCTGACCTCAGATACTCCCCGGGAAAGTCATTTAACCCTCAAGCTCAGTTTCACCATCTGCAAAATGATTTGGAGAAGAAAGTGGCAAACAACTCCAGTATCTTTTCCAACTCCAAATAGGGTCACAAAGAGTCAGACACAATTGAAATGATTAAAATATCATAAATACAATAATTTTATTTTGGGTAAACTGTGGTGATCATGAAGCAATCCTGGATGTAAAGGATTGTAGTGTATGATAGTAGGGTACATAGTAGTGAGCTGTGTAGTTTTATTAGTTGCCAAGTTTAAATACCAATGCTATTGTACAAGTGAATGCAGAGTAAAGGAAGTATGACAGTGCCACTACCATAGCTCTGTCCTTATTGTGTAGTGTACCATACCTGTGTTTTCATCATGATATATCTGGTGAGGGTGGGGGAGGGGGCTATTCATAGGTGCTTATCTTACTCATAGTTTGTGGTTTGGTCACTAGTACAACTCCCAGCCCCCACTCCTAGTGTATGAATCTTAGGGTGGAGTGAACAGTGGTGATAGACAAAAGATCAGATTTTCTTTAGTACTTCACATATGAAATGAGATAAACAACTGAGCTTATCTCTGGTTCTCATTCCTGAAGTAGAGTATGTGGCGAGGGTGGCACTGAGCAACTTAACCAACCTTGTGAAACATATCCACAGTTGCCCAATGTAAGAGGATTTCAGTACATGTAGAACTTTATTAGATGTTTGTTCAATGTTGAACAAAAAGGGATGATAATCAGAAGATATAAATTCTCATCCTAGATCTCACTCATTAACTATGTAATATTAAGATACAACTTTTCTGTGGCTCAATTTCTTTATAAAATGGTGAATTAGAGTTCCATTAGGCTATATATTTTCTTATATTTTCCCTAAGGATTTTTTCTAGCTTAAGGCATTAGTATTTTACCTACACCTAGTGCCCCTACCCCTAACCAGGAGTTCTGATTCTTTGATTACTTAATGACCAGGCACCAGAAAATCATGGTTTCCCTTTTCTGATCTTAGCCTGAGATCAGAGCTAGGAAGAAAGTCACCAAAAGCCCTTAATGGTAGTATGCATATTTTTAAAAATCATTTTTAACTAACTCCTTGGAAAATGTTTTCCTCATTGTAATATGTGATCCAAGCAACAAATTAAAATTATTCTGACTAAGGCTTTGTCTACACAGTGCCAAACAACCAGATGAAAAGTGAAAAACCCAATCAATCATATGGATGTTTTCAAATGTCTGGATTTTGGCATTGTGTAATAGAACATCTGGATTATTTACTGAACTTTTCATCTTTAATCCAGATGTGTTGGCATTATGTAGCCACAGTCTAAAGGGTGAACCCTAAGTTTTGACTTTCCGCATTTCAGTAGGTATTAGGCTTGGGTACTAAAAATAAATTAACTATTCCACTTAAAATGTTGATAACTTATTTAATTGCTCACTGTAATTTTTTTATCATAAGATTTAGTGATGAAAGGTATTCTAGAGATCATTAAGAGCAGCATTCTCATTTCATAGGCGAGAGTACTGAGGCCCAAGGAGGCAAAATGACGTCTCAGATCACACAACTAGTAAGAAGAAGAACCAAGATTTGAACCTGGATGTTCTGATTCCAAATTTAGTGCTCTTTTCCTAAATATTTTCCATAAAACAATTATTTTTCACTTTGATTTTCCCACCTTCATGTGTAACAATGTCATACTCTATTCCTAACAAGTAATACACAACCTGATTATTAGAGTAGCTTCAAAAAGTCAAGGGATTAATGATTCACCTGTATATGTATTCCTTCCATTAATGTCCCACCTTAAATGGTCTTCATGACTTGTAGCAGCCAAAAAAATTCATCACCAGATGATCAAGCTTCTGTCACAAGACTCTTCACACTTTTTTAGATTAATACTCAGATTTTGTCATTGGGTCCTTCAAAGTTTTTTCAGCTTGTTGAGAACTTGGAGTCTCTCTTAGAGGAATTATTGATATATAGATAACTAATTTCTCATTTATTCAAGCAGAAAGGATATGCATTCATCTGAACCTAGTTAGAAATTATGTGAATTCTGTGATACTTCAGAACTTGAAGAGTAAAGAATTGAGTTAGAAAAAATTTAGCTCAATTCTTTTGAAGAGAAATTATATTCCTATCTATGTGAAGTGTCTTCAAGTCTGGCACTCAATTTACCAGCAGTAATCTTACTAAGAGTTATTCCAAGTCACAGAATCATAGAGTGTTAGAGCTGAAAAAGTCTTTGGACATCACCTTATCCAAAACTTTTATTTTACCGATAAAGAAATTGATACAGAAAAGGTAAATGACTTGAAAATGGTAACAAAAAGTTGGAAGTCTAACCTGTAGCAGCACCTAGGTCTACAAAAACATTTGACTACTGGCTTAACCAAAGACTAAGATGTAATTTTAAACCTTATACAGAATATGATGGATATCTTTTGTAACATCACTAGAGAAATCATATTGTTACTGAATGCATAATTTATCAATTAAATCATTTATTTAACACTACCTGTATACAAAGTACTGTGCTTGGAGCACAAAGACAACTATATAATAGTTTCTACCTTCGCAGAGCTTATTTTCTTCAATATGTTCTTATTACTTTGTAGAATTTTTCTGGTGTAAAGTGGTGCTATAATGATGGGAAAAAATCTAGTCATATTTTTTTAGTCCAAAAACAGTGCTATTACTTAAAAGTTTAAGTAAAAGGGCAAAGCCAATTAAAAAAAAAAAAACCTTCAACTCCATGGAGTCAGTTATCCATTTCAGCTAGCCAAATGATGGTTATATTTTTACCCTCAGACAACATACTGACCATTTTTTTAAAAGTATTTGTTTTCAATTCATAGAACAAAATAAGCATTTCCATAACACAGTACAATAAAAAGATGATTGTACATGAAATTTCAAATCTACTATGTACAGCTTGCTCTTCCTTCCAAACATACAACAAAGTTATCGTGTACATCTCTTTCTTTTCCTTTTTTTCTCCCCCTGTTCCCTCTCCACTGGAGATGGTTACCATTAAACACAAATAGATGTGTGTATACACTCACACATATAAAATGTATATGTATGTATGTAAATATATACACATACAAACATGTTTGTGTATGTATGTAGATATAGGCAGACACACATATATATGTATATGTAAAATCATTCCATACATATTTCTATTTATCAGTTCTTTCTCTGAATGCAGATACCTACCATTTCAATGTGGATGTCCTATAAGCATCTCAAACTTAACATGCCCCAAACAGAACTCATTATCTTTTCCCAAAAACCTTCCTCCACTCTGAAGTTCTCTATTATTATTTTTGAGATCAGTACTATCCTTACTGTCACCCAGGTTTAGAAACTCAGTATCATTTCTCTCATTCTCATATATCCAATCAGTTACCTAATAGTGTAATTTATTCTTCTGTAACATCTCTTGCATAGGCCTCTTCTCTCTACTCATATTGTCACCACTCCATGTCAAGCCTTCATCACTTCCACCCTGAACTATTCAAATAATCTTCCCATGAGTCTCTCTATCTCTGTTCTCTTCCCACTCCAATCTATCCTCCACTGAACTATCAAAATGGTTTTCTGAAAGCATAGGTCTAACCATGAGATTCCCACAATCAATAAACTCTAATGGTTCCCTTTTATCTCCAGGATCAAATATACAATTCTTTATTTGGCATTTAAAGTTCTCCATATCCTGGCCTCCTTCTACCCTTGGAGTATGGAGATACATTCTACTACCCTGCATGTGCTCCATGATCCAGCCCCATTGGCCTAGGCCTATTTCTTCACAGGACTTTCCATCTGCATCTCCATACCTTTGCACCAACTGTTTCCTATATCTGGAATGCACTTCCACCTCACCATCATCCTTTAGAACCCCAGTTTGCTTCAAAGCTCAAATAAAGCACCACCTTTTACATGATGCCTTTTTATCCTCCTTTGCTTTTAATGGTCCACCTCTCCCCTCAAAAAGTGTACTTGTTTTATATATACACTTACATGTGTGTAACCTGTCTTGTCTAATGGCATATAAGCTCCTTCATTTTCTTATTTGCTTGTTTTTTGTATCCCTTGTACTTATCTCAATGTCTACTACCCAGTAGATATTTAATGAGTGTCTACTGATTCATTGATTTAATGTTTACAAAGCATTTTATTCAAAATAACCCTAAAAGTTATGAAGTACAAGTATTGTCCCCATTTTACATATGAATATAATGAGGTTCAGAGAGGCTAATTGAGTTGCCCATACTCATATAACTAAACAAGTATAAGAACTGGAACACAAATTCAAGTTTTCTTGCTGAGTCCATGTTTAGTCCTCAATAGCACACAGTTCCCATCAAGACATATATCCAATCAGTTGACAAATTTTGTAATTTCTTTACAATGTCCCTTCTCCCCACTCAAACAGCCACCAACCTAGTGCAGGTTTTCAGCATGTCTCAGTTGAAGTATTGCAATAACTTTTTGATTCGTTTGACTACTTCAAGCTTCTCTCCACTATTTATCCCTCATTCTGCTGCCAAAGTGGTTTTGCTGAAGCTTAGGTCTGGCCACTTTAACCCACTCTGACCCTCTCAATAAACTCTAAAGGTTCACAATTACCTCCAGGATACAATTGTATGTATAGCCAAGCACAAGCTGTTCTCCAGAGGACTGCTGCTGTGAATAGCTTTAAGGTTCTGATCACATAGTATGGTGAACTCTCTATTTATTCAGCAGTAAACTAAGGCAAAACATTCACAGAAACCAAAGTGCAGCATTCACAATGATATAACATAACAACTTATCATTAAAGTGGTCACATAGTTTTAAACAAAACATATCATTCAGTAAGTCCTTAACTCCATCATCCTTAAGTAGAACTCCTTAAGTGACACACAGTACAAAGGTCAAAGTTTTCCCACCCCTCAGTCACATTGTCTTAATCTCTCAGTACAAAGTATTCTTGATTGGAGTCTAGTCTTCAATCATCCTTAACTCAGTCATCCCTAAGAGGTACAAGGTGCAGAGTACAAAGTTCTCCCACCTCAGGCAAAGTAAATCATGATCTTCTGAATCAGCACTAAGTACCCAAGGAGAGGTCTTTTCATCTTGATGTGAGGCTGTCTCCAAATTCCATGGTTCTTCTTCCATGGGTCCAGCTTCCTGGATTCACAGGCAGGCAGTTCTCAGCTCCTCACTTAGCTCCCTGTCCAGGTCCTCGTCCAGTTCCCATTCCGTATTGAAGCTCACAGTATCCAGTCCACCTTGAGTCTTTCACAGTTTCTGTTTCTAGGAAGACAGAGATTAACAGAGCCAAACAGCATTCATGTACATTGCCAGCACCATCATCAATTCACTGTCTACCTGTGAAATCAACAAAGACCCACAAACAAGTTCTGAGAACTCAACACAAATCATCAGTATAGTCTCTGAAACCCTCCTCCAGGATTTCTGTAAACAAACAAGAAAATCCTCTTTCAGGACTTCTAGTAAGTCCCCAGGGCTTCTGTACAAAGAATTACAAACACAAATTAACACAGACAGAACAAACAGTGCCAGCCACTGCAAGTGTTCCCTTCTCAGTTCTGTTCTCTCCCAGCTAGTACTTCTGCTTTTATATGGTCATTAGCTCTTCCCTGTTCTGCCCACCTCTTATGTCCTTCCTGTTCCTGTCTTTGGCAAGCCCCTCCCACTGTGGGTTTCACAAGTTCTGTTTCTTAACATAGACTTGATACAGTCATGAGAAAGTCTCAACTGAAACAAGGTGCTAAGTGTTTGTTTGCTTGCCATTACAACGATATAAAAGTCCTTTGTTTGGCATTTAACATTCTTTACAACCTGCCTCCTTCCTGCTTTTCCAATCTTCTCATTTCTGTTCCTCTTTATGAACTTTATGATCCAAACATACTAGACCACTTACTGTTCATTCTACATGACAGTCCAACTCTCATCTTCTAGTCTTTATACTAGAATGCTTT
The DNA here is from genome assembly GCF_028583685.1 of Petaurus breviceps papuanus. NCBI lineage: Eukaryota > Metazoa > Chordata > Mammalia > Diprotodontia > Petauridae > Petaurus > Petaurus breviceps. The sequence continues at coordinate 11,472,097 of NW_027187327.1, forward strand.
ACCTTCCCACCTCCAACTCTTAGTATACCTGGCTATAAGCCTTAGCTCAAGGCCAACCTCCTCCAGGAGGCCTTTCCTTATTCCCCCAACTGCTACTGCCATTCCCTGTGGGTTTACCTTCTATCCACTTGGTATTTGTCTCACATGTTCTGATTTATAGGTTGTATCCCCCATTAGAATGCAAGCTCCTTGAGGGCATGGATAGTTTTTGCTTTCATCCCCAGTATCTTTGCTTCCATAGTATATAGCACATAGTAAACACTTAATAAATGTTTGTCGATTGATTGGTTTGGAAAATGAAAAAGGTAATACTCATCATACAGGTGGAGATATGTTTCATTAATTTTTACTCAATACTTTAGTTGATAAAAAGTTAAAATAATAATTAACATTCATATATAGCTCTAACATTTGCAAAATGTTTTACATTTATGATCTCTTTTTATTCTCACAACACCTCTCTCAATGTGTACCAAAATTCACCTGACGTCACTATCTCCTTTGTTTCTACCCCGTCCAGGTCTCTGAGCACTGTCATCTGACCCAACAACATGCCCAAAGGTCCACTAGGACCTACCATCTCTTCTACCATTGGACATTTTTTATATGTTGGTCTCTTAAAATATGAAATCCTTGAGAAGAGGGATTTTATATTATGCTTTTTTCTATTTATATCCCCATGACTTAGTACAGTGCTTGGTACATAGTGCTTAATAAATGCTTTTTTCATTCACTCATTCACCCATTTTGAGGATGAAGAAAATGAGTCTGAGAGAGATTAAATTTGCCCAAGATCAAAAAAGCTAATATGAATCTGAGGAAGAATTAGAACTCTGCTATTCCTCAGCAGGTGTCTGGTTCTTCATCAACCACAATAAACTGTCTCTCAAAAAGAGTTGTTTGACTGGAACAGAATAGATTAGCCTGACTAAAACTGATGGGCTTTTTTGTGGGGTTTTTTTTAAGCAATAAGGGTTAAGTAACTTGCTCAAGGTTACACGGCCAGGTGTTTCTGGGTGGGTGCTAAGTGTCTGAGCCCGGGATTCGATCTCCAGGTCTTCTCAATACTGGAGCCAGTGCTCTTACTTGCTGTGCTACCTGGCCGCCCCTGTGTTTTTTTTTAAAACCAATTTTATCAATGGAACTACTATGTGATAGAGTCAAAACAGGACTTATTCATCTTCTTGTATCAGTAACTCCAGCTGATAGGAAGCTTTTATTTACATTTGTCCTAAATTCCCTTTGTATTTAAGTTTGTTCTATTACCTATGGGGTTACAGAGTCATACGCTATAGGAAATTTAAAAAAGCAAAATTATAAAAGAAAGACCTCTTGGTACTTGAAAACCACAATTTTCTCTTCTTCCAACCTTCTATTTCTTCTGCATGGCTAAATATTTTTATTCCTTTGAGCCTTCTTAGAGGTCTCACTTACAAATTTTTTGATGTTAGTAGGAAGATTATTTTATGTTTTGAGTATACTTTGATTGGGTGGCATTTTGCCCTATTTTGCCAGCACCATGTATTCAGATGTTTAGATTTCTTGTTGAAGTGATGATAAGTTGACTATTTCCTCTACCCCACCTCTAATCTTCACCCCCTTCTCGACCAAATTGAAGCCACAGAAGGTCCCAGGGAATCCACATATGATGACTCAAGAGAAACATTTCAGAGCATACAACATTAAAAGTTCTATTACTTTGCCAAACATGCCCTTTGTCCAGGGGTATGCATGCACACCCATCACACATGCACATATTGAGGTGCTAGGAAGCTTGGCTAAACTCTGAATGCATTGGTTGCTGGAAGAGTTTGTCCTGCCTGTGTCCCAGACTTTGGCAGAGGTATGACTGGTTATTCTGGACTATATCCACAGCAATCTTTTCATCATAACTCATACTGTCCTGGTTGACTATGGACCCAAAATTCAATCTGGAAGATATATCTGATCCCTTAGGATACTCTTAGGTGGCTCTTGATACACACAATGGTACAGTTGAAAAAAGTGTAGCTCTGGAATCAGAGAACCTAGATTCATATCTCATTTTTTGATGTTTACCACTTGTGTGACCTTAAGCAAATCGCTTAACCTTTCTAGGTCTCAGTTTCCTTTAGCTGTAATATGAAGGATTGGACTATATGTTCTTTCTGGTCTTCTTGCACCTTACACTCCTCCACATAGTATATGATCCAGTAGTAATGACCTCCTCACCATTCCTTGAATAAGAAATTCCATCTCCCAAACAGGCATTTTCTCTGATTCTACTGATCATGGCAGTAATTTCTCTCTTGCTATCTCCACCTCCTGGTTTCTGTGTTTTGCTTCAAGACCTGACTAAATACCACCATATACAATATTCCATCAATACAATATTACTAATACAATACGATTCTCCAACCCCACTTAATGCTACTGCCTCTTCTCCATTGACTATCTCCGATTTATCTTTTATATATCTTATATTTATGTAATTATTTGTATGTTGTTTCCTCCATGTGAGTGTGAGCAATCTGAGAGCAGGGGCTCTTTTTATTTTTTATTTCTTCATATTCTCAGAGCTTAGCTATGTGCCTGGAGTGTAACAGGTACTATGCGTGTTGACTCGACTTTATTCTCCTTATATAACATCTGAGGGCCTTCTCACAATGTTCTCCTAGAAAAACATATTCAGCATTCACTCAAAATTATAGCCCTGACTAGGTCTACTAGAGAATACATTAGTTCAAAGCAAATATATTTAATCAAAGAGTATGGCAGATCCTTGTTCCCTCAATACGCATAGGGATGTACTCTCCTACAAATTATCACTCTACCAGTGATGGAGGAGACACACCAGGAACACATGTGAACAGGAAACACACTTTGAAAGACATGTACCTGGGGAAGATTAAGCCAGACAAGATGTATTAAGTGGTACAGACATAGTGAACATTATATATATATATATACACATCAAAGTGGCTAGGGCTACCTATATGTATGATGTTATACAACCATCAATGTCTTCAGGTGATATCATCCTGAACTCTGCTGTGTCTATCGTTTTCTGCACTGCTTGTCTGGGCATTTCTATTTTCTTCTGACATCTGCTGATCTAGATTTGTAATTTGACCCCTTTCTTAGAGGAAGAGAGACTTGTCCAGAATTTATTTTTTATCACCAGAAATTGTTGCAGTTATTTTTATGATGGAGACCCCCAGCCAGTTCCATAGAGAAGTACTTAAGCATTAGAAGTCTAAACTTTTATTTGACGGAGAGTGAGAATTTTTTTTCCACTCCTTCCTATTACCATGATTCTGATCATGGGCCATGAAAACCACAGGGGCTGGATACAAAAAGCCAAAAAGTGAATTTTGTTTTGCTTCTTTTTTATTCTCTATTCCTGTCAGGAACAGTCTTCCTCCCTATTTCATGTGTTCATCCAGATCTCTAATATTAGAACACTCTAACGAATGTGTCTTTTCCTTTGCTTCAATCATACTATAATTTTTCTGAAACAGTTTTTTATTGGCTACTATGGAGGTTTAGAGTGGATCCTGTTTAGAATTCAGCTCCCATCTGCTCATTTCCATAGTGAGAGACTGGTTAACCTTCACCTCACACCCTATAGCTGTAGTCTGACAATATGCCTCAAACTAATTCATCTCTAAGTTCATTAAATATTTAAAATTTTGTCTTCTACTCTAAAACACAAATATATATTTATTCATGTACATGTATATACCGTGTTTCCCCGATAAGACCTATCCCGAAAATAAGCCCTCCCCTTACTGTGTAAGATTCCTCTAAAATAAGCCCTCCCCCGAAAATAAGCCCTATTGAGATTGCTACTGTAGTGAAGGTGATCCCCTGCGCTAAACGCTACATTACAGTACCCTCTGTATGCACCATCCCCCCCCCCCCGGGTGAAACACACACCGCGCTCCGAGCTGCATCCAATCAGAGCTGCAGCAGTGAGTGCATCATCCTGTTCTTCCCCAGTGATTTGCTTGCTGGCACCATTGAGAGCAGTGCCGCAGAGGAGAGCTGAGGCAGGACAACATAAAAACCCGGTATGTAAGCGGGAGTGAGGGGGCATGATGGAGGATAAAAAGGGCATGATGGAGGAAAAAAGAAGAACTCAGGGGGCATGATGGAGTGAAAAGAAGGACTGATGGTCATAATTTTATTATTCTGTCTGTTTTGACCCCCAGACATGAGTACAAAAAGGAAGAGCTATACTGTTGAGTATAAGAAAGCAATTGTAGAGGAGTCACATGGCAAGAATCTTGCAGTTTTCTGTAAAGAAAAACTTTTGGATCTTCGAATGGTCAGAAAATGGAGAGCAGATCATAATAACCTCAATCAACAGGTGGATGAGGGAAAAGGGAAAAAGCGCAGGTCTGGATCAGGTCGGCAGCCCTTATATCCTGAGTTGGAGACCCTCATTGGTGAATGGATTTCTGACAGGAGAGCAAAGGCCTTGGTTGTGCGCAGGGCTGATAAGGTATTCAAGCATTTGCCCTTTCAATGGCACCAGAGTTTGAAATGGTCTCAGAAGGATTCAAAGCATCACAACACTGGTTGGATGGTTTCCTTCAATGGTATGAACTGTCCCTAAGAAGATCAACAACACTGTTTAAGCTGGAAGATGCTGAAGTTATTAAACGTGCACTTGCATTCAAGTCCTTTATTGATAGGATCAACATTTCCAAGTACCAAACCTGCAATATGATTGCTATGGATGAAACTGCAGTGTTTATGGGACAAGGATCTCAAACAACAATTCATCACAGGGGTGCAACATCAATCTACATTCCCACCACTGGCTATGAAAGTGCACGGGTCACCTGTGTTTTGGCAATTCGTTTGGATGGAAAGAAAGTCACACCTCTATTCATCAGTAAGGGCAAGAAAGATAAGATTGAACATGTATCTGGCATTTACGTTCTTGAAACCAAAAAAGCCTGGTGTACACAAGCCGTTATAAGAAAGTGGGTTGATTTAATGCTGCCACTTGTTATGCGAGGTAACCAAAGAGGTCTGATAGTCTGGGATTCAGCCAGCACTCACCATGCTAAAGAAATGAAGAACTTCCTTGCAGAGAGAAGAATAGATCAAGTAATGATTCCTGCAGGAATGACTGCCTATCTCCAGACCCTTGATATTGCAAGAAACAAGCCATTCAAGGACCATTTGCGCATGGAAGTCAATGACTACATTGAAAATAGAATGGAAAGAAATCAGTGTGGAAACTTTGTGAAGCCCTGTCTGCAAGAAGTCGTGACTTGGGTGAAGAAGTCATGGGATAAAATTACTGACAGCTGTGTCGCCAAGGCACTATGAGCAGGTTACCTGGACAAGACATTTTCATTTAAAGAGAGCTATATTGCTGGACATGACAGATTGGGTCCACTTCTTCTGAAGGAAATGGAGGCGCAAGACATCCAGGACGGAATTCAGGGTATAGACACTTATGACGATGTTGTTGAAGAAGATGACATGATCATTATTGAATAAAGGTACATTTTTTTTGTTCACATTTACCTGTTTATTAAAATTGCTGTCAATGTTCATTAAAATAAGCCCTCCCCTGAAAATAAGCCCTCTGGTGTTTTTTCTGTCCAAAAAAATAATAAGACAGTGTCTTACTATCAGGGAAACACGGTATGCACATTTGTTGACCTATTAGAAAAGTAAAATTATAGCCCCTTTTAGGGCAATGTTCTGAGTAATCTTTGGCAGTAGATAGCTGCTAATGAAACACTACAATTTAAAAGCATTGTACACACATTTTTCTTGTGTATCCTGATCACGTTTCATCTCGGATCTGCAACACATTATTGATGAATGTAAGCCTTTACTTGTGGTTTGACAGAGCCTTCTGGCAGTAGGAATGTAATCTGGAATCATTTTCCCAACCCACTTTAAGGGACCAGATCTATGTGGTTTACCGTATTAGGTAAGATGGTTAACAGCAAATTCAACATCAGCATTCCAGATGAATGCAGTTAGCTTAGCCATTTGCTTATAAAAGTTATCGTCTTTTGAAAGATGAGAAAATCTTGTCATTGCTCTTCAACGTTTATGGGATTGAATCATGGAAAGTAGACGTCATGTAATATCAACATCTAACTTTTCTTGTTCTATGACCCTCCACTAAAGTCCTTTTCTGATGCTTTGTGGTGATGCCTTTGGGTTATTGATGGCTATGCCAGGGCAATTCAAGTTCTGGCAGCCATGATCTTGGGCCTAGAGCTGGAAAGGAACTCCAAAGCCCTAGAAAGCCTTCAAATACAGACCAGTTAAAAGATAATGTCTACTGTCTGAGAACCAGCCTCTCACTAAATTCAGAAGGATTCAACACCAGGATAATTGGAGAGTGATTCACTTCTTTTGGCAACCACAAATCTCAAATGTCATCTACTGAATTACAGAAGAGCCTGCCATCTGTGTCAGCAGAGAACTGCCTAGCAATGTATAGAACCTCCTTGCCTCTACCCTCGCCATTGCCCTTGGTGCATGTTCATTTGGATTTGACCTTCCTGTGAAGTACAAGCACATAGCATACATGGCAGTTTAGAGGGGCCTGCTTCCATGGCTCGCTCAATGAAGGGGCATTTCTCTTCTCACACACACACACACACACACACACACACACACACACACACATTTCAGGGCAGGACAGATAGCCTCTGACTTTCTTGTTGACCATGATGACAGTCTTTTAGCTGGGACTCTAGGTATACTACTGGGTTGATCTCCATTTCTCAGGCCTCTTCTTCCTACTAGACTTAAAGTATAAGGACTGAGCTCTCCAACAGTTATGGTAATTGTATGCACTCTATACCCCAACCACAGGCCACCTAGGCATACCTGTATCTAGGATGGAGCTACCTCACTTTTACCATCTTTTCTTTTTTCATAAGGACTTGTGAGATTCGAAACGCAACTGGCATTTTCAGTTTCCAGTCAAAGAGGAGAAGAATCCACAGCAGAAATAGTAACAGAGATAAACTGTCCAAAAATGAGAAAGGGCTGAAGGACAGGGGTTGCCCCTTTAGCATGCCTACAGAGTTCCAGTTTAGCATCCAGTTAAAAGATTTTTCTTGCACCACACAGTACAAACATCTGAATTATCATGGCCAACAGCAAGCAATAAGAAGATATTTGTTTGATTTTAAATGGGGGACTGCAAGCAGAGGGGAGGAAGGTCTCCTCAAACATATATTCCAAAAAGCAAGACCATCCTGAAGTTCCATGTGCATAACTGAATTTCCCACTGAACATGCCCTATATTTGCAGTGAGGGGCAAAGGGTGCTACAAATGTAGTATATGGTGAATTTAAAGAAATCTCATAGTGAAGTCATTAATTTTTTAATGTGATTACAAAAGTAACAACACCTGACATTGAGTATCTTCAAATTGTTACTCAGGAACAGGGGATAGGGAAAACAAACAAACAAATACATGCAGCTAGGTGAAGCTGTAGAAGAGTGCTAGGCCTTATGTCAGGTTATTAATAAAAGGATGGTCACTTGGTCATTGCTCATAAACCAAAGACAATTGTAGATGTAGCTTGATAGCTTATGTACCCTTCCAGTAGGGGGTGTCACCCCACCATCATGTCACCCCTGGACAGAGAAACTATCTGTACAAGAATGATCCCAGCTATACCAGAGGACTCCAAGCTTTGGGCTATCTAAACTCAAGGTTGAATAGAATACAGTGGGCTTCCCTACCTCAGATTAAATTCCTTGCAGGGTTGGGTGGGATCTGATCAAGAGGTGGGGAGAGTCAGTGAAATCTCATTATCAGCAATGTCCTTCAAAAAAATCCCTAAATTTAAAGTCAAGACTTTGGAAAAGGGTTACGGGCAAAGCTCTGGATCTCCCCAAGATATTGGTTATTCAAAATCATTTCTCATAGTCCTGTTAATAGAATATTTGCAAGGACCAAATATTTGAGTTAATGCTCAGATTTATTAAAGGGAAAATTAAAGTAGATCCTACTTAGGATCAAATTTCCATTTCACAAGGAATCACAAATAGAAGTAGCCCCAGTCAAGGTCATGAAATGGGCCATATCTATGTTATTTTTTCCTCCCTCCATACCCCTTTCAATATTATTCCCTTGAAAACCAAGTATTTTTTTGATGGTAGAGAGCACGTATCATAGATAGCTGCACACAACTAAATTCAAAAGTGACAGGAGCTTCAGCTATATGAGATATACCAGCAAAATTTCAAGTCCCAATGATTTTCACTACATATGAATTTCACTGCGCATGAAATATATATCTGACAACAAAATCCCAGTCCAAATTTTATTTCCTTACAAATGAAGAAAGGAGAAAAGGATAAGTGGTAAAATTTGCAGTGCTACAGAAAGCCAGATCAAACATAGGAAGAGAGAAGTGTAGAAGTATTCTCCCTGAATAATCCAATTTTCTTTCTTTCTCTTTCTTTCTTTCTTCCTTCCTTTCTTTCTCTTTCTCTCTCTCTCTCACTCTCTCTGCTCTCTGTCTCTGTCTCTCTCTGTCTCTGTCTCTCTCTCTCTGTCTCTCTCTGTCTCTCTGTCTGTCTGTCTGTCTCTCTCTCTCTCTGTCTCTCTCTGTCTCTCTGTCTCTCTCTGTCTTTCTTTCTTTCTTTCTTTCTTTCTTCCTTCCTTCCTTCCTTCCTTCCTTCCTTCCTTCCTTCCTTCCTTTCTTTCTTTCTT
>NW_027187327.1:11480804-11491408 GCF_028583685.1 Petaurus breviceps papuanus
CTTTCTTTCTTTCTTTCTTTCTTTCTTTCTTTCTTTCTTTCTTTCTTCCTTTCTTCCTTTCTTCTTTCCCCTATCCAAATATGGTATCACACCCTTACTTGCAGGTCCTCTGCCCAAAGGGAATGTACATTTTAATCTCTGAAAACTTTTTTGTTTCTTTCTTTGTTTTCTTAAAGACCAGCCTTAATCCCAAACCACTATTATTTCAGACCAGATTGACTCAAAATGAATGTGCATAACAATTATTTCTAGTTTAGCCAAAAACCTAGAAGATCTTTGCTTGCCCCCCCTTTTTTTGACTAGGTAAAAAGCATTCTCAGCCTCATTTCTTATTAAGCCTTAATCACTGAATGGGTGTTGCATCAGTCAACCTGAGACCTGTTAAATATCTTGGCTTGAAAAGGCCAAGGTCCCCCCCACTACATCCTAGACCATCTCCAATTGTCCTGATCTGACCCCTGGACTTAGATGGCTCCAGAGGAGAAAGTGAAGCTGGTGACTTTGCATAGTCCCCCTTTACTTAAATCCAATTCACTTGCATGTAATGGCATCACTCCCCTCATGGTTTTCCTTGACAACTAAGGATAAATAATAATGATGTCCCATTGATGATCATTGAATTATAACTGGAAGAATCTTTAGAAGTCATCAAATCCGACAACTTCCTAGATGAGAAAACTGAGATGAAAAGTTTTAAGGGATTTGCATATGCTTACAAAGCTATTAAATATCTTCAACAATACTCAAATTTTAAGTTTTCCTGACTCAAAGTCTAGTACTCTATTCACTAAATCAAGAAAATCAACCCAAATCATACTTCAGAATTCCCCAAAAGGTTGAATTGTTTTCCCTTCAACTTCATATATTCCCTAAAAAGTGCTGGAAAATTGAATATTCTTATTAAGAAATCCAGAAATTTCAGCAATAATTTTCAGCCACCCATAGTCTCTGATAATATAATGGCTACAAATTCTCACAGGAACATAACATTCATCATCCAGTGCTGATCAATGGGCTGAACCAATCTTTGATCATATAATGAATAGACAACTTGCAAGTAGATGACAGTCACCTAATTTTCGTTTAAGAGTTGTATTCATGTTTGATATTTCCCTACCTGTCCTGCCCCACCACCTCCTTCCCAATGTGTATGTTTTGAGGACTTTTGGCTCTTTCATTATATAGGAAGGAAAGAAATGATCTGACTCAAGTAAATAATTTCTTCTTGTGAAGTCTTAGGAACATAGGAGTCAAAGCTATTTGCCAGTTTCATTTTCCATATATTGACTGAATTCCATTTTTAACTTAATATAAGTAAACTTTTCAATTAAAATATGTGCCACACCATCCCTTTGAAAATGCCTGAGATGTTGGGATTCTAGAATATTTTCCTGAAGCTAAACTGAACATTTTTAGCAACCAAAGGGTTTTTGTTCTCTTTACCCTTGCATTCAGGATCAAAGAGTCAAAGATTAAGAGACAGGAGGGAATTCCAAGGCCATTGAGTCCAATGCCTTAATTTTGCAGATGAGGAAGATTAAGCCTTGAAAAATGTAAGTAACTTACTCAAAGTCACATGGCTACTAAGAGTCTGATGGAGGTTTCAAACCCAGGTCTTCCTGTCTCCAGTACTAGGGATCTTTCCCTTACACCATCATCCTCACCACTCCTCCATTTCTTGACAGCTATGCTTCCCAAATAAACCACAGAATGGCCTGACCTAGGTTGGCTTTAGTATTTTATATTGGTTTTACTGTCTTTCACACAGGCAGAAAAGGAAAAAAAACTTTAAAAATTAGATGTACTTTTATGGGAGAACATTTATATAAAGAAGTACCTAATAAATCTTTCAACTCAGATTTGTGTTAAAACCAAAAATCTGATCATTGTGAAATGAAATAAATTGTTTGCCAGGTGAAAAAGTTCACAAAGATGGAAACAAAACATTAATAATATATGTCTTGAAATTATAAGTATTATTTATTTGGAGATAGGAGAATATAATCATCCTTATCATCTTTCAACACCCCTCTAGAATTCTGGAATCATTGTTAGGAGATGCAATATTATGGAAAAGGGAAAAAAGCAGATTCATTTCATGGGAGAGAGACAGAAACATGTTAGAGGCAGCTAAGTGGTACAGTGGATCAAATTCTGGGCATGGAGGCAGAAAGATGAGAGTTAAAATCTGACATCAGATACTGACTAGCCATGTGACCCTAGGTAAGTCATTTAACCTCTGCCTGCCTCAGTTTCCTCACCTGTAAAATGAGAATAATAACAGCAACAACCTTGTAGGATTGTTGAGAGGATTAAATGAGAAATTTGTAAAAGGCTTAGTGAAATGTTTGGCATATAGTGGATGCTGTATTTGTGTTTATTCCCTTCCCTAGAAAGAGTGATTGCAATTTCTTTTTAATCATACACTAAACTCTTTTCAAGTTTTCTACTTGCTTCTCTCTCTCAATAATCCTATAGTTTCTGAATCCAACAGCATTTGAAGACCTGTTATGTACAAGAAGCATGTAATCTGTTGTGAATAGATACAGAGGATGAAAATTGGAGCCATGGGTTGAAGTCCACACTGTGGTGTAAAAAAATAAAAAATAAAAAGCCTCCTGTGAATGAGAGCTATCCAAAAGTGGAATGTACTACCTCAAGAGGTCATGGGTTTTTCCTCAGTAGATGTCTTCAAGCAAAGGCTGGATGAGCACTTTTAGGGAATGTTGTGGAAAAGGTGCTATCATTTCACTAAATAATCACTGAGGTCTTTTCCAACTCTGAAATTCTATGATTCTCACACCAAGGTCAATTTGGTCCATGTCATTAAAAGTATGACAACACAGAAAGAAAATTCCCAAGTGACCTTCATAGCATTGATAAATGAAAAATGGTATAAAGAAAGAAGAAATTTTAGAGCAAAATTGCTAGCCAATTTCACAGTAAAATTTCAATATTCTTAGATTTGATATAAACATTTTAACAATTAGAAATGTCAATAAAGTTGTTGAATGAGAATTGTTAAATATGTGTACAGGATGGAAGAAAAAAGACCATATATCACTAAGAAGGATAAAATATAACTCTTCAATCATTTTCACATCAATCTTTAGAATTTTGTTAAGAGTATCAAGAAACTATAAGATTTTGTCAGACAAGGTAAGGTAGAGAGCCAAGAGGTTAGGAAGAGAGGAATGGCCAGAAGTATTTTGATAAGAGCATTCATAGTCTGTATAGGAAAATGATTTGAAAAGTGACGTATATTTATGCAGTTTGGCTAAATTAAATATGAGGAGAATTTCTTAATTACTTAGAAAAATGGTTAATAACTTCTATACAGATTGGAATATGGTAAGTGCAGAAGAGAAGGATAACTCTCTATGAAAGTTCAAAAGTTCCCAAGGAGATCAGTGAAAAAGGAAAAAGAGCAATATATATAAAAATATTTATAGTAGTTCCTTTTGTTATAATAAAGAACTGGAAATCTCCTCAGAAACAAAAAAAAATTTCTCTCAGAGAATTGTGTTCTGGGAAGGCAGTGTGTGGCCTTCATGGAAATCAGATGTAGTAGGGATGGTAAGGGAAAACACATAGATTAATAATACAGGCTAATAAAGATTGAAGAAGCTGAAGGTGGCAAGGTGGGTAGAAAGAAAGTTACTGATAGAGGATTGGGGGCACAGAGCAGTCAAATTGATTGTTTGTATTATATTTATAAAACAAATATTTGATTAATTATATTTCTTCCTTTCTAATCTTGTTTTACATTGCATAGGAAAAGCCACTGGCCATACTTATAAATAGCCAAGTATGAATAAAAATTACAAAATTGATTTTAAAATGTAATTGCTTTCAAATATCTATATAATTGAAGTGTCATGTGGAAAACTCATTGACAGATAGATAGATAGATAGATAGATAGATAGATAGATAGATAGATAGATAATAGATGGGAAAGAATAAAGATAAATGATATTTTTTTAACTTTTCAGTTTGCATACAAATCACAGAATTTTACAAATTAAGGGGATCTTGAAGATTATCTGATTCAACACTTTCATTTTACAAGTGAGGAGAATGAAGTAAAAATAAACAAAATTTCAGTCACTTACCATCTGATACATATATCAATGCCAGATTTCCTAGCTTTGAGTCCAGCACTTTTTACTACAGGATACTGTTTGATAATTTCTAGACATCATAGCCTTTGAATGGATTAACTAAGGTACCTCATATTCCAAAAAATCAAAGGATATGCCTTCACAAAGAAAATTTAGGGCTAAAGCTTTGAGTACATTGTCTCCAAAGCAAGATTTGGTAATTTCTTGCCGTGTTTTTTTTTTCCTTTTGGTGCAATCAAAATTAAAATAGGTCAAGTGCCAGTAAGCATATGCATTTCCCACTTTTCATCTTAGGCTTCTACAATGCTAGTATGCTAACTACTCCCTGCCCTTTGTACTTCTGGACAACATACACTGAATATGCAATTCTGGCCAGAAATAACCACTTCACTGAGAAAATAGGGTAGCAAAGGCTGGTCCTGGCTAGTGACCTGGAAAATGGGCCCCATAACATTGTGTATTTGTAGATTGAAAACAGGTTTCTCCTCAGAAACAAAGATTTCTCTCAGAAAACTGTGTTCTGGGAAGGCAGTGTGTGGCCTTCATGGAGCCTTCAGAGATTTGTGGAGTGTACTAATAATAAACTTTGGAAGTTGTGAACCCAGTAGTAAACTTCGTACTGAAGAGTGTTCTGTGAAGAGTTATAAAATGTTATAATACTAGGGGCTTGGGGCCCTTGGAATTTGAAATTATGAGATCAGCTAAACACTGCCCCTCTGAGAATTATCAGACCACAAGTGCCATTGTGGCTCAGTCTCCTGATTACTAGGGCTAGACTCAAGCCCTCAAGGAACCTGAGAATTTCCTAAGGGACTTCGTCCATGTGATCAACGATGATTTGGCCAAAGGAAACCATAAATGCAAATGGAGATACTGTCTGGCTAAAACAGCCCAGAAAATACATGCCTGTCATCCCAAAGTTTTACAAGTGGGGGATGGAAGAAGGATGAGGTGACCAAACCCCAAATCCTTTTCATTCAGAGTTTGTAAATTCAATACCATGCCAACAATAATCCCCCAGAGCACTCCCCTCCCACCCACCACCTTCAATTTTGAGTTTCATGAGATTTCCATGTCTGTAGAATGTGCTGAAAATACGTTTTCCCTCAACTTTCTTCAAAAAAAAGGGGGGCAAAGCATTCCACCTCTTTATGGAATGATCACAGTTCCTTGATTTCTACCCTGATTCTCAGAGTTTTTATTTAATTTCACACACACACACACACACACACACACACACACACACACACACACACCAGGCTCTGAAATGTTAGGAGACAGAAACGTTCATGTTGTTGATTTTTGGTTCTGAAATCTTCCTCTCCTGAGGGAGGCTCTGAACTCTTCCTCAGTACTCCTTCTTTCCTTCCCTTCATTCTCCAATGTCCTACTTCCCCAATTTCTTCTGTCACCTAAACCTACAACCTACACAAACTTGCTACCTTTCTCTTCACTCTCTGCATTTCTACTTTACCCCAGTCTACCATTTCTCAGGTCTCATCCCCTCCTGCTAGCTCCTTCTGCTGTGTTCTTTGGAATTCTGGTCACTTAGAAAAAAAAAGGGGGAGGGTCATTCTCCACCTCTTTTTCTCCTAAATTTTTTCACTTCCATAAGTTAACTAAAATCTCACCACCTGCTATACTAATGGTGGTTCCTTTTCCTACAAATATTCTCACAAAGTCTTACAATAAAGTTGATAAATCGTTTTTCCTCATTGGAACTTTCAGACCCCTTGCCCTGTCGCTCAGTAAATTCTCCTTTGAATTTCAAGTCATACAATTGTACCATCCCTTCCTGATCCTTATTGTTGTCATCTGCCATCATCTTGGACCCTCTCCAACACTTCTCAATGACTTGACACCTGGGTCATAGTTTTCCTCTCCATCTCTTCCCATGCCATCTTTCTATCTCCCTTACTCCCTTATCACTCCCATGTGCCCTTTACCCTCATTCTTTCCTCTTACCCTTTGATCCCTTCTTATTTTTCAGTCTATATACTTTCTTCTGGTTTTACTATCCCTTCTACTCACTTTTTAACCATATAGCCAGTCATCTCTTACGTTAGGAGTCTCTATTCTGACTTTGAATCCTTTCCTTTTAACTTTTTGTCCTCCCTATGTTAATTATTCTTTTTTAAAATTAATTTAATTTTTAATTTTTAACATTCACTTCCATGAGCTTTTGAATTTTACATTTTCTCCCCTTCTCCCCCCTCCTCTCCCCCCTCCTCAAGACAGTGTGAAATCTGATATAGTCTGTACGTATACATTCATATTAAACGTATTTTCACATTAGTCATATCATCTTCCTCCATTTCTGTATTTCACTACTGTTCTTCAGAAAATAAAAGGGGAAAATTACAAAATTGTGCTAAGTTGATCCTTTAAAATATATGAAACACACACATTTGTGTATTACTTCAAGGTTTTTAAAGCACTTTTCTCAAAGTAACCCAATAAGAGAAATATGCATTTCTACTTAACACAAATGGCCCCTCAATGGTGCATAGCAGAGTTTTTATTCATCTCTGACTCTCCTACTTCAGTTATTATTCCTTGCATTTACTTCTCTCCTGAAGTCCTGAACTCCATCTCTTGTACTTTATTTTACTGAAAAATGTAATGGTATCTAACACAAATTCCCTAAACTCCCTCCCCATTTTAAAATTCTTTCTTGGGGGCAGTTAGGTGGTGCAGTGGATAGAGCATCAGCCCTGGAGTCAGAAGAACCTGAGCTCAAATCCAGCCACAGATGGATGACACTTATTACTTATGGGACTCTTGGAAAGTCACTTAACCCCAATTGTCCCAAAAAACAAAAAAAAATCTTTTCCTACATTGGAATGAAGGAAAAAGTGTCCCTTCTCCTTCCCAAAGCACACTTTCACCAGTAACATTCATCCTTTTCTTTCTTTCTTTTTAACCCCATACTTAATAGTATTTTATTTTTCCAATTATATGTAAAGACAGTTTTCAACAGTCACTTTAATAAGATTTTGATTTCCAAATTTTTTTCTCCCTCCCTCCCATCTCCTTTCCCCAAGATGGCAAGTAATCTGATATAGTTTATACATGTACAACCATATTAAACATATTTCCACTTTAGTCATATTGTGAAAGAAAAAATCAGAACAAAAGGGAAAAACTACAAGAAAGGAAAAAAAGTGAAAATAGTATGTTTGGATCTACATTCAGACTCCATAGCTCTTTCTCTGGATGTGGACAGTATTTCCCATCGTGAGTCATTTGGAATTGTCTTAGATCATTGTATTGCTGAGAAGATTCAAGTCTATCAAAGTTAATCATCACAAATGTTGCTTTTACCATGTACAATATTCTCCTGTTCTGCACACCTCACTCAGCATCAATTCATGCAAGTATTTCCAGGTTTTTCTGAAATTTGTCAGCTAATCCTTTCTTACAGCATAAGATCATTCCATTACATTCATATACCGCAATTTGTTCAGCCATGCCCCAATTGATGGGCATCCCCTCAATTCCCAATTCTTTGTTTCTACAGAAAGAGTTGCTATAAATACTTTTGTACACGTGTGTCCTTTTCCCATTTTTATGATGTCTTTGAGATACAGACCTAGTTACTTGTGGATCAGAGGGTATGCACAGTTGTATAGCCCTTTGGGCATGGTTTCAAATTGCTCTCCAGAAGGGTTGGATCAGTTCATAACTCCACCAAGAATACATTAATGTTCCAGTTTTCCCACATCTCCAACATTTATCATTTTCCTTTTGTGTCATATTAGCCAGTCTGATAGGTATGAGGTGGTAGCTCAGAGTTGTTTTAATTTGCATTTCTTGAATCATTTTTAGTCATTTTTATATGACTAAAAATCATTTTAGTCATTTAAAAAGTCATTTTAGTCATTTTTATATAACTATAGATAGCTTCCATTTCTTCATCTGAAAACTGCCTGTTTATATCCTTTATCAATTGGAGGATGATTTATATTCTTATAAATTTGACACAGTTCTCTATGTATTTTAGAAATGAGAACTTTATCAGAGACACTGAAAATAAAAATTGTTTCCCAGCTTTCTACTTTCCTTCTAATCTTGGTTACATTGATTTTGTTTGTGCAAAACCTTTTTAATTTAATGTAATAAAAACTACTAATTTTGCATTTTATAATGTTCTTTATCTTGTTTGGTCATAAATTCATCCCTTCTTCATAGGACTGACAGGTAAACTATTCCATGCTCTCCTAATTTGTGTGTGGCATCACATGTCTAAATCATATATCCATGTTGACCTTATCTTGGTATGAGTGTACTATATTGGTCAATTCCTCATTTCTGCCATACTATTTTCCAGTTTTCCAAGCAGTTTTTGTTAAATAGTGAATTCTTATCCCAAAAAGCTGGAGTCTTTGGGTACATCAAACAGTAGATTACCATAGTCAATGACAACTGTGTATTACATACCTAATTGATCGATCTCTCTATTTCTTAGCCAATACCAAATAGTTTTAATGATTACCACTTTGTAATATAGTTTTAGATCTGGCACAGCTAGACCACTTTCTTTTAACCACCACCTTTTTTTTTTCATTACTTCCCTTGATATTTCTGACCTTTTTTTTCCAGATGAATTTTATTATTTTTCTAGTGCTATAAAATATTTTTTGTAGTTTGATTGGTATGACACTGAATACGTAAATTAATTTAGACAGAATTATAATTTTTATTATATTAGCTCACCCTATCCATGAGCAACTGATATTTTTCCAATTATTTAGATCTGACTTTATTTGTGTGAAAAATTGTTTTGTAGGGGCAGCTAGGTGGTGCAGTGAATAGAGCACTGGCCCTGGTGTTAGAAAGACCTGAGTTCAAATCTGGGCTCAGACACTTAATACTTACTAGCCATGTGACCTTGGGCAAGTCACTTAACCCCAATTGCCCTGCTTTACTACTTCCAAAAAGCAAAAGAAAAAAAATCCATGTTTTGTTATTGTGTTCATATAGCTCCTGATTTTGTCTTGGCAGCTACCTGCCAAATATTTTATATCATCTATACTTATTTTAAATGGAATTTCTCCTTCTATCTCCTGCTACAGGACTTTGTTAGTAACATATAGAAATGTTGATGATTTATGTGGGTTTGTTTTGTGTCCTTCAATTTGCTAAATTAGTTTATTTCAACAGGTTTTTTAATGGATCATCTAGGATTTTCTAAGTAAGCCATCACATCATCTACAAAAAGAGATAGCTTTGATTCCTCATTGCCTATTCTAATTCTTTCAATTTACTTTTCTTCTCTTTTCTCTTTCTTCTCAATTGCTTTGTTCCATCAGTCATCCCATCTCCCTCATGCATCTTTAATCTTTCTACTTTATTATCTCAAATGAGATAATATATGTAATGAACTTTACAAACTTTAAAGAACTGCAGAAATTTGAGCTATTAATATTACTAATTGTATTACTGATTTCTTCCCATTAGTCTTTAAATATGAGTAGGTCTCAGTTATTCTTTAAAACAAAACAAAACCTTCCCTTGACTCAGTTGCTCATGTCAGCATACTATCTTTGTCTTCCTCTTTATTGCTAGATTATTGACTTTAGCATGATATGGATTAAGATGGTTTATCTGGGACCATTTGATTTTTGTTTTTAACAAAACTACAGTATTTTTTATATCATGGCATCAGTCAGGATGGTTTATCAGAGATTTCTCAAAATGGCACTATATGTATTTGTTTAAAAGTGCTGGAATATTACTGTACATTTAAAACATGGCCAACATGAGAGTTTCAGAAAAATGGGGGGGGTGATTGATGTGAACTGATGAAGAATGGAATAAGCACAACTAAAGGTACAATATGCACAGTGACAAGAGTAATGAGATAATTTTGGGGGAAGCTAAACTCTGAGTAACTAAAAGACCAGTGGTGTTCCACAAAAGAAGAAAAAGGCAGATGGTGAAGCATGAATCTCTCCTTGGGGAGAGAGGAACTACCAGGGAGGAATGTTGTAAACATTATCAGACACGCTCATTGTAATTGAGTATTTTTCCTTGTTTTTCTTTGTTGCAAAAAAGTTTCAATCTGGAGAGGGGAAAGGAGATGTAATTTCAGAAATAACTATGATGTAATAACAGAAGGCATCAATAAAGTCTATTTTAAAAAGATTTTACCAGACAAATACATTTCCAAAGTTTGACTTGGGAAGCTATGGACCACAGTTTCATAGAAAAGGATTTTTTAAAAGATGAAGCAAATCTATTAGTCTTACTTTTTGGAAGGAAACATTAATTTTTGTCTTTTTTCCTTTTATCTCTTTCTTTGGCTATCGTTAGTTGATTCATTGATTTGGTTTGTTTTTTTATTTATTTTGCTTTTGGGTTTAGGAAAGATACTTAAATGCAGCAAGACAGGTAGGGGTATAGAGCAGGGATTCTTAAGCTGGAGTCCATGAACTATCTATCTATCTATCTATCTATCTATCTATCTATCTATCTATCTA
>NW_027187327.1:11491418-11567213 GCF_028583685.1 Petaurus breviceps papuanus
TCTATCTATCTATCTATCTATCTATCTATCTATCTATCTATCTATCTCTCTATCCATCCATCCATCCATCCATCCATCCATCCATCCATCCATCCATCCATCCATCTATCTATCTATCTATCTATCTATCTATCTATCTATCTATCTATCTGCCTGTCTGTCTATCTATATACAGACATATATTTAAATATCATATTATATATATATATGTATTGCATATATCTGTAGTTTAACATAATTGGTTTCCTTTTGAAATCTATACATTTTATTTTATGCATTTAAAAATATTACTATCAGAAGAAATCCATAGGCTTCACCAGACTGCCAAAAGGGTCCATGACACAAAACAAATACCCTTGACCTAGAGGGACTTCATAGAATTATGTATTGGAAGTAAATATAAACTAAAGAAAAGACCCACTCAGGTATGGGAAGTCTGAATCCTCACATAAAATTGTTAATTTGGGGATTGTGTAAAAAATGTTCATCATGGGCATGTGGTATGGATTTAGTCAATCAGTGAACAAGTATGTACATGTGCTAAAAATAGGATATACAAAGAGAAGCAAAAAAACAGTTTTTGTCCTCAAGAAGGATGAATTCTAAGGATAAAGACAACATTTATATAAATAGATATGAACAAGAAACATACAAAGTAGATTGAATATAACCTTAGAGGGGAAGACTTTAGCAGCTGTATAGGCTAGGAAAGGCTACATTCAGAAGATGGAATTTAAATTGAGTCTTGAAGAAAGCAAAGGATTTTAAAAGGAGGGAATGGAGGAAGGCTAGTGAAAGATAGGAGATGGGGTGTCATGACACTTCATGAGGGGCAGAAAGTCAGCCAATATAGCTGAATTACATAGAGCATGTGGAGAAGAGGAGGCAAGTATAAAAAGAATGAAAAGACAAGGCCATGGAGGTGATGAGGTATAAAAGCTAAACTAATTACTTTATATTATACCTGGAGGTATTAGGATTCCATTAGAATTTGTTGAGTAAGGGATGGTGGGTGTGACATAGACCTACATTTAGCCAACTGCGTGGAGGATGAATTGGAGTAGGGAGAGATGGAGACAGGAATACTAATTAGAAGACTATGAAATAATCTGAGTAGTACACGACACATGCAATGGTTTGGGTGACATGAATGTGAATGGTGGCAAAGACACTGGGAAGGGGAATCTAGAAAAAGTGCCATTATACATTGAATAAAATGTATAGATAATAGAATTTATTATTCTCAGAGACCTATCCAGAACATGTAATATGGATAAATGTACCTGTATTCATACTGACTATATTTGTAGGGACTATAAATATGAATTGATGGGGAGAGTGCTGGGAGTCAATCAAAAGAGTTCCCTGATCAGCCTGCAATTTGCAGGTTGATTAGACTTAATTTGGAATTCTCTGTCTTCATATCCCTTGGTACCTCCTGGAGGAAGAATTCCATTGATAAAGGCAGCCCTCAGAATTAATCGGGTGGCTCCCACTTATGCAGGATGGATGGTTTTTGGTTTAAAAAAATCTTCATTTTGTGTTCCCCTATAAAACAGGAGTTAACAAAATTCTTTAATTCCTTTTTCTTCCCTATCCTCAACTTCCTAAGTCATTCTACAAGATGTGGTTCTTTGTAATACCCCATCCTGGATATCACCGTAAAACTCTACTCACATAATTCTCTTCTATCTAGCAACTAGAGAAAGATTTGATATTCTAGCTGCTCTTTCTCATTATTTGCTTCCATACTTCTTTCTTTAATTTCCCTTAATGTTCTGTGCTAGGCCCTCTTTACCCTCTCTGAACTCGCTTCTTGCCTCCGCATGGCTACATCAATTCAGATGATCCTCAAAACTGGATTTCAACCCCCATACTATCTCTAGAATTTCAGTGCTGTTTTTCCAACTGCTTTCTGGATAGCTCCACCTGGAGGTCCAGCAGTACCTCACATTGTCTATGTCCAAAATTGAACTCATTTCCTCCAACCCTGACACTTTCTCCAATCTCTTTGTAAATACTGATGACTCTAACATCATCCTAGCAACCCAAGCCTGATCCACAGTCATCTTTAATTTTGCTGTTTCCCTCTCTATATACCTTAATCACTCACCAAATCTTGTCGATTCTAATTCCATTCTAATCTCTGGCATCTTTGCTTCCATTTCACTATGCCTAGGAGCAATCTAGTTCAGATTCTGATCTCTTCTCACTTGCGGTATTGTGATGACTTCCTTAACAATCTGCTTTTCTATAGTTTTTCTCCTCTCTATTTTTCAGGCTAAAGTCTAAATAATTTTCCTAATGTACCGAGCTTACCACTTCTCAATCCAAACCACTGAACCACTATCCATTGCCTACCAGATAAAAGTATGGGCGTATTTTGATCCTAACTTTTCACTTTACATAGCAGGAATAATGCACAATAATTGGTCATAGAGCCAACTTTGGCAAATTTAATTCTAAATTAAGTGTCCTATGAGAAATGAATGCTTGAAAAACACTGTGGTGGTTGTTTATATAAATCAAATACTCATGTGAGAAAGTGGATTTGGAGACAGAAAGTACTTAAGAGACCACAGGGTTCAACCAATTCATTTTCCAGATGAGGAAACAAAAAGATGAAATGATCTGAGCAGAGTCACCGCTAAGAAACATATGAGACATGATTTGAACTCAGATCTTCCTGATTCTGGGTCCAGTGCTATCTTCACTGGACTACTTAGCTGCCTTAACTAGAACAAACAATCACACCCATATCTGTATGTTTCTTACGTTTAGATATTTATACACTCATCATTGTTGTTGTCGTTTACTTGTTTCAGTAGTGTCTGGCTCTTTGTGACCCCATTTCGAACTTTCTTGGCAGAGATACTAGAGAGGTTCTCCATTTCCATTTCCAGCTCATTTTACAAATGAAGAAACTAAGGCAAACAGTATTAAAGTGACTTTCCCAAGGTCACACCAAGCTTCAGAGGCCAAATTTGAACTTACTAAGATGAGTCTTCCTGACTCCAAGTCTGCTGCTCTATCTACACTGCCACCTAGCTGCCCTCTTATACTGGTAGTGATGAGATTAGAGTGCTGAGTCTGAATCCAGGAAGTTCTAATTAAAATCCAGTCTCAGACAATTATCACATTGTGATCCCAGACAAATCATTTAATAGCTATTTGCCTCAGTTTTTTCAATTGTAAAATGGGGATAATAATAATAATTTAATAATTATAAATATACAATAATTATTAGTGATAATAATTATTATTATGAGTTTTCACAACTGAAGTTTAAATGAAAATAGTTCCAAAATGATCAGGGCCGTTATGGGACTATATTTTAAGTTCAATGACCTGGACAAAGGTAAAGGCACCATGAAATTTGACCTATGCAGATCTAAATCATATGTTGTTTTTCATTTGTTTCAATCATTTCTGAAACTTTATGACCCCATTTAGGGTTTTCTTGGCAGATACTGGAGTGATTGCCATTTGCTTCTCCAGTTCATTTTATAGATGAGGAAACTGAGCCTATCAGGGTTAAATGACTAGCCCAGGGTGACACAGCTGGTAAGTGTCTGAGGTCTTAAAGCTAAACATAAATTAAATAAATAATATTCAATTATTTTGTGACATTAAATGTATTTATATTCATTGTTACTTTTCTTGATCTAGATTCATCATTAAATACATTATATATACATACATACATACAGAGAGAGAGAGAGAGGAGTTCTTCCTCGTAAAGGTTTGGCATATAATATCTATAACCACAGCAATGTATATATCTATGCTTGACTATAGTAGGCAATTAAAAAAGCTTTTTAATCAACTGAATTGAATTGAATTGTAAATTTTCTTTTTCTCCTAGTCCATCAATTCCTTATGAACAGACTGAGTTCTATCAATTTTCATATATCTACCATTTTATATCCTAACTGCCTTTAATTAATGTTCATTTAATTAAACTTAATAGAAGATAACCTCTCCTTATCAAATGCCTCGGATTGACTGAAGAATATAAGAACATAATAGGTATTTTGATATTTCACATTTCTCAGAAGTCTTGTGTTAATATTCCAGCATTACCTACTGAAGGTAGCACTAACTAGATATGAAGTCAATTGATATGCATTTATAAATGCATATTTATGTGCCAGGAACTATGCAAAGCACTTTCCAAATACCTCATTTGATCCTCAAAACAACTCTAGGAAGTAGGTTGTATAGTTATTCCCATTTTACAATTGAGGAAACTGAGGAAGACAGAAGTGCAGTTCCTTGCCCAGGGTCACACAGCTAGTAAGTATCTGAGGCCAGATTTGAATTCAGCTATCCCTGACTCCAACTCAGCACTCTATGCACGGCACTATATCATAGTTGCTTTAGGAATGAAGGAATGTAGAAGATGGTACTTGAGCTCCACCTTGTAGGAAATGAGAGATTCTTTGATGTGAACAGAGTATATTTCTGGAGATAGTCAGTGGGATGGTATTGAGAAGCAGAGAACAGGTCAGTTTAGCTAAATCACAGAATGCAGAAAGGAATTTATACTGAAATTTAGAAGTTAACAATTAGACTAAAATAGTATTAAAAGAAGAATAATATACAGTTTTCTGACCAATGGTGTACCTGTAGATAATAATATCTGTAATAGTCTCTTCATTAGGGATGCCCACCTATGTTCAATAAACAATCAAAAATTCACCATTGTTGAAAGAATAAACAGAACTCTAATTGTGTCTTCAAATTAGAATATAATCTCCTTCAGGACAAGGACTCTCTCTCTCTCTTTGTATTTGTATTCTCAACTCCGTGGATTAGAGCACTGGTATCAAACTAAAATAGAAAAAGGTAGCTAAGACATACATAAGGATCCCTGCAGACTGTGTATTGACTTAGAAAACCACAAGTTACCATAACTTATGTTTTATTATATTTTTATTTATTACATATTTTATTATTTATTACTAATATTTTATCATATTTAGTTTTATATTTCCCAATTATATGTATATATACATGATTATATATAAAAGAGTTTTATATACATATAAATTATATGGGGGGTGTATAATATAATATATATTCCAACTACATTTCAGTCTGATTCTGACTGTACTCTGGAGAGCTGAGGGCTGCAATGTGGTCAGTAGGCCGCGTATTTGACTGCTCTGGCACACGATCAAAATTTGAAAAAACTTTAAAAAAAATAATTCATTTATTAAACAATGACAAATGTTGGCAAGATCATTTTTATATGTGTGTATACACATAAAACTAAGTCAAAATCTTGTCCTACATCTGGCCTGTGAACAGAAAGGTTTATGCAGTGATGGGAAGAGAGGTCAAGGATTTACTCCATCCTTCATCCTTCCACCCTTATGAATGTGATATGTGCCATGCACAACAACTGCACTGTAGATAGAAATCCTACATGTAGCCCCTGAAGAATATTCTGCTAGGGGAACAGCAGAACCAAACCAAATAAATTCTATTCAACCAACATATAAGTGTCTGCTGTATACAAGCAGATATGTTGTTTGCTAAAGAAGAAAAAGAGAAATAAGATAGGACCCTCAAGTTTTAAAAGCATTTAATATGATGGAACATGATAGGAAGCAAAGGTCAGAGAATAGACATGTCCTATAAACTGAGGGATTTGTTCTCTACTCTATAGATCCCCTCATCATTTCCTCCCACTGCCTATGCCTCAAACTTTACTCTTTTGGGGGCAATTTGGAAGATAGGCCTTGCAAGTAGTAAAGGTCTGTCTTTGGGGTAGAGAACCTGTGCTTTGGGGTAGGGAACCTGTTGCCTAGTTATAAAGGAGGAAATAAGACCACTAAAAAGATTTTTATGAACCTGTCCCCTTTTATAATATAATACTGATGGGGCTGATGCATGCTTCTCTGGAATGCTGACCTATTATTTCTCTTTCAGCACCTAGAAGTTAGTTACTTTCTAAAGATTTATGAAGAGCTGTTTTCAGCAGGAGGAATTTTGTGGGATTCTTTTGAGTCTTTTGAAAATTGGAAGATGATGAAGATATAATGGAAGGACCAGAGTTTTGGGAGTCTCTAAAAGAAAAGCAATATTTTTAAAAGGATTTTAAAAAGGTAGGATTTTTTATTGAATGGAAAATGACTCTGAATTTTTATAGGAGTCTGCTTATTGGAATCTTTTTTGCATGTTCCTCAAGGAATTTTTCTTTTAAATAGAAGCATCAATGCCCGTGTTGTGCTGTAGGCAGCCAGAGTTCACAGGATGACAGTTAACCCATGGAAACATTCACCAAGGGGTGTTTCCACTGTAAAGTGTATTTGAATATGTCCTGAATGTCTAATGTAATAAAACTAGATCAAGTAAGAGACTATCCAGGGATTATGTGAACAGGGGAAAAATGTTTTGGTTTTGGTTTTACTTGTTGTTTTGTTTTTTCTGAAAAGTTAGACATGGAAAGCATAGAAAGGCTAACTGAGACCATCTAATCCTCAAATCTGAAATAAGAAGAGTATTCTCCTCCTCCTCCTCCTTCTTCTTTCTTCTTCTTCTTCCCTCTTACTAACTTGGGAAAAACTAGTATCTCCCTCCTCCTGGAGCAAAAGGCCAAATGTCTGTATGAGTCAACATGTGATCATGTGATATATGTGTGTGTGCGTGCGTGTGTGTATCTTGTAAGTTGTGCTAGACATAAGCAAACTACTATGAAAAGTCTACCCCAGCCAGCTCTTTTCTTTCTCTACCATGTAAATTAGAACCTCTGAAAACATATGGATATGTTGGGGTCAGGAAGTTCATTTTTATTTGATTTTCTCTAATGCAAAACCCAAGATGCCTCAAGGAACTTTTCTCCCATCCTGTTCTCTTTATCTCTCTCTGACCCACTGTAACACTAATGGGAATTTGAAGCTCTTCCCTGCCCCTTTGCACACCTAAGGGAATTTGAAGACCTTTCTGTTTTTAAAATAAACTCTGTCCCCAATAGGCTGAATGTAATCACATGGAGCCTGTGATGGGAGGAATTTGATGAGGGGGGGAGCAGACTCCACAGGAAGCTGGGAGTCAGAGCTAGTTAGACTGGAAGGAGAAAAGCATGCATCCCAGGGAGTCAGTCAGGCTTGTGAATAAAAATATTGGTTTGTGGGAAGTTGTGGCTCTCTGCTCTTTTGTGGCTTATTAAGTCCTCTGCTACTATGATGGAATCAGCTTACTGGTTTGGGGATTTAGTTTCTCATGTCTGAATAAATGTTTAGCTTCCGTCTTCTTTATGGGGAGTCTGTTATATTTTGTGATCAAGCACCAGGCAGGTATATTTATAGTGATCATGGGCACTATGTTATTCTATGAAGGACAGATAATTCCTGACTTGAAATTATAACTTCAAATTAAGCTTTGAAGGTAGATCAACCATTATGGAAATGATGCCTCTTTTATATGTTAAATCTTTATTAAGTTTCTTCTTCCAGGTCTCTATAGTAAAACACATTTTCTTTTAAGAAATAATGTGTAGGGGTGGCTAGGTGGCACAGTAAATAGAGCACGGGCCCTAGAGTAAGGAGGATCTGAGTTCAAATCCAGCCTCAGACACTTAACACTTACTAGATATGTGACCTTGGGCAAGTCACTTAACCCCAATTGCCCTGCCTTCCCACCTCCCAAAAGCATAATAATAATAACAACAACAACAATATGTAATGACTACATATGTGTAACCTATATTAAATTGCTTATCTTCTCAATGAAGGGGGATGGGGAGAAGAGGGAGAATTTGGAACCCAAAGTTTGTTTTTAATTAATTTATTTTAAACTTAAATGCACATAAGAAAATCAAGTACAAAATAAATAAAATACAAAATAAGAAAAGACAACATTGCCACATGCACAGCAGAATGTAAGAGACACTTCAAAATATATAGTAATAAATTTCCATTTAATGAAAGCCTATATAATAAATATTTCTCCTTAATAAATACTTCAGAGCTGTCCATCTTTTCTTTGCTTCCTTGTGAGTTTTCTTTTGTTCTCTGCTGTGTACTTTTTACTTTGTTCTTTTTCCCCCTTCCTTCCCCTTTTCCCCCAAGAAAGCTACAATTAAGCACAGATATATTGATAGATAGATACACACATATGTAAATATATAAACATAGATATATACTCATATACACACAAACATATACATACACTTGTATGCATACTGTATATTTGCTAATCATACTAATATATAGACATATACATTCATATGCATCTACGTAAAACTGTATTATATTTATTTGTCCTCTGTTTCTCTGAGGGTGAATAATCTCTTCCTTCATAAGTCCCAGTCTTTCTATATTTTCCTAAGTCTATCAATTCATCATTTCCTACATCGTGGCAATATTTCAACCTTACGGTATCTAGTTATCTTAAAAAAACCTAAAAGAGGGGATGGTTAGGTGGAGCAGTAAATAGAGCACCGGCCCTGGAGTCAGGAGGAACTAAGTTCAAATCCAGCCTCAGACATTAACACAAAAACTAGTCGTGTGACCTTGGACAAGTCATTTAATCCTAATTGCTCTACCTTCCCCCCTCCAAAAAGAAAAAAAAAAGAAACCTAAAACAATATTGGTTAATATGGCTGACGTATAGTAGGGTTTCCATATTTTTCTCTTTTGATTAAATCTATTTTAGCTTTAACTTTGTCTGAGATCATGATTACAACCTCTGCTTTTTTTCCTAATAAATTCTACTTTTGATCTTTATGTTTGTTTGTCTCTCTTATTTCCTATCCCTCCTGATTCTTCTACTTTACTTCTACCTACCACCTTCTCTTCCTGTTACTTAATCTACCTAAAACCCCCCAGATATCCTATTCCCTCACCCTTATTTCTTTATAAATTTAAGTTTTATTCCCAGATATATAGATAGATAATTTGTCTTTAAACCAGATCTGATGTGAGTAGGGTTCTCTGTAAAAATCCCTACCATATCCTCTGCTCCCTCCCTATCCCCATAGCTTTTTATTTCTTTCTGAATTTAGAAGAGTTTTACATCATTCTGGATATATATGTATTGTTCCCTCTTTAACCCATTCCCAGTGAGAGTAGGGTTCCAGAGTTACCTGCCCTCCTCCCCTATGTAATTCTTATGCATCAGTTCTTCCTCTTTTACTGGAACTCAAAGTTTTAAAAACACATGTTAAAAATTGCTTTTAGATGTAACTGGGGGAAGATAAAATACTAAATAAATTCAAAAAAAGGAAAAAAAATATGTACCTAAATGAGTTAATGTTATCAAAAATGTGCTTATTTATGAATTTAACCCATTACTTATAGAGAAAAACAACACAATGAAAGAATCTTGAGAAGATAAATTAAACCAAACCAGGGAAGAAAATTGATTTAAAGATACCAGTATCTGGAGTTAGCATTTGAAGAAGAAAAAAAAAGAAAATGAACTAGAGGAATTTCAGTCTGGTACAAACCTCTATTTGCATAAATTTTGTCAGTTGTTGCTTAACTAGAGAGAGGGATCATGTCAGCAACAATTCACGGTAAATTAAGAACAAAATACTGTGAGTTGATTGACCTGGGAAGTCCCATATGATGACAGAGCATTGAGAGGACTTGGGGTGGGGAAAGTCTTCATTTGAATTAGTCTGTTGGAATCAGAACAATCCAGCCTGCTCTGCAGCATTAACATTGTCCCTGTCTGGGTGATGCCCGTAACTGTGAGCATCTGTAAAGATGAGAGATCAAGGCCAATGGGAAAAGGTGAAAAAAGAGAAGTATTTAAAACAAATGTCTATAATATAAGCTTAGCTGGGTTTCAAACATTCCTCAAATGGTGGCAGCAGGGAGGTGGGGGTTTTCCATGAAAAACCCACTCTTTTTTGGATTTCTCTTTTTTTTGGGAGTCTAACAAAGCCCCAGATGTTGTTGGAACTGTGAGTATGTGGCCCTCGGCATCTTTTCAGGCTGCTAGACTAAAACAGATAGAATTATATGCTGGTTGACAGGGGCAGGATTTGGCTGGACTTTTTGTCATGCCCTGATTCTTTTAAGTTTTTAAAATTTATTTTCGTAATGTGCACATTATAAAATTTGCTTGAGCTTCTCCTGAGACCTCATGGTGAAAGGTAATTTTTAAAGTATGTAACATGTAGTCATCTCAAAATTTTCCATCTATGGAGTATATGCTTTATACCTAATCAGCATAAATTTTGTTTGCTCTTTCACCTTGTGCTTGCCCAGATTCTATGTTTCAGGTAGCCTCTCTAGTCACCTATAGTCTCTTTGAATTACTTTGCTGTGCAGATAGTGTTTAGGAGATTTCAAGATGATTCAAGGAGCTATCCTTCTGGTAAACTTCCAGGGCATTTTCTCTACTAAAGTCTGCATCTGGTGCCTTCTTTTGATTCTGGATTCTTGAAGATAATGCCAGAATTGGTAAGAGTGCTGACCTTGGAAATATGGACACTTGACTTTTAATCTTGCTTCATACATTTACAAACTATATGACTCTGGGCAAGTCACTTGGCCTGTCTCAGCCTCAATATTCTCATCTGTTAAGTGAGAAGGTTGGATACCACATTAGGCACTGAGGACAGAAACAAAAAGGGAGAGCCCCGGGACTCTAGAAGCTTATATTCTAATAGGTAGACACAACACATAAAAGGGAAGGGTAATTAGGTGAGGGAATTTTGGTGAGTAGTTTGTTGTTGGGGGTCAGATGGGAGGGTGGTAAGGCAGATGTCAAGAAGTGCAAAATGGACAGCTGGATGTAATACATATCTGATTTGGACAGATATAATGAGATAGTTGAGTTTATGCTTACCCACACACCAGTCAGGACAACTCAACCCCAAGACAGTAACCCAAAGTTCAGCAGATTAACTCCCCCAGGGAGTGAAAGAGAAGCAAGGCATGGTTTCTTTAAATGTTTAAGACCTGTGTTTAAATCTAGCCTCAGACACTTATTAGCTATGTGAATCTGGGCAAGTCACTTAACCCTGTTGGCCTCAGTTTCCTCATCTGTAAAATGAGCTGGAGAAGGAAATTGCCAAATCCCTCCAGTATCTTTGCCAAGAAAATCCCAAATAGAGTCATGAAGAGTTGGACACAACTGAAAAATGACTAAATAAAA
This sequence comes from Petaurus breviceps papuanus, assembly GCF_028583685.1. Taxonomy (NCBI): domain Eukaryota; kingdom Metazoa; phylum Chordata; class Mammalia; order Diprotodontia; family Petauridae; genus Petaurus; species Petaurus breviceps. The sequence goes on from NW_027187327.1 coordinate 11,502,537, forward strand.
TAAGAACAATAATTTAAATTTAATTAATTCATGAATATTTATAATGTCTTTTGCAGATTTTAAAATGTAATATAAATGAGAGTTACATAAATGATAAGCTCTACTCTAATTGGAGTCAAGTCTATAACAGAATCAGGATTCCAGGTGGGAAGCTAAGGATTCCGACATGGAGAAGTCTGAAGGTGACAGGGAAAAATATTAGAGTCAAAATTCTGCCAGACTCATCTTTGAGAGAAGTGGATGACATCATGGACTTTGCCTAGGACCATGCCAAAACTACTCTTTGGAAGTGGAATATATAATCAAAGGTTGCCATATTCTCAACAAAGTCAGATGCTAAACATAGGCATAATGTAGAGAAGTATAGTTAAGGTGGAGGGAAATTGATACTTTCTGGTTTCCATGGCAGCTTTGGTCTGATAGAATGTGAACCATTTCTGAACACAAGCATAAATTACTTCAGGGCACAATACTTTATATTTGCTTAGGGTATTGTAATATTCATATGCATTATTTCATTTAACCTTCATGATAATGAACCATGTGAGATAAGCAGCAAAGGTATTAGCATTCTTATTTTATAGATATGAAAACTGAGTTCCAAAGATAAAATGACTTGTTCAATGTCACCTGGTTAATAAGAGAAAATGCATTCACAAGCCCAGTTCTCCTGTCTCTAAGTCCAGATCTCTATGAATATTATTACTCATTCTGAGTCCTTAATTGATTAACTAGTCTAAGTCTTCTCACCCATTACCCAGCTCTTCAAGCCTCTGCAGTTTCTCCTTCTTCACTTTCTCCTTAAAATGGCTCTGAACTACCTTTAAGAGGGTCAGGTAGCTATGTCTGGACCCTGATTTTTCAATTCTCATTCACTTAAGAGGTGCTTGTTCTGAATAAAGGAATTTACCCTCAGGTTTCTTTTTTTTTCTTTTTGGAGGGCAATTGGGGTCATGTGACTTGCTCAAAGTCACACAACTAGGAAGTAGGTCAAGTGTCTGAGGCTGGATTTGAACTCAGGTCCTCCTGACTCCAGGGCCAGTACTCTATTCACTGCGCCCACCTAGCTACCCCTACCCTCAGGTTTCTTAAAGGAGCTGGCATCTTATGTCTTTTGAATATCTTGAAACCAAATCAAAATAAAGGTAAAAAAACATTAGGTTTCATCTCATTGTACACACTATGTTTTAAAAACATTTTTACTGACATATTCTTTTTGAAATCACCTACATTTCCCCATATATCTCTCCCAATTGTAATAGCAAAGAAGTACTAATCACATTGTTTCAGCTATTTAATTATTTAGCACCTTGTTTCAGTTCAAGTTTTAGAGTGTTGCCCTGAGTGTATCAAGTCTTTGTTAAGAAATACAACTTATGAAACCTACAGTGGGAAGGACTTGCCAAAAACAGGAACAGGAAGGGCTTAAGAGGTGGGTGGAACAGGGAGGAACTAATGACCATACATAAAGAGAAGCTCAAGCTAGGAAAGAGCAGAACTGAAAGGAGAAAACTTGTGGTGTCCTGGCACGCTGTTTGTCTGTTCTATCTGTGTTAATTTGTGTTTGTAATACTTTGTACAGAAGCCATGGGACCTCACTGGAAGCCCTGAAAGAGGATTTTCTTGTTGTCTGTTTATAGAAGTCCAGGAGGAGGGTTTCAGAGGTCCTGGGAATATATTGATGATTTGTGTTGAGTTCTCAGATTTGGTTTGTGGATCTATGTTGATTTCATATGCCGAAAGTGAATTGATGATGGTGCTGGCAACGTGCATGAATGTTGTTTTGGTTCTGTTGAGCTTTGTCTTCCCAGAAACAAAAACTGCAAAGGACTTGAGTTGGAATGGATACTATGAGTTTCAACATGAAACAGGAATTGGACAAGAACTGAACGAGGAGTTGGACAAGGAGCTGGATGAGGGGCTAGACAAGGAGCTAAGAGCTGCCTACCTTTGAATCCAGGTGACAGTTGGGTAAATTCAGGCAAAAGCTGGGACCATGGAAGAGGAACCATGGAATTTGGGAGCCAGCCTCAAGGCAAGATGAAAAGAACTCTCCTTGGGTACTTAATACTGACTGAGAAGATCATGATTTACTGTGGCCTGGGGGTGGGAGAACTTCCTCTTAGGGATGATTGAGTTAAGGATGATTGGAAGATAATCTCCAATCAAGAAGAAAGAAGACTTTTTGACTGAGAGATTAAGAAAATGTGAACTAGGGGTGGAGAGCTTTCACCTTTGTACTTTGTGTCCCTTAAGGAGGCTTACTCCTTGAGGATTATTGAACAAAGGACTTACTGAATGATATCTTTTGTTTAAAATTATATGGCCAATTTGGTGAAAACTATGTGGCCACTTTAGTGATAAGTTGTTATGTTATAACATTGTAAATGCTGTACTTTGGTTCCTGTGAATGTTTTTCTTTAATTTACTGCTGAATAAATAGAGAGTTCACTATACTATGTGTTCAGAACCTTAAAGCTGTTCACAGTAGCAGTCCTATGGAAAGCTGCTCGTGCTTGGCTTTATACCAATTCCTCCCAGAAATCCATAATATGTAACAATTATTTTTAAAGCAATTGGGGTTAAGTAACTTGCTCAAGGTTACACAGCCAGTTATTTCTGGGTGTGGTGGTAAGTATCTGAGCCTGGATTCGATCCCAGGTCATCCCAACTCTGGGACCAGTGCTCTTACTCACTGAGCCACCTGGCCACCCCAACAAATTTTTTTAATTGATAAAAATGCATTCAGCAATATTACCCAAATTTGAATTTCTGTGCAATGTTTCACATTTATGAATCCCCATCTCTGCAGAGAAGTGAGGGACATGTCTTTTCATATTACTTTGGTGGTGTCAAGCTTGGTCCTTATAATTACAAAATGTTCCGTTTTGATTGCTTTGTGGTTGTTGTTCTTGTCATTTACATTATGATAGTCATTGTGGATAATTTTTTCTTGGTTCCACTTACTTCCCTTTGTATCAGTTCATATAAGTCTTCCCATGCTTCTTAGTATTCTTCATATTCATTATTTCTTAGGCTACAGAAATATTTCATTACATTCCTAAAGTACCACTTGTTTAGCCATTGCTCAAGTAGCTAGGTGGCACAGCAGAGAGAATGCTAGGCCTGAAGTCAAGAAGACTCATTTCTTCAAGTTCAAATCTGGCCTCAGACAGTTACTGACCCTGGGCAAGTCCTTTAACCCTGGTGGCCTCTGTTCCTCATCTGTAAAATGAGTTGGAAAAAGAAATCGCAAACTACTCCAGTATCTTTGCCAAGAAAACCCCAAATTGGATCATGAAGAGTCAGACATGACTGAAAAATGACTGAACAGCAAATCAATGGTATGCCCCACTTTCAATATCCAAAATGCCTTATTAAAGAAGTTAACTAATGACCAAAATATCCAAGTGTTCCCTTTTAGTCAGACCAATTAGTACTGGTCTTTCACTATAGCAACATGATTATCAGATCTGTTACTATATAAATAAGATATTCATCAGCCAAATTAAAAGTAACAGCTGTATTACTTGGTAATTTTTTTAGTGGCAGACACAAAAAAGTATAGAAGGTGGACTCCAAGAAAGACATTAAGAATGTATTAGAGAATTTGCTAAAGGGAATTGTAAAGAATTGTGGTGCTAGGTCCTTGACTAATTAACTATCTAGGGAGTTAACTATTTTTTGTCTTCTTTTTATAATTCCATAAGATAGAATTATTAGAAATGTATGGTGATGAGGCTGACATTTTTAATGAAAAGTTGTCCTGGAATGCCCAATGTCATAAGTTTGGGGAATGAGACAATATAATTACCCATTGCTGCACCAGCTGAGGTTTTCTAACTTTTTAAGGAAATTAAAAACTGAATACTTTGATTAACATCACATTTCAAGAGCTCCCTTAGAAAGAATAAAAGCCTGCTCTCCTTATGACTAACCTGTCACACACCATTCAAACTATCACTTAAAAATTCTCAATTGTCTGAAAGTCTGGACGACTCATATTGTGACCATGACTTCTATTCTTGTACATGATTAATGTTATTCATCTGGACTCTCCCGAAGGCATATTGTATATGCCAGGATGGCAACAGATGGGTATTCTGTATGCTGAACAAAGGTGCATATTTAATATGCCACCTTCTGCCCCTCAGAAAATTTAGGATCTCTGCCCAAATTCCAAACACAGAAGGAAGATATAGTGCCAAACACAAATCCATCCCTGGAGTCCTAGCTCATGTCTCCCTACACAAAAAATTTACTGACAGTGCCTTGTACATTTTAGGATTCCAGAAATTATTTGAGTGAATGACCACTTCAACCCACTAACATCTCACCTATTTAACTCCTATAGAATTTCTTATTGAATGTTAAGTTCCTTGAGGGAAAAAAGCTAGTTAACTTTAACTATCGTGTCCTCAATCTGTAGCACAATGCTAAGCATATGGCAGGACACAATCAATGTTTGATGTTTAATTATTATTTAGACCACTGATTTGGGTTTTATGACATAATGCTTTATTTTATTATTTAACTTCTCATGTGTTTATACTCTTTCTTGCCAATTAGCCAATAGCATGAGAGGAGTTTACAGGTTCAGTCTAATCTCTTATTTTACAGATTAAAAAACTGAGGTCAAAAGAACTTAAGTGACCTACTCAAGCTCAGAAGGCCTGTAAGAGGCAGAGTAAATAAAAAGAAGAAAATCCATGTCTCCAAGACTAGTGTTCTTTCTATGTTATCATGGTTTCTTCCATCTAGTGGTTGTTCAAGAAATATTTATTTATTCAATGATTTATCCCATGTGAAACTAGAGAACATTCCTTCCCTTTCATCCTTGCAACTTCCATCCCCATTATTCCCTTTGTACCACCCCATAACTCTGAATTAAGGAAGAAAAAAAACAATTAACATAACAATGACTTCTCATAAATGGCTCTCAGGTGCCCAAAGTTATCTACAACAATGCTACTTGTTCTGGGCTTGTATTCTCCAGGCTTATGTTCCTAACATTTCTCTCCCTTCTCCAGCATTAAAACCTTACATGGTTCTGGAATTTTTCTTTGTTTATTTTGTTTTATTTTTTAGGACCTGAGGTAGCTAGGTACCTAGGTAGGATAGTGGATAGAGAACATGGCCCTGGAGTTGGAAAAGTCTGTGTTGAGATCCAGCATCAAGCAGTCTGTGACCCTGGACAAGACAATTAAATTTTCTCCACTTTAGTTAGGACAGCTAGGTGTTGCAGGGGATAGAGGGCTGGGTCTAGAGTCAGGAAGACTCATCTTTCTAAATTCAAATCTGGTTTCAGACACTTACTAGATGGGCAGCCCTGGGCAAGTCACACAACCCTGTTTGCCTCACTTCCTTAACTTGTAAAATGAACTGGAGAAAGAAATCACAAGCCACTCCAGTGTCTTTCCAAGAAAACCCCATATGGGGTCACAAAGAGTTGAACCAGACTGAAAAATGACTGAACAACAACTGCTTCAGTTTCCTCATATGTAAAAAAAGAAGAGTAGTGCCTACCTCTAAGGGTTGTTGTGAAAATAAAATGAGATAATATTTGTAAAATGCAAATTATATATCTTGTATATATATTTTTCATTTTACAAATATTATCTTATATATATATACACACACACACTAGCTACCATTATCATTACTCTGTTCTCATTTTGTTGGGTTTTGTTTTGCTTTGTGTTGTTTTGCTTTTAAAAGTGATTAGTTTATCTGAATATTTACTCAGCATTGACGTGTTGTTGTTTGCTAGTATATTAATGAGATACCTAATTCCCTTCAACATCTGTTTCTTCCCACATGTGTATTTTTAATAGCGGCTTTCAGAGATGAAGGCCATAACTTGTTGGACAACCAAATGGAATAAATAATGATGGGAATTTCAAGCAGCTAGGATGGGGACAGTAAGGACTTAGCTACTTGCACGACAAAGAATGGGCTAGCAGGCTTTAAACCTTCACTAGTTAATGCTGGAAAAGGAAAGGGGGGAAAGAAGATTGCAGTTAAGTTCACCTTGCCTTCTTTTAATTTGCATGGCTGATTTATCCCTAGAAGTGACTGGATAGATTTTATTCCACCCTCTTTCATGTTTTATATCCATCCATTCTTTCCCATGGGAATGTTAGCCTTAAAAGGAACCAAAATAACTACACACATACAAGATGTACAAAGATAAAACAAAAACAAACTCTCCTGTATTCAGAACAATAGGTAAGTTTATGAGCAGGTTTTCAAGACAACTGGTCTCTGAGAATACATAGGTTAGGGGAGTTCCTGCATGCTTATATACACAGCACCTTCACAATTACTTTAAGCAATAGGCAGGTAGGACAAGATACTTCTATTTCCCTGGTATGTGCCCTGCTCTATTCCCTGACTGGACACTTAGCTAAGAATAGTCCTGGCATGCAAAGGAATGTGTACCCTATCATAAGGAAACAACAAGGAAAACATAAGAAAGCATTAAATCAGATTCAGATTTCTTTTTGCTGTCTTACTTACTTGCCCAATAGGGAAAATAAATCATTATTTTTATTGTTATTATTAGTAGTAGTATTTTATGATAGCTCTGAAATATTATTGGCAATCACTTCCAAGAGAACGCTGGAAATTTTTTGGGATTATATTTGAGAGATCTCTATCTCCTCTCATTCTTCTACAATGCTACTCTTTGCTCCCAATTGTGCTATTGATTTCAATGTCACTTGAATTTTGTCTTTTGAAAAATGTAGCTTAAAAACACTGTTCATTGTCTATAGTCTTCTCACTCAATTTTCTCAATGGCAGCCCCTCTTCAGATTTATAATAAAATGAAAACATAACTCGCAAACCCTTTTTGAGTCAGCTGCAGCTGTATTTCCTACAGATAACATGTTGTCTCAAATGAAACCAGCCCCAAAAAAGAGAATCAAAGGTTATGACATTTAACACAGAATGCCAAGCTCTCTTGAGCAGCAAACAGAGAGACTATTCTCTTGAATTCTCCATCCAGAAATGGTGACCTTCTCTATTCAGGAATCTCTTTCGGCTGATCTTTTTGGTTTGCAGGGTTTCTTCCTGGACATTTGTTCCTTTGGATCTGCATTGTTCTTGTCATTTACAAAATGTTCTGCACTTGTTTCCAGTGGGAAACAGCATCTTTATGTTGGCACTTTTGGTACACAGTGCACTTCGGCATCCATAGCATTCAAGAAAGGCACAGAAATTCTGACACCATCACTGCCGTCATGGTGATGTTTTCTACACTGTTATATGAAATATATATATATAATCTAAATATGAATCCCTTGGGAATTCTCTTCTAGGGTCTTGTTACAAATGACTTAAAACTAGGAGGTCATGTCTAAAGTTTGTTGTTGTAGCTGTTCAGTTGTCTTTGAGGCATGTCCTACTCTTTGTGATCCCATTTGGACTTTTCTTGGTAAACATACTCGAATGGTTTGCCATTTCCTTCTCCAGATCATTTTACAGATGAGAAAACAGAGGAAACAGAGTTAAATGACTCAACCAGTATCACACAGCTAGTAAGTGTTTAAGGTTGGATTTGAACTCAAGTCTTACTGACTCCAGGCCTGGTACTCTATCCATTGTGCTATCTAGATACCCATAGTACCTAAGGTTACACAAGTAATAAATACCAAATCCATGATTCAAACCCAGTTCTTGTGACTTCCCAAGGTCACACAAGTAAAAAGCCCCCAATATGGAATTTGAACTTAAGTCTTCTGACTCCAATTTTTTGCTGTTTCTACTAATAGGTTTCCATTTGAAGTCACTGACAAAGCTATGATGAATGCAGAAATTTTCTGAATCACATATAATGTATGTTATTATCATAATTGTTAACTGAGAATAACCTTTTTGTTATACATAGAACTGCTATTTGCAATATATCTGGATTATGTTATGGTAGTATTCCAAAGTTTATAATGAAGAGAACTAGACTTGGAGTCAGGAAAACCTGACTAAAATGTTTACAATGAGTGACTCTGGGCAAGTTATTTATCTTTCCTCAACTATAAAAGCAGAAGCTAGATGGCTCAGTAGGTACATTGCCAGGCCTGGAGTCAGGAGGACCCAAGTCCAGCCTCAGACACTTACTAGCTGTGTGACCCTGGCCAAGTCACTTAACCCTGCTTCCTTCAGTTTCCTCATCTTTAAATGATCAGGAGATTTAGGGTCTTCCTAACTCCAGGACCAGCACTCTATCCAATGTACCACCAAGCTGCCAAATAATAGTCTTAGCATACAGACAGTATCATAGATTTAGAATGGGAAGGAAAATTTAAGATCATTTAGTGAAACCTCTCATTTTATAGGCAAAATACTGAAGTCCAGTTACAGAGAGAGAGTATGAGTATTATGACCACTGTAGAAGAAAACCATGATAAAATCATATTTTCATATATATTTTGAAAATAACATTGAAGTTACAAAAAAGGTAAATAGCATAGGTTAGTGTGTTGAGAGGAAGGATTGAAAGGCATTAAGAGATTTTTACTTTATTAGCATGGGGAAACTCGAGTGTAGAAATTACCTCAACTTAATGCAGAAAGGCAAAGTGTTTATAATTTATCTTATGATTTAGAAAAGTTTAATGAGATTCTTAGAGGTTAAGCAACTTGCCCAACATCACACAATTAGCATATTTCAGAGACAGAACTGAACACAATCTTCCTGATTCTAAGATTGGACCTCTATCTGGTAAGATATGCCTTCCCTTTGAGGTTCAGGTTAAACCTTCCTTTCAGGTTTAGGTTATTTTGATCTGTCTTTATTTGACAAATCCAAGACATCTAAATAGTCTTTCAGATATCTTCAGAATGAAGACTTTCTTTAGAGGCAAGAGCATGTATTTTGGCATGGGGAGAGGAGTACAAATAACAGCAACAAAAAAAAGCTTGGGCTTGTTTCAAAATGCCAAACCCATGAATTGTGGTTCTGTTCTAACTTTGACCACCAAGCTTGTCAATCTTTTCTGGATGTTATTTAAGATTGGAATGTATGTGACACTCTGGTGGGAAAAGACATTGATGATCAAAAGTTTTCCACACTGAGAATCAAAGTTCATTTTTGTCAAAATGTTTTTGGTCGTTGGCAAAGTATGAAATGGCAATTCTTTTCCATGGCTATGACCTTGCCTTAACTAAAGCCAAATGTAGTCTAACTTGACCTCTACATGAAAATGGTCTTATTTAATTCAATTCAATCAATATTTATATTGTATCTGCTCTATGCAAGGTATCATGACTAGCCAAATAAAAAGATGAAATACAACATGGGCCATTTTCTGGGTATGTGGGGTGGGCAGATTCTTGCAGGGTGGCATTGAATGATAACTCATTTAATGGAGGGAAGACAGCATGTATTAACACAAAGTTGGGGGAAGGCAGGGAGAACAGAATGGTCCACTTTAGAATAGAGTGAAACTAGACTGAAACAGTACGTTAGGATGGAACTTCCAAAGAAGTCATATTTGTTCAGTACTGAGGAGCTCCTGAAGTTTTTTTTTTAAAGCATTTGGGGTTAAGTAACTTGCTCAAGGTTACACGGCCAGTTATTTCTGGGTGTGGTGCTAAGGATCAGAGCCCGGATTCAATCCCAGGTCATCCCGACTTTGGGGCCGGTGCTCTTACTTGCTATACTACCTGGCCGCCCCCAACTCCTGAAGTTTTTGAGCTGGAGGAAGGAGCATTGATTTGGTCAGATACATGCATTTGTTAGATTACTTAGGCAGTGGTGTAAAAAGTGGGTGGTAGAGAGGAGGGATTGGGGCAAGGAGCCCAGTTAAGAGGCTATTACAATAACCCAAGTCATAAAGGAATGAAAGAATGATAGGTCTTGATGGCAGAAGGGTTGAGGAAGTGGAAAAAGCACTAGGTCATGTTTCAAAAGATGAATTTAATTGCAACACTGATACTGCCCATGTGACCTTGGACAACTCACTACCTTTCCAGACCTCAGTTTCTTCATCTATAAACTGAGTAAGCCTACATGATCTCTAAAATCCCTTTAAATGTATGATTATCTGGAATGAATATGATAGAAATTTAGCAGGACAAATTAATAAAAGATAGGAAGCAATTGAATGTGAGGCATAAAAGAAAGGATTCAAACATAACTTTGCAAATTTGATCCTGGGAGACCAAAAGATTGTTGACATTATCAACAGAAAGGAGGACATTGGTAGAACATATAAAGAGGTGGGGGCGGGGGGGGGGGCGGCCAGGTGGCACAGTGAGTAAGAGCACCAGCCCCAGAGTCAGGAGACCTGGGATCGGTTCCGGCCTCAGATACTTGGCACTCACACAAAAATTACTGGCCGTGTAACCTTGAGCAAGTTACTTAACCCCGATTGCTTTAAAAAAAAAAGAGGTGAGGGAGGAAAAGATGATGAACTTAATTTTGTTTATGTTTAGTTTGAGGAAAGATGCAGGACTGGTCAATCAAAGGCCAGATTTACACTGTATGTATTGATTATGAAACATATGAATCAGAGAATCTTTTGAATAATGATAATTAAGGTCCCAAGAGTGGGTGAAATTGCCAAGGGAGAGAATCTCTAGAGCAGTAATAAAAGAAGGCCAAGTACAGAAGCTGAGAGGACACCCATATTTAGAAAGCAAGAAGGATCATAGAAAACAATGAAGGATCATAAAATCATGCTAAGGGAGGAGGAAAATAACCAATGTTATCAAGAAAACAGATATGTTCAATTCTATTAAATGCTACAGAAATGTTAAAGAGTGAGACCTGGGAAGAGACTTTCAGAATTGGCAATTAGGAGATGATGAAGGATCCTGAAGGAAGACACTTCACTTGGTTGAAACTAAAATGTCTAGAGTGGACAGATGATCAGTAATGAAGTGGTGAGGTGACAAGTAACGGGAAGTAAATAATGTGTGTGTGTGTGTATATATATATATATATATATATATATATATATATATATATATGTTTGGATGGGGTAACAATGTCGAGGGAAAATGTTTTCCTATAATAGGGAAAACTATAGTGCACTCCAAGGTAGGGAGAGAGAATTGGTAATACCGACACTTATTTAGATAGCACTTTATGGCTCACAAGGCATTTTGCTAACAGCAGGCAGACCTTTCCAGTAAACTGAACAAATATCACTATCCCTATTTAACAGGTGAAGAAACTGAGGCACAGATCAATTAAATTATCCATTTTCCAAGGTCACACAGTAACTCTCAGAGCCAGGACCTGAACGCTGAAGGGCATTTATGTAGTATAGTGAGCTACAGTATGGTAATAATAATTATAGCATAATTATAAATAATATAAAAGTGTATATTTACCTACACATATATATAATAAAAATAAAAGATGGAGTACTGGACCTGGATTTAGGATTTGAATCCCAACTATGAGGCCCATGGTGCCACTGTTTCCTCATTTGTAAAATGGAGTTGGACAAGATAGTTTTAAGGAGCATTTAATAAGGGATTAATCTGTGCTAGGCACTGTACTTTATGTTCTTTAAAGTCCTTTCCTGAACCAAATCTCTGGTCCCATGTTATGAATCTAAGAACAGGAGACTTTCCACTATATAATATTTTTTAAATGAGAGAGAGAAAGAGAGTGAGAGAGAGAGAGAGAGAGAGAGAGAGAGAGAGAGAGAGAGAGAGAGAGAGAGAGATATTATGGATTCTTAAGAATGAGAGAACTAGAAGGAGGGGGTTGAAGGTGAGGTTAACCACTCCCATTGCTGAGTGACTGAATGCAATAATGTAATTAGCATATTACTTCATTGTTTTTTATTTTCATTTTTCTCTACAAAACAATACATATTCAATGCTCTGATTGTTCTTGAGCACTGTAATATCACTTAACAGTAAACATGTGATGTGTCAGTACAGATACCATGTACTTTTCATATGTCATTAAATTCTTTGCTTCCAATCTAACCAATTTATAGCTTATAGGATCATAAATCCAGAATTGGAAGCGATGTTAGAGATCACTTGGCCCAACTTCCCTGCTTTATCATATGAGAAAACTGAAGCCCAGAGAAGTTAGGTGACTTGTATAAGATCACTCAAATTACACGTGAAGATCAAGAGTTTGGACCCAAGGCATTTGATTCTAAATCTAAAGCTCTTTCTACCACACTACACAAGCTGTAGTATAATCTCAAACAACCTAAATACCAATTAGGACATTTAAAAAAAAATGTTAAAGATAGGCAAAAGTTGATCCAAAGCAATGGACCAGATTGAATGTTTTCATTTACTCTTCTGACATGACATACCTTTGAAGGTACAAGGGATTTGCTTGAAGGAGGTGATATAGTATAAGCCAAAATTCATGAACAATCACAGAACAAAGCTGAAGGGGTTAGAAAAGACTTAAGTACCAAAAGGGGGAAAAAAGATACATTACTTCTAGAGGAATGACTTTTTAAAATTGTTGAACCCTTATCCTGGGGGACTGGGGAAGTGACCCAACATACTGGCTGACTTGGTTTTAATGAAAGGGACTCATTAGAAAGGCAATTAGAAGCCATTTAGTCTAACTCATGCCTGGCTAAGAATTCTCCCTATAGCATCACTAACAAAAATTCATCTAGACTCTGGAGATTCCTGTGAAAGGAAACACCACTACTCCTCAAGGGAAGGGGAAGAGGAAGGGAATGAGCATTTATATATACCTGCTATGTGCCAGGTAATATGTCAAGTGATTTACAAATAATATCTCATTTGATCCTCTTGATGCTCTTATTCCCATTTTATAGTTAAGGAAATTGAGGCAAAGATTAAGTGACTTGCCCGTGATGGGACAGAAAGTAAGTGTCTGAGGCCGTAGTTGAACTCTAGTCTTCCTTATTCCAGAAATTACTCCACATATCACAATACTTAGCTTCCTCTGCCTTTCACTTTTGGAACGATATAATTGTTAAATAGTTCTTAACATCAAGCCTAAGAATGCCTTTTCTGCAAGTTTCATGTGTTGCCTTCTTTGGCCAAGCCGAACAAGTCTAAAATCTCTTCCACATGGCTACCCTGTAAATACTTAAAGACTATAATCATGTTCCTCCTATGTCTCCCTCTTTCCAGGCTAACTATTCCCAGTTCTTTCAACTAATTCTCATATGGCAGGGTCTCCAGCCTTCTCGGCATTCTAATTGCTCTTTCATGGATATGCTCCAATTCATCTGTGTCCTTAAAATGCAGCACCAAGAATGGAACACAGAACTCTAACCAAAGGAAAAATACAATGAATTTTTACCTCCTTCATTCTAGAAAAGAAATGAGCATTTCTTAAGTGCCTACTATGTACCAGACACTTTGAAAAATACTTGATAAATATCGCATTTGATTCTCCCAACCATGCAAGGTGGATGCTGTTATTATACTTGCCCAGTGTTACATAGCTAGTGTTAGAAGCAGAGTTTGAAGTTGAGCCTTCCTGATCCCAGGCCCAGCACTCTATCCATTGCAAGACCTAGCGATATTATAACTTCCAATATACCTTAGGATAATGGTAGGATTTTATATGCTTTACACACTGCTAACTAATACTTCAGTCTATGAAAACTCCTCCCCGGGCAGAGTCAAGATGGTGGAGAAGAAGGAGGACCTCCGCTGGGCTCCGGTTTCCACTTTCCCCAATCCACGTAAAAGGGGACTCTAAACAAACTTTGGAGCTGCAGAACCCAAAAAAATGACACAGAGAAGCCAACCTCTCACTGAGGAAAGCCCAGCAGGCTGGCAGGAATCAGCCACCAGCCACCTGCCAGAGGGACTCCAGATCAGCAGCAGCTGTGGCCATTTCCAGGTTTATCAACACACAGATATAAAGGACAAAGTGAGAGGTCAGTGCAGTCTGGACTTTGGGACCCAGTAAGTGGGAGTGTGTGGCTTTTGCCCCTAGGTCAAGAAGCCCCTGAGATGGCACAGCCAGCCAGCACCACATGGCAGCTTCAGCTCCTGGCCTGCAGAGTGTAGGGGGACCAAGCACCAGTCAGAGGGGTAATCGCCCTTGCTTTAACCTTCTTGGATGTGGATTGCAGTCTAGGGTGGAGGTCCTGGGGTGTGTGTCCAGCTTGCCAGAGCATGTGGAGGCCTCAGAGAGGGCACCCATCTAATACCTCCAGCAGCTGAGAAAACCCCCAGCGTTTGGGAAAAAAGCTCCCCTGTCTGATGGCAGAGTCCTACTGTGGCAAAAAGCCCAGGGGTCAAGTGGCTGAGGGGCGACATGACCAGGCAAAGAAAACAAAGCAGACAGAAGATTCCAACATTAGACTCCTATTTGGGGGACAAAAAGGAGCAAAGCATGGAACAGGAGAAAGACAGTGAAATCAGAACTCCTGCACCAAAAGCTTCAAAGGAAAATATGACCTGGTTACAGGCCATAGAGGACCTTAAGAAGCAGATAAGAGAAGTGGAAGAAAAATTGGGAAGAGGAATGAGAACGATGCAAGAAAATTATGAAATGAGGGTCAACAGCCTGACTGAGGAAAATAACACCTTAAAACATAGATTAACTCAAATGCCAAAAGAGGCTCAAAAAGCCAATGAGGAGAAGAATGCCTTAAAAAGCCAAATTGCCAGATGAAAAAGAATCTCAAAAGCTCAATGAGGAGAATCATTGCTTCAGAATTAGACTGGAGCAAATGGAAGCTAATGACTTTATGAGAAATCAAGATGCTGTTAAACAGATCCAAACAAATTAAAGAATAGAAGGCAATGTGAAATATCTCATAGGAAAAACCACTGACTTGGAAAATAGAGCCAGGAGAGATAATTTAAAAAATTATTGGACTACCTGAAAGCCATGATCAAAGTAAGAACCTAGAAATCATCCTCCAGGAAGTTCTGAAAGAAAACTCTGCTGATGTTTTAGAAGCAGAGGGCAAAATAGAGGTTGAAAGAATCCACCGATTACCTCCTGAAAAAGATCCCAAAAAGAAAACTCCTAGGAATATTATAACCAGGTTCTGGAATTCCCAGATTAAGGAGAGAATACTACAAGCAGCCAGGAAGAAACAATTGGAATATTGTGGAAACACAATCAGGATAACCCAGGATCTGGCAGCTTCTACACTAAAGGATCAAAGGGCTTGGAATATGATATACCAGAGGTCAAAGGAGCTTGGATTAAAACCAAGAGTCACCTACCCAGCAAAACTGAGTATCATGTTTCAGGGGAAAATATGATCATTCACTGGAATAGAGGACTTTCAAGCATTCTTGCTGAAAAAAACAGAGTTGAATAGAAAATTTGACATTCAGATACAAGAAGCAAGAGAAGCATGAGAAGGTAAATGGAAAAGAAATCATAAGGAACTTATCAAAGTTGAACTATTAACATTCCTACATGGAAAAACAATAATTGTAACTTATGAAATTTTTCTCAGTAGTTGAAGGGAATAGGAATAGATAGATAGATAGATAGATAGATAGATAGATAGATAGATAGATAGATAGATAGATAGAGGGCACAGGACCAATTTAATAGGAAGGGATGATACTTAAAAGGTGAAATTAAGAGGTGAGAAAGGAATATAATGAGAGGAGATGGGGAGAGACAGAATGGGGTAAATCATCATATAGAAGAGGCAAGGGAAAATGGTTACAATGGAGGGGAAGAATAGGAAGGCAAAAGGGAATGGGTCAACCTTATTCCCATTGATTTTGGCTTGAGGAGAGAATGAAATACACACTAAATAGGGTATATCACCCTCCAGGAGAGTAGGGGGAGAAGGGGACGAGAGGGGTGATGATGGAAGGGAGGGCAGGCTGGCGGGGAGGGAAGTTGGGAGCACCCTCTTTTGAAAAGGGACAGGATCAAAGTAGAGAATAGAACAAGTGGGAGGTGAGATAGGAGGGAGGGAAATGTAGTCAGTCTTTTATAATATATCTACTATGTTATTGTTTTGCATTAGCCACACACGTACAACCTATATTGAACTGCTTATCTTCCCAGTAAGGGTGGAAGACAAGGGACGAAGGGAATGAATCTGTAATTCAAAGTTTTAAAATCATATACTCAAATATATAAATATATATATATACTATTATTAATACTATTTTACATGTAATTGGGAAATAAGATATACAGGCTCTCGGGCATAGAGATCCACTGGAAAAGTCGAAAGGGGTATGGGAGAAAATATGGGAGAGAGCAGATTGGAGGAGGGGATATCCTGTGGGACTACTATTTTGGGGTGGTGGGTAGGGGCAAAACGGGGAGAAAATTTGTAACTCAAAACCTGGCAGAAATGAATGATGCAAATCAGAAGTTAATAAAGCATTTGAAAAAAAAAGAAAACTCAAATTTTTACACAGAACTTGTCATCTACCTTTGTAAGTTTTTGTAAGATAATTTTTTGAATACAAGATAAAACTTTAAATCCCCCCCCTATTAAATTTCATCTTATTAAATTCATCCCATCCATGTGCCTTGTCACAATCTTTCCTTTACAGTAGGAGTTAATCCCAAAGTAAGACTACTTGCTGGAAAAATCAAAGATATGGTTTCAAGTATTAGTTCCAGTGTGGGATGTGTTGTCTGAGATTCACCCAAATGAATAAAGTCAAAACAACTATAGGGGTCAATGAGGTCAATGAGCGATTTAATAAACAGAAGGAAGGAGAATAAAGTTGAAGTCTTGATGAACAAACACTTGGTTTGACTCTATAACTATGCTGAGAACTGGGGAAAACATAGTATTCCCCCTTTCTTCCACTAACCCTTGACCATAAGAATTTCATGGACAAAGATTTAACAGGCCACAGAATGACATAATTAAGGAAGAAAAGAATTAATGAAAGGGCAATATCCTAAAGCAATAGTCTAGCTTAAAGTTACTTTAGCTAAGAAGAGTGAACTACAGTTCTAAAGGGTAGAGAAAAGATCATGAATATGATAAAGATAAGAAAATATTTTAAGGGTTTTCCTTACTGAACAGATGGCCTAGGAAATGAACCATATTTTACCAAATCCAATACAACATCAATTAAAATGAATCTTATAATACAATATTTACTGTCTAATATACATATGACCTTGTGCTACCAATATCAACCAATGTAGCAGGTATTTTATTTAACAACATCCTAAAAGACTATGCAGTACAGTTAGAAGACTGTTTACCTGTGTATTTTACCTTAATGTTGGCCATGATAATCATAAAATCTTCTTCTTCACTGAAAGATCACAAATCTAATTCTACAAAATTTAGGTTTTTTTAAATTTTCTTCTTTCAAATAGAAGATCAAATTTAAAAGTCTTCCTTTGGTGACCTGAGTGAAAGTAACCTTATCCCATTGTGAATAACGGACTTTGTTGAAGGAAATGATATGAATGACCAATGGTATCAAAATGAAAACAACTTTTTGTTTCTTCAGGTTACCTTAAAACAGCTAAATACACACACACACACACACACACACACACACACACACAAACACTCACAGAATTCCGCCATGCTTCAATAATAATTTATGTGTTACAGAACACTAATGAAAATTGATATTTATATAGTATTTGAAGGTTTGTAAAATGTTTTAAATATATTCTTTCATTTAACCTCAAAATAGCCATGTTAAGTAGTTACCAATATTACTTGCATTTCACAGATGAAGGAATTGAGAAATGGGAAAGATGAATAATTCTCCCCATAGCTATATGATTAGGAGAAGAATCAAAGACCAAGAATCAAAGACCTTCAACCAAGGTTTTTCTGCCATTAGGTTCAGCACTTATTATGTCCATTCTGCCATGCTATCTATACTGACAGCATTAATACTTTGGCATTCTTATTTGTGAATGGTCAAGTCTAACCTACCCAAGTACAGAAAATATTTAGTGACATTCCAAGATAAATGTTTGTAAACTTTGGGAAGGGATCATCAATTGCAACATTTCTTTGCCTCTAGTTTATCTAGCTGAGTAAGTTTTTAAGTTTTATAAGTTGATATTAATGAGCTATTTAGCCTCTGAAAATCTGTGCTTTGGTGATGTTGAAAGGCAGGAAAAGGGAGCAGATAGATTTCACATGATCATAAGATTTAGAGCTGGAAGGAACTTTAGTTCATAGTTGAACATAGATTTCTTTATTGAAGGCAGGGACTGTAGCATTTTTGTTTTCGTATCCCCAGAGACTAATACAATGCCTTGCACATAATAGACACTTAATAAATCTTTGTTAGATTTAATTTATTGTATTATTCTCCTAAACCAAGATGGAACTCATTCTCAGTGCAGTTTGCAACTAGACAGTTTCTCACATATAAATTTTCTAGATAATAATATTTTGCATCACACAATACTTCTCTTTTTGAAATGTGGCAAATAGCTATAAATCTCTGTTGGGCCCATTTATTAAACAAAACTATTTTTTAAATTTGAATTATGCGGAGTTGACTATATTCAAATGAAACTTATTTGTAAACAAGTAACGCCCATTCTTTCACAATTATGTGGTCTGAAGAAAATGTCTTCATGGTGTTCCATTAGCCAATCCCAGTTTATTCAAAATCTTTCTTAACAGAACAAAAATAACTCCAAAGTCGCTTGCAAGAAATAGAAGCAAATATTAACAGATGCCTCCATTCCCCACAACCTAAAAGACAGCGCTAATAAAACTATAAGATTTATTTCATTTCAAAGCATTGACCCATTATCTTAACAAGTTAATGTTTTGAGCAAACAGAGCCACCACCAAATGATTTGGGCTTTCTTTTTGAGTTGGCTGCCCAATTGCCATAAGGCCATGTAGTCTTACAGCTAGGTCAAAGTGTAATCACATGTATAGTTCACTTTATTGGAAAAAGGA
Organism: Petaurus breviceps papuanus; assembly: GCF_028583685.1. Lineage (NCBI taxonomy): Eukaryota > Metazoa > Chordata > Mammalia > Diprotodontia > Petauridae > Petaurus > Petaurus breviceps. The sequence goes on from NW_027187327.1 coordinate 11,521,360, forward strand.
CATCTTTTTGGCCAAGAAAGGTGGGACACAAGAAACAGCAAACACACATATTATACAAAGATGTAATGACCAATGAGCAACAGATTAATGAAGTATTTGAATAACTATTCTTTGACTTTTTGTACGTCATTTAGGAATTTCTCCATGATTAGAAAAATAAAACTTCAATAATAGATGAGTCATAGTAATTCAGAAAGAATAGTGTGACAGAGAAACCATTCTTGATGTCATAATGTGTATAGGGACTGTTCCTATTCACAACCAAGTCTTTTATCTGAGTATCTTTAATTATTTTCTTGTCAATGTTGCTATCATTCCCTTCTTTTCCTCTTTTTTAAATAAAACCCAGATAGAAACCATCCAAAGACAAAACACCATCATGTCATTATTCTTTTATATTTAATGTTCTATAAATTATTGCATAGTTATAGAATATAACTTTCATTTTTATTTGGATACATACAGACTTCTGTTAAGAAATTTGAGATCTATCTTCTGTCTGAGAAAAACTGGTAAATTGCTTTGCTAGTCACTCAGGCATCACTGTGAAACATTTAAGCAAATAATTATGGACTTTATCCAGCCCTGCCAGAAAGTATTTTTAACGACTACACAGCACTGGTTGGCAATATGTTGTTATATAATAGGAGATTGTTATTATATAATAGGAGATGTTGTTATATAATTAGGAGATCAAGATATAAAATGCAGTACAGCACTTGCTGATGGCTGGCAAGATCTTTATCAAGTTTTTCTATGTTATAATCCTGGAAAATAATGAAAGTATCCATGTCTTGAGCCTATTTCCCTTTCAATCATGATTTCTCCATTTTGATGGTTAATTCAATCTGCATGAAAACAGTTCTAGCAGGTGGGATATTGGGATTTCTTATATATTCTTCTGATACCAGAATAGGAAGAAGCAACATTCAATACACTGTTATCTATGGTAAGTTGATGACTGCAACAGTCAAAAGTTGGGCAATCCTGCAAACTTATGATGTTCCATTTCTTTTTTTTAACCCTTAAGAGCAAGTTTTATTATAATAACTCAGGTCTTTACCCAGTCAATGGTATTCCCAGAGCCCAACTGGCCAGTGTTTCAGGATTACTGCCAGTCCTTTATAACTACCATAATAGTTTCAGGGCATGCAAAGTCACTAATGTACACATTCTGGTTAGTATTCCCTTACTTATGGATTAATAAAATAGATTTAGAGCTATATATGGCTTATAGCTATATATATATATATCTTATATATGGATAGATATATATGTATGTAACTTATATATAGCCATAAGCTATATATACCTTATACATATACATATGTATATGTATGGGTACATATCTATATACACCATATATATGCATATATGTGGTATATATACATATATCTATATACACCTTCTAGCTCTAAATCTATTATCTTATGATTTCATAAGTAAAGGAGTACCAACCAGAGTCATTAGGGACTTTGTATGCCCAGAAACCATTATGGTAGTTACAAAGGACTGGCAGTAATCCTGAAACACTGGGCATTTGGGCTCTGGGAATACCATTGACTTGGTAAGGAGCTGAGTCATCAAATCCAACCTCTCTTTTTATAGGTATAAACTGAGGAACAGAGGGCTTTAAGGGACTTGCCCAAGGTTACTTAATAGTAGGTATATGAAGTAGGACTCATACTCAAGTCTTTCTGACTCCAATTCCAGAAGTCTACTATAACACATAGCTACCATTTTGCCACTATCCTCTCTTTTCTCTCCCTTCTCCTCAAGGCTTTTATCGTCACCATCACGAGTATTATTATTATTATCCTCATTTTCATCTTATATTTGATAGAATTGAAATAAAATACTCCAGGAATAAGTTGCTATCCTACTATTGTTTTTAGGTTTAAAGCTAGGCACACTATTCAACCACTAGATAAAATGATTGCTTTTTTTAATTGAATAAAATGGGATATAATCTCCTCTTCTGAGAGTTCACTAAAATCATCTTCAGGAAAATTCCATTTGTAAAGAAGATGATGGAGATCATATTGTATATACCATAGTATGTTGTTCCCACAGTTTTTCATTGATGTGTTTGTTTTACTTTCATTTTTTCCCTGCATTTTGAAAGTTTTTCATTATATATAGTTGGAACTTCATGAGTGTGGGAACATACATTAAAAATATTGTTCTTAAATTTTGCTGCAATGATACTCTACTACAAGTATAATTTATTTGTTGAATTCTCAAGTCAAGTCATCAAGTTGACAAGCACCTATTAAGCACCTGATACATGCTAGGTATTGTGCTAAGGACATTAAAGAGCTTGTATTTATAGTATAGAGATTTATCATCTATTTATAAATTAAAGAATTTCTACTGTATAATTCTAGCCACCTCACTGTATATTTCCAGATATCCAGGAAAGGGCAAATTTTTACAATCTTGAGTGACGTCCCACAGTTTTTCATTATGTTCTTATATATCGTTTGACCCCCTCTTACTTGTCAATCATATTCAGTTCTTTTCAGGGGTGATGAGAATGAATCTAAGGCTAGGCCAACATAGTGGACTTAAACTGTCTCCCTGGAAGACAACACAGTTTATAATCATGTTCTCTTCAGGTTGTTGTGTTGATGATGTATTTTTAGATAAACAATGGCTTTCCAAGTGGATGTTAAGTACTCTAATGTTTTGCTATATTTACTTCTATTGAATAGTTGAGCAATGTATTTATTAAGCTCTTATATGCAAAGTACCATTATATATGATATGTTACATTTTATGTGTCGTGTATATTTGTGACCATATATATGTGTGTATATGTTCATTATATATAACGTGTTTGTGATGAACCCTGTCAAGGTTTTGTGATAATATGGACACTATAAATGGATTTTCATCTGTCAGTGAAAGGTCAATGAACATCATCATCCCAATCCTTTCTTCTTTTTCAAAGGGGTTCAAATAGAGATAATCGAAATGTCATTATACTTATAAAAGCATAATTATGTTTTTTATATTTAATATTCAAATAAGAAATAGCTTAGCATAGCCAAGCCTTGATATGTCAGACTTTTAACTAGGAAGACCTGAATATTGGTCCCATTTCTGACTCTTGGCAAATCACTTAACCTTGAAGACTATAAGCTGCAAAGAAGGTGCCGAATTAAATTGATAGGGCGATTATTCACTCAGAAATTCCTTATACCAATGAAACCGCAGGTCCAATCCCTATCTGTACCCTTATTCTAAGGACTATTGAGCACATGAAAAAGATAATTGCTTTTTGCAGTTAAATAAAATCATTAAGATGTTAATCTTATCTTCTATAGGCCTGCAGAAAGTATTACAATTCCAGAAGTAAACAGAAAAACAATATGTACCTCATCTGATTTACAAATTATTTTGATTTCTTCTGCTAACAGGTCATGTCTTATTAGATACTGAGTAGGGGCTACATTTTTTTGCAGCACGCAGTGATATATATCATCTGCTTGTATAATCTACAAGGATCATTAAATCCAGAATCCTTAAAATTCATCATTTTGTAATATCCACTGGCCATAACCTAGTCTTTAATTGTCATCATAAATTGCATCATTTCCAATAAGAAATCTGCATGATTTAGCCATTTTTCTGGTTCTTTGATAATATATTATTGGCTGTGTTCATGTTATTGTTACTTGTGGATAGTCCTCCTCTTTCTTTTCCTCCTCTTCCTCTTCTTCCTCCTCCTCCTCTTTCTTCTTTTTCTCTACTTCTACTTCTGTTTTCATCATCTTCATCTTCTTCCTATTGTTATCTTATTTCCTATTTCTCAATGAATTTCAGTAAAAAACAATCCTAGTACAAATTACTGTCCTGTTATTTGTAAAAACATTTATTTAAGGTATAATATGTGTTGGACTTGAAGTAGGGGAGATCTGAGTTCAAATCCTTCTTTCTACTCCTCCTAGTTGTGTGACTTTCCCATAAGAGATTTAATTTTAAAATGAGCTTCTTTAAGGAATTAGGGAACATGATAGGAGAGAATGACTTTGCTTCCCTGCTGCTGAAAACAAAATGTACCCACATTTCAAAGAAGGGAACAACCTTCTGCTTGCCATGTGAAACCACAAACAAAATAGGGAAATGTTTGTTTAGTTCCTGCTAATTATCTCTTCATTTGTTGATCCACATATCTGCCAAACACTAGAAATGATTAAGTGGACTCATTTATGGGTGTGGAAAATGCTTCATTTAAAACAGTTTATTATATATACATCATATTTGAAAGGTCAGCAACAGAGGACATGATCAAAGTCAGCTTGTAATTAAAGTGCTTCATTATAAATATAACTGTTCTTTTGTTCCAAGAGAATAGGGAAAACTGAGAATACTGACTTGACTTGATTCTGGATTTTTTTTTTAATGAAACAAGTTTTTTTTATTCCAAAATCTTAAAAATCAGTTACATTACTCATATAATCTATTAAATGATGGCCCCAATTAGCTAGCCATTTAGCTGTTTCTTAGAGAAATGCAAAGAAATGAAATGAAACTATTTTATTAACATATATTAGAGGAGTTCATATTGGCTTCTAAGTCTGCAAATTAAAAGAATTCAATAGAAATATGACCCTTTACATAACTACAAACCAATGGCTGTATGTATAAAAGCAAAGTCAGAGTCAACATTTCACATATTGACTATAGAAAAATTAAAACTTTCTCCAGATATTCAAAAAGGAGAGCTAAAGGCCTTAACAAATACTAAATTATACATCCAGTCAATTTTGGGGTCAACAAATAAATATAAGCATCTAACCATTTCATATTATTGGGTGAAGTAAGTTTTTCTAAAGCCATAAATCACAAAGAAGTCCATTAATTTTCATATTTTTAAAGATTTAAGCAGATAAACACCATGGTTGTCACACCATAATTCAGGCTTGTCTAGTCCAACCTGAACTTCACATTTTAAGAACTTGAGGGGCGGCTACGTGGCACAATGCATGGAGTGCCGGTTGCTAGAGTCAGGCGGACCTGGGTTCAGATCTGGCCTCAGACACCTAACACACACACACACACACACACACACACACACACACACACAAAAATTAGCCGTGTGACCTTGGGCAAGTCACTTAACCCCAATTGCCCTCCAAAAAGCAAACAAAACAAAACAAAACAAAAAAACTTAATAATGGTTTTCCTTTAAAGTTTGGAAGGAGTATAAATTTTTATAAACTGTCATTAATATCTTTGACTAAATATCATGGTGGGGAAAGATGTAATTAGTGGCAATTTTCCTCTCCTATGTTATAGTTTATAATTTATTTGTTCAACCTTTTTTCTTTCTCTTCACTTATATTGGAGATATAAAATGCAGCTCTAGTCTCCATTGTATTCTTTGGTGTTAAAACATCGTGGATTATCAGTTCATCTATTTTGTTTTTGCCTACTATTCTAAGATTAACTTTATTATGTAAGATATTATAGTGCCATTCATTTGAGAACAGTATTTGTGTGAATTGTATAAACAACCTCTCAATATCACTGCTCTTGGCTTTTATGTTGTTTTATCAAACATATGTAGAAGAAAGAGGTTTAATAATAACTTTCCCTAGATGGAGTCCAGGAACCTACCTCAGAATAACATCTTTTGCTGGGAAACTTAAACTGATTTCATTCAAGTTTCTTCAGAACAGTTGGGAAAGGAAGTCTCTGCAGTAAAAGTTGTTTCAAATGATGATTGTAAATTTCACTAGTACAAGCAGACTGATAATTTCAATATCCTTTGAAATTAAGGATAAAGCATTTATCATAAAATGGATAAATACCATTCCTGGATTCTTTTTTTCACATCTAGTTATATTGAAAAGAAAACACCACATTTCTAAAATTCATATGAATGCTGTTACATAAGAAAATAAATTGTCAATTTATCACTATTTATGTGTACAAAAATGTTAAGGAAAATTAATTAACATAATAGATGATGACAGTATGGCTGGATGAAGGAGCTGGCCTCTGAATCAGTATGACCTGGTTCATAACTCTGATTTCATACTGGCTATTCAACCTTAGTCACAATCTCCACAGACCACCCCCTTGGAATTGCAGAGTAGATGTCAATCTGTATTGATGGATTAAGTTTCCTTACTTGAATTTCCCTGGACTAATGCACAAAAGAGGGGGGGGGGGGATGAGAAGGTGAGAGAGAAGACAATATGGTAGTTGACTAGCTAAAAATGTTAATATAAATTTCAGATGTTTCTGAATTTGTTAAGCTAGGAAATTCTGGGGAGAGTTATACAATAAGAGTGCTGGAACTGATTTTATAATAAATTAACAATACTAACAAGAATGTCACAGATGAGTTATTCATTTTCATTGATAGAGCATGTTGCACACTGAGTTCTCCCTCATATTGATCAAATAACAGGTCAAATCTAAAAATAGCAATAATAAGCAAAAAAAAAAGCATGCAAGAAAAACTGCCAAAGAAGCAATGGAGGACACACTTAGTATAATTGCCAAAAGGAAAACAAAAAATATTTGGCCACCATTCTAATTTTCAAAGATTAACATAGAAATATCATCAATCCGAATTCGTACATACATTTACACATTTTATTTCATTGTAAATGTGGGGTTGATGGGGTGGCCAGGTAGCACAGCGAGTAAGAGCATCGGCCCTAGAGTCAGGATGACTTGGGATCCAATCTGGGCTCAGACACTTAGCACCCACCCAGAAATAACTGGCCGTGTAACCTTGAGCAAGTTACTTAACCCCAATTGCTCTAAAAAAAAATATGGTGTTGCACCCCACTTGGCTTTAGTGACTTGAGTAGGTGAGAATACCAATTGAATGAAACAATAAGAACTGACGATTTCTGTGGGAGGGGCAGCTAGGTGGTGCAGTGAATAGAGCACTGGCCCTAGAGTCAGGAGGATCTGAGTTCAAATCCGACCTCAGACACTTAACACAAAAACTAGCCATGTTACCTTGGGCAAGTCACTTATCCCCAATTGCCCTACAAAAAGAAAAAAAAAAGAACTGACTGTTCCTAGTACATGTACCTATCCTTGAATCAATCAAGGTCACTGTACCAGAGACTAATCTACAACTAAGCACAGTAACAGCAATGTTGTATGATGATCAACTGTGAATGACTTCACTATTCTCAGCAATAGCTGAGAAAATTCCAAAGGACTTATAATTTTAAAAAATGCTATTCATGTCCAAAAAAAGAACTGATGGCATTTAAACACATATCAAAACATACTTTTTTAAATTTATTTTTTGTTTTTGCTTTTGGTCATGTGCTTTCTTTTACAACATGACTAATATGGAAATGTGTTTGTATGACTGCATGTGTATAACCTATACAAATTGCTTTCCTTCTCAATTGGGGGGAGGGGAGAGAGGGAAATAATTTGAGACTTAAAATTTTTTAATGAATATTAAAATTACTTTTTCATGTAATTGGGAAAATTATTTTTTAATGTAAGCTCCTTGAGAGCAGGAACTGTTTTTCTCTTTGCTTGTATTCCCAGTAATTAGCAAGATAATAAGTGCTTAATAAATGTGTTTTGGCTTATTGACTTGATTAGAAAAATTGAAGAAAAGGTAGGACCAAGTCGTGGCAGAGAAAGAAGATGTCCAAGAAAGTTATTGTCTCTAAAGGCATCTCTCAGAGGAGGATTCAGACTGAGGGAAATACTATGAAAGTTCAGTTCATCCCCAAATTTCCCATCCCAATGCCTATCCACAAACATTATGATGTAATATGCTATTTCATTATCCAAATATTTCCCATAAACTGAATATATATTGAACTACAAAGAGACCTGGGTTAACTTGAGAGAGATATAATGGTAAAGTTAAGGGGAGAAACCAACCTCTACATAGATGTTAGAATTTTGATAACTTTAGACTTGTCTGATTATCACTTGAACTCAGAACTTTTCCTCTAAAATAAACACTCTAAAGTCAATGAAGAAATCAAGCGAACTTGGTTAGGGGCCATTTATGTTGCTCCATAGACAGAAAATGAGCTAAATGTTAGAATAGGGTGTTATACACACATTTTTTTTTATTCATGTAGAGTTTCTGGTTAGCTATCTTGACTTGGAGAGGACAGGTGGTACACAGCCCTGACAATGTTTTAGTGAAGCTGAGATGTTGTTGTAGCGTGTATGGAATGTTTCTAGGAAGGCTCAATACCTTGGGTCTTTCTGAAGAGTCAGTAGGGGTTGGCATAGTCTCTGCAGTGAAAATTGTTTCAAATGATGATTGTAAACATTTAGCTTGATGCCACTGTGAACAGAGCATCTGTCCTTGATTTTGTTCCATGTGGTGTCTTGGCCTTTATGGTTGACTGAAATTTCACTAGTACAAGCAGACTGTAAACTTCATGAGGGCAAGGCCTGTGTTACTTAGCATCCTTATTTCCCTAGTTTCTAGCCTAGTTCCATGTACAGCGTCTCTGAAAAATCTGTTCTTTGGTAACTTCCACAGAATTTTCAAAGACTGACATGCATAAAGAACATGGACATAAATATTTTCAAGGTATCAAAAGCAACCTAAATGCCTATGTAAAATCAGACTTCAACTTTCTATTATAATTACTAGATTTTCTAAAAAATAAAAATGTTATTCGTTTATTACCATCACCATCAGCTTATAAATATTGTCCTAAATTATACATTTAGAAATAATAGAAGCAAAACATCTCATTTTATAATTATTGAATAACTCCTAAATAGGTTAAGTGACTTTCCCAAGGTCTCACATCCAGCTAGTGAAAGAGACAGAACAGAAATGCAAATTATTTGGACAAGAACCACATTGTGTTTTCAGTGAATTTGGGATGCTCACCCCATCTTATAGATATGTGCCCTGATTAAGAAAAATAAAAACGAAGGGACAGAGAAGTATTATTGTTTTGTTTATAAAGTAATTTTTGAGGTAATAGTTTGTATATGAAATAATTAGGACCTATTCTTTCCTTGAAAAATACTTGAATTAATAACAATATTTGTTAACATTTATAAAGTTGTAAAGTACATAACACATGAGATAGATAGATGTGGTATATATGACTATATATATATATATATGTATCCCTATACATACATATTATCTTCATTTAATGTTTGCAACAACCCCATGAAGTAGGAGTTATTATTATCCCCATTTTACAGATGAAGAAACAGAGCCTAAGATTGTTAAGTGATTTGCTCAGGATCACCTAGCCAGTATCTATGGCAGGATTCAAGCTCCAAGTCTCCCTGACTGGAAGTCCAATACCCAATCCAATATACCACATTGCTGCCTCATTCACTGCCACAATACTTGAATTATTTCAAAAAGATTCACTATCTTATCATTGTAGGCATTCCTCCCACATAAAGAGAATACAAGCTTTTCCATGCCTTAATAAACAACTTTCATAAGTTGTTGTGAGCCTCAAAAAAATCCACCCCAAAGTCAGTGCTTTAGTGATTAGACTTTCTACACTTATCAAGACCAGCCCTTCCATAGCAGACATCATCAACTTCTTTGAGGCTGTCCTTGAAGTTTCTCTACCTTGCAAAAGCAAGTCAGATCTTTTATATACTATCTTAACATGACCTCAAAGAATTCAAGGTCAGTCACTTCTATAGCACAGTGAGATGCTAATGGGAGACTTAATTAAAAGCAGTAATGGTATATATCATCTACCTGCTAGATATAGATTTAGATATATACTAATATATGCATGAATATATAGGATGTTTGTATGTGTATATTAATATGTGTATATTTTTTCAATTATCATAAGTTCCATTATCTAATATTTATAACTATTTTATAATTATTACTTCTCATATATGAATTTGTTGAAATGTGCATGCATTTTGACTCAAAAACAATAAAATTGTTGTAAATTTAAATGAACACATTTAACTTAAGATTTCAACCATCTTTCCTAAGGGAACAAATGCAGATTCTTAACCATCCATACAAAACTTTCTATGTAATAACTGCAAAACTCGAAAATAATTGGATTTTCAGCATTGAAAGTTCTCCTTTCAATGAAAGGGTTCTTGAGTCTTTTCAGTGGAAACAGTCTATGTTGTATGAATGTAATCTAAGATATATGAGTGACAAGAATATGGAATAATTGTTTTAAATGTGGCAACCTTCACATATATTTTGATTCCCATAACAGTTAGACCATGTTCAATTTTGGGGGTCCACATCCATTCAAAATAATGGCTCATGAGCCCCCACCCATGTGTTTACTTTTCCTGCAGTTAGCCAATGGATGCAATTAGTTCAAAGCAAAAACATTTACTGAAATAACATAGTAAGAAGATTTGCAATAAAAAAATCTCTCTCCATAAATGTACAACTCTCACTGAAATATACATATCTTGGAGACGGAAAAAGCAAATCACTCCACAATTTTTTTCTTTAAAATATGTCTTTATTTCTCAATAAACTCAAGTTTATTTCCTTATAAAGTTTTAATTCATTTTGCATGAACAAAAAAGTGATTTCTTCCATAGTGACTGAGAAAGCTAATGACCATCAACAAAGAAAGTGCACTTTATTGTTAGTTTTCTTCTTTGTTTTACTTTCCTACAAGATCTGGATTGGTAGGACTACAATCCCAACCTCTCTATTTAAAAAAAAATGATTATTAACAAATACACTTTCCTTCCCATCCCCAAACAATAAAAAGAGGAAAATAATTTCTTTTAACAAATATGCATAGTCAAGCAAAACAAATTCCCTCATGGGCTATAGATATAGGTATGGATATTAATATAAATATAGATATAAAGTTATGCACTCTAAATTCATTTGTCAAGAGGTGGCTAATATGATTACATTATCAGTACTCTGGAATCATGAATGTTCATTGTATTGATAATAGTTCTTAGATCTTTTCAAGTTGCTTATCTTTACAGTGTTGTTATGGTATAAATTGTTCTGGTTCTTCTCATTTCATTCTTCATCAATTTATAAAAGTCTTCAAACCTGTTCATTCTTATAATATTGATGTAACAGTATAAATTGTTCTGATTATTCTTGTTTTGTTCTGCATCAGTTCATGTCTTTCTATGCCTTTTTGCAATCATCTTCTTTCTCATTTTTAATAGCAAATTGTATTCCATTGCATTCAAATACCACAAATTATTCAGCCATTCCTCAATTGATGGGTATGCCCTCACAGTTTCAAGGTTTTTGTACTGCAAAATAAAGAGCTACTATTAATATTTTTGTACATATAGGATCTTTCTTATTTTTTTTTTATCTCTGGAGCCTAGCAGTTATAGCTGGATCAAAGGGCATGCACCACTTAGCAAAAATTTTGTGTATTGCAAATTGTATTCCAGAATGGTTGTACCCATTCACAGGTCCACCAACAGTGCATCAATATGCCTCCTTTCCTACAGATCTCCCAACATTTTTAATTTTTATTTTTCTCATCTTTGGCAATCTGATTGAAAAGTGTGAGGTAGAATCTCAGAATTGCTTTAATTTTCATTTCTCTAACTAATAGTGATTTGGAACATTTTATGGCTATAGAGAGCCTGTTTTTTTTTCCTTAAGAACTGGCTATTTGTATCCTGGACTATGTCAACTGGGAACATCTCTTAATTTTACAACTTTGAATCAATCCTTTATATATCTTTGAAAAAATACTTTTATCAGAGAAACTTGCTGATAGCTAGAACAAAAATCTTTAATTGTTTTTCTTTTCACCTTAGACCTATTAAATTTTTTTGTTTAAAGCTTTTTAATTTCATGTAATCAAAATTTTCCATTTTATCTTTTGTGAGTCTCTCTTTCCTTTGTATGGTCATGAACTTTTCTTCTATCCCTAGGTCTAATATGCTTTTTTCCATGTTTCTCTAATTTGTTTACGATGACACCTTTTATATCTAGGTTATGTATTCATTTGGAGCTTATCTTGGAACGAGCTCTGAAGTGTTGAACCAAACCTAATTTCTTCCATGCTGCTGTCCAATTTCCCCAGTAGTTTCCATCAAAGAGCGAATCTTATTCGAGTAGTTAAGAACTTTGCATTTATTGAAGACCAGGATACTAATCTATTTCACTGATCCATCTCTCTATTTTTTTTAAACAAAATTGTTTTGTAAATTATTTCTTTGTAGGATAGTTTGAGATAAGTCACTGTTAGGATCTTCTCTTTTTTTCCTCCCTTTATTTTTTTTTCCCTTGAGATTCTTGAATTAGTTGCCTTCATATGAATTTCACTATTATTTTTTTCTAGTTCTATAAAGCTATTCTTTGGTTATTTGATTGGTATATCATTGACTAAGTAATTTATTGAACAAGTTTCTATATCAGGTCTTTCATTTTACATACAACTATCAAAAGCCTTGTAGAGTGCCATTAGGATAAGACTAGGCATTTTCTTTTAGACCCCAGTGTTTGAAGGGTGATCAAAGCCTTCTATTAGAGATAACTATCTGATGATGGGGTTCAGAGTGTTACATATTCTCAAGATCTCTCTGGAAAAGTTTCAACTGACATTTATTATGAACAAAAGAGGGATATCTAGGTAATACAGTGGACAGAGCACCTACCTACCCTGAAGTTAGGAGGACCTGAGTTCAAATCTGACCTCAGACACTTAATTAGCAGTGTGAGCCTAGGCAATTCACTTAACCCTGAGTGCTTCAAAAATAAGTGGGGAAAAAAAGAACAAAACCTTGGCTGAAAAGACAAGATTAGTGTTCACCAATCTCACCCCAATTCCGTCTTTATTATATATATCTTCCAACAGCAGAATCTCAGTGTTTTGGTGTTGTATTTTGGCTACTGAAAACCTCAGTCTCCCTACAACACCACAAATCCCAAAACCCAATAACCTCAAATTAAGAAGTAAATGTGCCAAATTTGACCGCAATGCTCTTTATTCTATCTGGCCAGGAAAACATTTGGCACACTCCATAAAAGACTTGAAACTTGCATCTGCCCATCCATATGACAAAAAGACACTAAAATATGTGTGGAGATGTAGGTAGGTAGAGGGGATCTTGTATTGGTTGATATGAAGCAAGCTATATTTTAGTAAATAAGAAAAGAGTTTTATACCCATGAAAAAGGGGGCTAGAAATCAAGCTAGAGTAGACTTTAAATAGAACATGAACCAAATTGTGCCCTTGCATACCCCAAACTTAGGAGACAAAAGTTACATGACTACAGGAATCTCTGTAAGATAAACCCAGAATCACAGCGGAAGGGAGAGTGACCAATGAGGAGGAAATTCAGAGACAAATTACTGAGAACAGAAGAGTGAATTTAGAGCAGCCTTTTTCATGGTGGAAAACTATTGGAAATTGAGAGACTGCCCATCAATTGAAGAATGGTTGAACAACCTATGGTATGTGAATGTAATGGGATACTATTGTGCAATAAGAAATGATGAATAGGCAGGTTTCAGGAAAACCTGGGAGAGTGGAGTCAAGATGGCAGAGTAAAATCAGGAACTTGCTTGAGCTCCTACTCCAACCACCACCAATACCTGTAAAATATGACTCTAAACAAATTTTAGGGCTACAGAACCCACAAAGTGACAGAGAGAAACAAATCTCCTACCTAAGGCAGCTTGGCAGGCCGACAGGAAGGGTCTATCACACTGAGCTGGGAACCTAGTGCAGTCCTGTGTGAGCCATATGGGCCCAAACCTAGAGCAGCCCTGACCGGCAGCATAGACCAGCAGGAGCAGACTTCAGAAGAGTGAATCACTGGCAGCTGTGTCAGTTTCCAGAATTCTTAACCCATAAACGCCAAACCATAAATTAAAGGTCAGTGGGGAACCCTGTTGATCCAGGGTGAGAGAAAAGTGTAGCTGGTCCCTGCCCCCAGGGCAGTAGAGGTGATGGTGACTACAATTACTGCACTTGCTGTTGCTTCCAGCTCCTGACCTACAGATTGTAGGGGGACCAAGTTACTGTCGAGAGGACATTTGTAGGAATCTCTCTGCTAGCACTAAGGCAGGATTCTCCTCCTTTGCCCTGCTTGGATCTGGATCATGATCTTGGGTGGTGGTCCTGGGGAGAGGAGTGCTGGTGTGGCAGAGTTTGTTGAGGCTGTGGAGAAAGTCCTCCTCACAGTTCTGAGGCAGGTGCCTGGAAAAAAATCTGACAACAGCTGCACAAAAAACCCTAGCAATTTGGGACACAGCACTCTCCACTAAGGAATCAGAGTTCTACCATGGCAAAGAGGTCAAAAGTCAAGTAATTAACTGGCAAGATGTGCAAAAAAAGGAAGCACAATCAGAAACACCTGGAAAGACTTTTACAAACTGATACAAAGTGAAATGAGCAAAACCAGGGAAATATTGTAGACAGTATCAACTATAAATGACTCAGCTGTACTCAGCAAAACAATGACCCAGGACAAGAACAAATGACTCATGAAGGAAGATGCTATCCACATCCAGATAAAGAACTGATGGACTGTGAATGCAGACTGAAGCATATTTTTTCACTTCATTCTTTATTTGTGATTTTTTTTCCTTTTGATCTCTTCTTTCAAAACTGTAACTAATACAGAAAAAAATTTTACATACTAGCACATGTATAACCTTTATCAAATTGCCTACCATTTTCAGAAGAGGTGAGGGAAGAAGAGAGAAAAATTCAGCACACAAAGTCCTGTAAAAATGAATGCTAAAAACTTTTGAGGAAGGACAGGATCAAAGGAAAGAATAGAATAAATGGGGGGGGGGGTAGAATAGAATGGAAGGAAATATAGCTAGTTTTTCATAACATGACTATTTTGGAAGTGTTTTGCATAACTACAAATTCATAACCTATATCAAATTTCTTGCCTTCTCAATGAGGGTAGGTGGGGAGGGAAGAAGGGTGAAAATTTGGAACTCAAAGTTTTAAAAACGTATGTTAAAAAATGTTTTATCACACAATTGGGAAATAAGATACACAGGCAATGGGGTATAGACATCTATCTTGCCCTACAGGAAAATAGAAGGGAAGGGGATAAGAAAGAGGAGAGTTGATAGGAAGGAGGGTAGACTGGGAGAAGGGGGTCATCAGAATGCACTGTCTTGGGGTCGGGGGAGGAGAGATAGAAAATTTGGAACTCAAAATCTCGTGGAAGTGTATGTTGAAAACTAAAAATAAATAAATTAATTTTTAATGCTAAAAATTGTCTTGACATGTAAATGGGAAAAAAATAAAATACTATTAAAAAAGAAGAGTGAAGATAGAAAGGTTAAATAGGAAGGGAGGAATGCACCCCTAGGTTTCAAGCAAATAAATAGTGAGATTCATAAAGAAAAGGAGAAATGAAGATATAAAAAAGTTGCAAAATAATAGTCAATATTAATGCTTCACTTTAATATTTTCAAAGCCATTTACAACTATTATGTCTTTTTAAGTTCATAACAACCCTGTGAGATATATGCTATTACTATTCCTATTTCACAGATAAGGAAACTAAAATAGAAGGTTTAATGACTTACCCAAAGGTCACATGAGACCAGATTTAAAATCAGGTTTTCTTGATTTCGGTTTTGTCATTCTGTTCATTGCATTTCCTTATACTTTAAAGGAAAAGAAACAAAAACTATCAATGATATAAAAACAAACAAATAAATGAATAAAAAATGATCATAATAAAGACTTCCAATCCCTTGAAGTTCATCTAACAACAGAAAGAAACTCCAGAGTGGTACAAAAGGAAAATAAACTTTTAAAGAAGATATTAGGATGGGAATTAGATTTTTAAATTGGAGTTTTTCATCAAGGTATAATAAGCTAGAAAAACAAAAAGGCAAAAATCTTATAGCATAGAAAAAGGAACCTCTCCAGTGTTACAAAAGGTCTAAAAATAACAAATTGGAAACTGAAAATATAGAAGTGGAAGAACATTTTGGCAAGAAGTGGCACAAAAACAACTTTGAAAGAGTGAATAAATTCTATACCAATCCAAATAATTGACCTTATAGATAGGATACACAGAGATAACCTAAGGATTACAGATCTCCCAGAGAAAACATGATAAATTCAAAATCCTAAAGTTCATATTGAAGGAAATAACGGTTTTTTTTTAATAGGAGTCAAAAGTAGTAATCTATTAGAGCAATAGATTGACAAAAGTGGGAAAAGCCCAAGATATGAGTTGGTTAAATTTCAAAATTGTAAAGTTAAATAAAAAATGCTATAAGCAGCCAGGATGAAGGACTTTAACTATGAAGTAAAGTTGATCCCAATAGCTCAGGATCACTCCCTACTTATAAAAATTCAGAAAATAAATAAAATAATTAAGGTATTTCTAAAGGCAGGGGAAATTGAGGTGTACCACAATGTAATATCCAGAAAAAAAAAACTATAACCAATCATTTGGGAAGAGAATGGACTTTCAACAAGAGAGAAGCATTAGAATCACTTCTATAAAAGGAAAATGAAAGAAAGCAGAAAATCAAATTATCAAAATTTAAAAATTAACAATATTAATTCACAATTAAATGAATGGAAATAGAAAGAATTTTCAAAACTTACATATTTATATGATGTCAAAAGTGAGAACTGACTAGAAGTAGATGATTAACTGTAGAAATATAAATTACACAAAGATATCTTTTTCTTAATGACCTTTGTGTCATTTGAGAAAATGAAACTGAATAATCCATAATCTGCCAAAGACAAATTCATTAAATCATTTAATGACCAATTAATACCAATTGTACAAAATTTTTCCACAATAATTGAGAAAAGACATTGTATCGTTCCTTTTATGAGACACATATATTTCTAAAACCCAAATCAGAGAGCAATAACGTTATTAAATAATGTCTACAATGAATATTGAAGCTATTTTTTTAATCTAGTAAAAAAAGATTAGAGCAATAAATCCATGAAAGCATGTTTATTACTAGGATGGGTTTTTACTAGGGTAAACAAAACAATATTAGGAAAACAATTGCAATGGTGAGGCATATAAACATTAACAAAAATAAAAACTTCCTTTTCAATATATAGAGAAAAAGTCTTTAACAATATACAGCTTTCATTTTACTAAAAATCCCCCAAAAGCAGAGGCATGGAAGATCCAGATTTAATTTTAATTTAAAAATTTTATAAATTTTTAATTTAATTTAATTTAATTTATTATAATTTTATATTTAATTTTAAATATAATTTTAATTTTATAATTAAAAATATTATCTTGATACTTAAATATTTGATTGCAAATGACAAGAAAAAAATGAAACTTTTTTTATAAACCGTTGCAACTCCAAAACTTTATAAAACCCTCTCTAATCCCATTCCTAGTGTTAAATTAAGGCAGCATAAAGAATTTCAGAGTCTTCTTTTTGGGTATTTGATTTTATGGATTAATCTCCAACAAAATTCATCTTCCCAATCTTCTCATAGAAGTTTAAGCAAGCCTCCCTCACTGCATAAGAAATGGCAAACATGGGTGGGCAGGGTCAAGATGGTAGTGTAGAAACAGGACTTCCATTGGGCTCCAACTCACGCCACCTCCAATTCATGTAAAAAGGTGACTCTGAACAAACTTTGGAGCTGCAGAACCCACAAAATGATGCAGAGAAGCTAACTTCCTGCTGAGGACAGCCTGGCAGGCCAGCAGGGAGCAGCCAGTGCAGCACTCTGAGAGGCAACCCCAGGCCCACTCAAGGCCAAGGTTTTAGCCCCAGGGCAGGCCTGACCAGCCATTGGCTGGAGGGAATTCAGATCACCAGCTGCTGTGGTTGTTTCCAGAATTGTCAATCCATAGATGCTAAGAACAAAGTGAGAGGTCAGTGCAGTGGGGACGTTGGGATCTCGTAGTCTGGGAGGGTAGTTGGTCTTTATCCCCTGGAGGGAGAAGCCACTGAGGTGCCAAGGCCATACATTCACCACCACGTGGCAGTGTAAGCTCCTGGCCTGCAGACTGTAGGGGGACCAAGTGACCAGTCTGAGGGTTAATTGCTCTTGCTTTAACCTGCTTGCATCTGGATTGCGGTCTAGGGTGGAGGTCCTGGGATGTGTGACCAGTTTGCCAGAACGTGTGGAGGCTTCAGAGATGGCAGCTAACTAATACCTTTGGCAGCTGAGAAAACCCCAGCATTTGGTACAAAGCTCCCCTGTCTGGTAGCAGAGTCCTACTGTGGCAAAAAGCCCAAAAGTCAAATAATTGAGTGGCAACATGAGTAAACAAGGGAAACAAAGCAAACAGAGGAATCCAACATTAGACTCCTATTTTGGGGACAAAAAGGATCAAAGCATGGAACAGGAGGAAGACAGTGAAAAATCCTGCACCAAAAGCTTCCAAGAAAAATATGAACTGGTTACAAGCCATAGAGGACCTTAAGAAGGATTTTGAAAACCAAATAAGAGAAGTGGAGGAAAAATTGGGAAGAGAAATGAAAATGATGCAAGAAAATTATGAGAGTCAACAACTTGACTGAAGAAAATAATACCTTAAAAATTAGACTAACTCAAATGGCAAAAGAGGCTCAAAAAGCCAATGAGGAGAAGAATGCCTTAAAAACCTGAATTTGCCAGATGGAAAAAGAATCTCAAATGCTCACTGAAGAGAATCATTCCTTCAGAATTAGACTGGAGCAAATGGAAGCTAGTGACTTTATGAGAAATCAAGGTACCATTAAACAGATCCAAACAAATGAAAAAATAGAAGGCAATGGAAAATATCTCCTTGGGAAAACCTCTAACCTGTAAAATAGATCCAGGAGAGATAATTTAAAATTTATTCGACTACCTGAAAGCCACAATCAAAAGAAGAACTTAGAAATCATGCTTCAAGAAATTCTCATGGAAAATCGCCCTGATGTTTTAGAACCAGAGGGCAAAATAGAGTTTGAAAGAATCCACTGATCACCTCCTGAAAAAGATCCCAAAAAGAAATCTCCTAGGAATATTATAGTCAGGTTCCAGAATTCCCAAATCAAGGAGAAAATATTACAAGCAACCAGGAAGAAACAATTTCAATACTGTGAAATTACAATCAGGATAACACAGCATCTGACAAAAAAAAAAGAAAAACAAATGGCAAACACTTATTTTGTGAGGACACAGGAAGGAAAACAAGAGGAATTAGAAAAGTTCCAGGTTAGAGGATGATGACAGAGATAACAGACAACACAGAGTTAGTTGGAGCAGTGTTGACTAGAGGAGAAAGAGCTTCTGTTTCTGAGGAAAAAGTTTATGAATCCATGAAAGGGTGAAGGAGAAAAGAGTGAAGAGGAAAAAACAGAGACAAGCAAATTTAAGAGAAAGTCAGAAAAACCAGAAGTCTAAAAAGAGAAAATCTAAGTACTAATCTTAGTACAAGGAGATAAAATGAATGGATTCAAGACAGAAGAGAAAGAAATGAAAATATACCTGTATTTATGTATACATATATGCATATGCATATATGTGTACGCACCTACATATGTATGTGTTTATATACATATGCATACATGTATGTATATTGTGTGTATGTATATATGAACAAGTATTATGCTATGATGTTAAATGGATCAAAATTCTCAAATGAAAAAGAGACACCTATGTACTTCTCAGAAATACTGAGGAAAAGCAAGAAACTTCAGAATGAACCAAAAGAGAAATAAAACAAAAGAAAATATTAAGAATGAAGTTAATTTAGAAATCATAGCTCTAGATGAAGAATTTTATACCAACAAGAGCAGAGCAAAAAACTTTGAAGACATGATGGGTATCTCCTCCCAATGAATCAAAGTTCTAAAAGAAAAAATAAGCTTGATTAAAAGTCAATATTAAAAGAATATTGGCTTTCTATTTCTAGAAGGATGACCCCAAATGTAAGGCGCATATAGATGACTTAGCCATCATAGGCCTCACAGAAGAATCTAATCTACCCTCACCAAAAAAAAAAGACCATTAATACCACCCTTTAAGAAATAATGCAAGAATACTATCAATAATACAAATTATAGATATAAGGCATTTCTAATTCAAAGGTATAGATCTCCACCAGAATTTTTCTAAGCAAACAAACAAATCTCAATTGAGATTCTGAGTCATGTGGTGGTTAAATTTCACAATTTCAATAATAAACAAAAAATCTTTGCAAATTATCAGAAGACTTTCAAATATTCTGAGCAAAAATCATGCATCCCAATATTACTCTACAGTTATGAGTTATCAAAGGAAGGAATGGTATAAAATAATCTAAAAATCAAAAAGGCTTTAAGCTGCAACCTAAGAAGTAAAGATCACCCAACAATTGAAAAATATGGTCATTAAACAAAAAAGAGGCATTTGAAGCATTCCTGGTATTAGTGGAAGGTTTTTGGATGGGGGAATCAGAGACAAGCTGAATATTTGATTTATGAACACCTCCGAACAATGGGAACATATAACCATCCCTGGGTCTTTGAGACTTACCTGCTTGTCCATGACAGTGGATGGTTGGGTTGGTGATACTGATAAGGATGGCAAATCACTTCTGCAAAGTTTGCTCTTTTCTCTGCTTACTGAGAGCTTAGGGCAGGTAATTTGGTGGGCATTAATATTACTAGAGATTTTAGGCACAAGGTCTTTGTCTATTTCCCCTGGGGTATAAGGAGAAGTTATGGTCATGGATGTAGAAATAATTTGACTTACCTGGCACATTTTACCTCCTGTCCCATCCACACGACACAGTTGCTGCTTCAGCTAGTCTAGCTTGTTTACTATACCAGTAGCAATTGGCTAGCAGCCGGTTTTGGTGGTAAAAGGGATAGGGTCCTTACTTCATCTGATAATGTCTATGGGGACTGGGGAACTAACAAACTGGAAAATATTTTTTAAAATACAAAGAGTAAATGTTTGTAGGGGAAAGTTAGTAGAGTTATGAATTAATTGACTAATTATAATTATGCTTTTAAAAAAAGTAACTATAATGTCTATTCCCTTTGACCTAGGGATCCCACTGCTGCATGAATACCTCAAGAAGGTAAAAAAAAGTAAAAATGAGCTGAGCTCATATACATCAAAATATTCATAACCATACTTTTTACTATTACAAAAAACTGGAACCAAATTGGTGACCCCTAATGGAGGAATGATTGAACAAATTATGGTTCATGAATGAGGCAGCTGGGTGGCACAGTGGATAGAACATTGAACTTAGAGTCAGGAAAACCCAAGTTCAAATTCAGCCCCAGAAACTTACTAGCTCTGTGATTCTGGGTAAGTCATTCAACCTCTCTGTACCTCAGTTTTCTCAACTGTAAAATGAGGAAAATAATGGTTTCTATGGTCTAGAGTTGTTGTAAAGATCAAATCAGATAATTTTTGCAAAATTCTTTGCAAAGCTTAATGTGCTATATAAATTGAACTTATATTGATGGGATACTATTATGTTATTAAAAACAGTGAATATGAACAATTCTAAGAGACAAAGGGATAAGTTCTATGAACTGCTGTGGAGAAAAATAACTAGAAACAGAAAAATACTATGCATAATGACTCAAATAATATAAATAAAAAAGACACAAGAATGAAATAGAACACTGCATAATTATTAATGACCCATCTTGGCCCTGGAGAACAGATGAGAAAATACAACTCCCTTCTTCCCTTGGAAAAGTCAGAGCCTACAGGTACATTATGTTACACATTACATTCAATACAATCACCATGTTGACTGGTTTTGCTGAGCTGTTTTTCTTTGTTATAAGGAAAGATTCACTTAGTAGACAAGGACATATCTGGAAATAACTATGAACTAAAAATATAACTAATCAATTAACTTTTTAAAAATTTTCTACATGAGAAAATGTGCAATAAAATATTTTGGTCTCAAATACCATGTTTTATAAATATATATATATATATATATATACATACATATATATGCACACACCTTTTTACATTTGATTTTTTCTTTATTAATAGTTGGAATAAAGAATTTTGTAACAGCTAGATGAATACTCACTCCAGATCCAGTCCATTTATTTTCATGCCTAGTTTGATAGGGGATCCTGGCATATGAAATAGAGACCTGACTGAAGTCAGGAGTGTCTTTGTTCAAATACTACCTCTCACAGCTAAAAGCTAAAACTATGTGACAGCTGATGAGTCACTTAGCCTTTCTTAGCCTCAGACAACTCTATAAGACTTAACAGTTCATTCATTTGTGGTTATAATCTGTGTTGATAGCAGAGAAAACCACAGATCTTAGTAAAATCGTTTTCTCTCCTTGATTAAGCTGAGATATTTTATCTCTATCCCAGCTCGATAGCACTTATCCTGCTGTGGATTTTTTGGCCTATGCTAATTTGTATTCCTCCACTGACTTCTATTTCTTTTTATTTCTTTTTTTTTTTTGCTTTTTATAGAATTTTTTAAAATTTACTTTTAGTTTTCAACATTCATTTCCCAAAGATTTTGAGTTACAGATTTTCTTACTATATCTCCCTTACTCCCCATCCCAACATGGCAAGGTTACTGAATACCCCCTCCCCCAATCTTCCCTCTCTTATATCCCTCCCAATTCCCCCACCCTTGCTTTCTTGTAGGGCAAGATGGATTTCTATACCCCATTGCCTGTATATCTTATTTCCCAGTTACATGTAAAAAAATGTAACTTTTTAAAACTTTGAATTCCAGATTCTTTCCCTTCTTCCCTCCTCACCCACCACCACTGAGAAGACAAGCATTTCAATATAGGTTATACATGTGTAGCAATGCAAGGCATTTACACAGTAGTCATAGTATGAAAGACTAACTATATTTCTCTCCATCCTATCCTGCCTCACTTTTATTCTGTTTTCTATTTTGACTCTGTCCTTTTCAAAAATGTTTGCTTCTAACTACCCTCTACCCAAATTTGCCCTCCCTTCTATCATGCCCCCTTTTATCCCCTTTTACCCTACTTTCCTGTAGGGCAAGATACCCAATTGAGTATGTATATTATTCCCTCCTTAATCCAAATCCAATGTGAGTAAGGTTGACTCATTCCCTTTCACCTTCCTGCTCTTCCCTTCCATTATAAAATCCTTCTCCTGCCTCCTTTATTTGAGATAATCCATTCCATTCTCTCTCTACCCCTCTCCTCCCAATTTATTAATCTCTCACCACTTAATTTTGTTTTTAAATATCATCCCTTCAAATTCAACTCACCCTGTGCCCTCTGTCTATGTATACATGTACACACGTACACACACATATACACACATACATATGCACCTACACCCACCTATACATACATATATGTATGCATACATATATATATATATATATATATATATACATATATAAACCCTTCAACTATCCTCATACTGAGAAAAGTCTCATAAGTTACAAATATTGTCTTTCCATCTAGGAATGTAAATAGTTCAACTTTAATAAGTTCCTTATGATTTCTCTATCCTGTTGACCTGCTCATGCTTCTCCTGCTTCTTATATTTGAAAGTCAAATTCAATTCCTGTTCAGCTCTGATTTTTTTCATAAAGAATGCTTGAAAATCCTCTATTTCATTGAATAACCATATTTTCCCCTGAAGTATTATACTCAGTTTTGCTGGGTACATGATTCTTGGTTTTAATTCTAGCTCCTTTTACCTCCAGAATATCATATTCCAAGTCCTTTGATTCCTTAATGTAGAAGCTGCTAAATCTTGTGTTATCCTGATTGTGTTTCCACAATACTCAAATTGTTTCTTCCTGACTGCTTGTAATATTTTCTCTTTGACCTGGGAACTCTGGAATTTGGCTATAATATTCTAGGAGTTTTCTTTTTGGTATCTTTTTCAAGAGGAAATTGGTGGAATCCTTCAATTTCTATTTTTCCCTCTGGTTCTAGAATATCAGGGTAATTTTTCTTGATAATTTCTTGAAAGATGATGTCTAGTCTCTTTTTTATCATGGCTTTCAGGTAGTCCAATAATTTTTAAATTATCTCTCCTGGATCCATTTTCCAGGTCAGTAGTTTTTCCAATGAAATATTTTACATTGTCTTTTCTTTTTTCATTTATTTGGATTGTTTATAGTAATTTTGATTTTTCAAAATCATTAGCTTACATTTGCTCCAATCTAATTTTGAAGAAATTATTTTCTTCACTGAGCTTTTCAAATTCCTTTTCCATCTGACCAATTCTGCTTTTTAAGGCATTCTTATCCTCACTGACTTTTTGGACTTCTTTTGTCATTTGAGTTAGTCTATTTTTCAAGGTGTTATTTTCTTCAATTAGACTGTTGACTCATTTTTCATGATTTTCTTGCATCATTCTCATTTCTCTTCCCAATTTTTCCTCTACTTCCCTTACTTGATTTTCAAAACCCTTCTTGAGCTCCTCCATGGCCTGCAACCAATTCATATTTTTCTTAGAGGTTTTTGATGCAGGAGTTTTGATTTTGTTTTCTTCCGGTTCCTTGTTTTGAGCCTCTTTGTCCCCCAAAAAAGATTCTATGGTCTGATTTCACTTCCTGTTTGCTTATCTTGCCAGCCAATTACTTGACTTTTGAGCTCTTTGCCACTGTAGAACTCTGCTGCCAGAGTAGAGAGAGCTGTGTCCCAAATTTCTGGGTTTTTACACAGCTGTTGCCAAAGCTGTTGTCAGAGTTATGAGGGGGATGCCCTCTCTACAGCCACCACAAGCTCTGCCACCATAGCACTCCTCACCCCAGGACTGACACCCAAGACAGAGACCCAGATCCAAAGAGGTCAAAGAAAGAGCAATTACCCTCTGAATGGTCACTTGGTCCCTCTACAATCTGCAGTCCAGGAGCTCTGAAGGCAGCCACACAGCAGCAGCTGAAGCTGCTGTGCTGCCACTATGTCTCCCCAGCGGCAGGGGCTAGACCACACTCTTCTCTTACCCACTTCCAACAGAGCTCCCTGGTGACTTTTTACTTTCTCTTTGGCTTTTATGGGTTGAGAAGTGAAGTCTGCTCTGGTTGGTCTGTGCTGCGAGTCTGGGTCAGCATGGGTCATGTGGTAATGCACTCAGCTCCCAGCCTGGTATGATGGACCCTTCTTTCAGCCTGCCAGGCTACCTTCAGCAGGAGATTTATTTCTCTGTGTCAATTTGTGGTTTCTGTTATTCTAAAATTTGTTTAGTCATTTTTTTTGCAGGTATTGGAAGTGGTTAGAGAGGGAGTTCAAGAAAGTTCCTGTTTTTACTCTGCCATCTTGGGTCTATCCCCTCCCCCATTCACTTCAATTTTGTTTTTCTTGGATACATGGGTTTACTCACTACTTGTTATTCAGGATGATTTTTTGTGTAACCAGAATTTGGTGAGAGGGAGCTTTGCTACTGTATATTGATGTAATGATGTATACTTTTGTAAGATATATATATAGGTGGCATCTAATATGTAAACTGTTGGATCGCATACAGTGTGGCTAGATATCTAACCTAAGATCTAGCCCAGCTCTTTCCAAGGGAGAAGGTAATGTAGATGTTTACTCCTTTCTTATTTCAAAGAGGTATATCGGTATTATCTCTATCCACCACACCTTAAGTATGTTTAAATATAGGGTTTATCGTACTTTGGATCTGAGGGTCAATGTCACATAATTCATCATGCTCAAAAGTAGCTTGAGGGCTTACTATCACCAGCAAAGCTCCCTCTCACCAAATTCTGGTTATACAAAAAAAAAAATCATCTTGAATAACAAATAATGACTAAATCCGTTTGTGCAAGAACAATCGTAAATGGAAGTCAAGGGAGGCATGCAAATCAGCATAGGCCAAAGAATCCACAGTAGAATAAGTGCCATGGAGCTGGAAGGGAGACAAAATACCTCCTCTCCATCACGAGTGATCTTACTAAGGGGAAACCAGGCCTCTGGAGGGTTACAAGAGTTGGAGGTCGAGGGCCATGTTGGCGACTGGCTTTCCTCACGTGTTGCCTCTCCCCTCTCGTGTTCCAGAACACAAGTTATTTGAGGGCAAAGACTATCTTTTGTCTTTCTCTGTATCCCCATCACAGTGCTGTACCTAGCACATAGTAGGTGCTCAATACATGCTTATTGACTGAATATTTTTTCAGAAGTCCACCCAGGTAATGTTAAGGAATTTCGAGATCTTCCCTGCCCATTACTAGGCACATAGAGCCCTGGCCCAGAGCTAATCTGGCTCTGGACTATGAGGACTTTCCTATTAAGTGCTGGGACAGGAGGATTTTCAAGTTCTTCAGCACTCAGACACCGAGTCTTTGTTATATATTCTGGGAGGTTAGTATTTTGCTTTGGGGATTTGCTCATGAGAAGTATCTTTTGATTCCTGATCAAGATTCTGAGTTACTGTCTGTTCAGAGCCCCCCAACTGCTTATATGTCTGCACTCCCTGGATCCAATGATGTATGTAAAGTCTATAGCAATATTGCTATTTTCATATGGCTGGACCCCTCTCCATTGGTCTTTGTACTAATTTCTCTGCTTGTATTTTCTGTTTGTATTTTCTCCACATTCAGGGTGCTGACCTTTCCCATGAATTAGTGAATATAATTTAAAATAGGATTGCTAACCACTTTTTGAGCAGTCTTTCCTTTAAAAACAAATCAGAAAGACCTGTGCTACCAGGACATCCTGGGTGTGCTAGGGTGTTTGTTCATACAACCTACCATAGCTTCCTGGCTCAGAGAGGTCTCTGAGTCAATTAGGAGTCATGCGTTCCTCTACTCATTCAGTTCAACATACATCACAGGACTGCCTGTCTTTCAGGGGACTGGTCAGGGAGGTGATAAACTCTGGTAGGAGTTGTGTGGTCCCGTGGGCCATGTTCTGAGCTCAGAGTAAGAAAATCTGGGTTTGATTCCAAGTTCCTACATTTATTTAGCTCCATGATTACATGCAGTTAACTTAATTTCTCTAAATCTGCATCATTTGAAAAATGGGGATACTTGCCTTTCCTACCTTATGGGATTGCTATGAAGAAAGTGTCTTATAAACATTAAAACAATCAGTCAACAAGTACTTATTAAGCTATTATGTTCAGACACTATGCTATGTTCTTGGAACACAAAGACAAAAATAAAGCAGTCTCTATCCTCAAGAGAATTGCATTCCATTAGAGAAGACAGCATACACAAATGTAAGTATATATAAAATTACTATTTTTATTTTGGGAGGGGGCATACAAACAGATAATGATAATGACTGAGAGTTAAATTGAGAAGGAAGTTCATTTCAGGAAGAAGAAGCAATCACTAAAAAGGGAAATTGATGATGGGTGTCGGGAACAACAAAAAAGTCATTTTGCAAAGACAAAAAAATTCATGGAGGGAAGTAATGTAAAACAAGAGGGATGGAGGGGGAATGAAACAAGCATTTATTAAGTGCCTTCTATGCGCTAATCACTTTACAACTATTATCTCATTTGATAATTATCTTCTAACAACCCTGTGAGGGTTATGATTATGACATTATGATATCCATTGTACAGTTGAAGAAACTGAGGCAAGAACAAGTTATGTGACTTGCCCAGAGTCACACAGGCAATAAACATCTAAGGTTGAATATGAACTCAACTCTCTGATTGCAGATCCAAGTCTCTATGCACTGAGTTACCTAGATGGCCAACAAGACTGGAAATGTAAGTTGGAACCAGGTTGTGAAGGGCTTTAGAGTTTACATTTGCTCCTAGAGTTAATAGAAAACACATGAATCTATATTTGTATATAATATAGTGTTATATTCAGACCTACACTTTAGGAAAATCACTTTCATAGCTGTTTAGAGAATAGTTTCTAGATGGAAGAGATATGAGGCTGGGAAAGTAATTAAGAAGGTATCTCAGTAGTTCAGGCAAGTGGTAAACTAAGGTGGTGACTATGTGAGTAGAGCTGAGCCCACCGGTGACACAGTGGATAGAGCACCAGGCTGGGAGTCAGAAAGACCTGAGTTCAAATCTGGCCTCAAACATTTACTAGCTGTGTAATCCTCTTTGCCTCAATTTCCTCATCTGTAAAATGAGCTCAAGAGGAAATGACAAACCATTCCAGTATCTTTGCCAAGAAAACCCCAAATAGGGTCACAGAGTGGGATACAACTGAAATGACTGAATCACAAACTGTGAGTAGAGAAAAAGGGTTTCATGTAAGAGATGTTAGAGGTAAAATTGGCAAGGCTTAGCAGCTATTTAAATATGTGGAATGAGGGGGAGTAAAGAATTAGCTTGGCTGAGATATAATTTGGTCTATTTAAATATGCATAGGACCAAGGATTAGTCGGGCTGATTCATCACAATATCCACCACCTCAGTTCTACTTTTCTCTTCTTGACTCTGGTAAGAGACATCAAGCTCTTCTCTGACTCAGCCTGGAACCTACCACTGGCTCAGTGCTATCACCAGTGGAGTTGCTGCATTGTTGTTTATTTAATATGTTCAGAACCTGCAGATATTTCACTGCCTGTTGCCAAAATTCTGGCTTAGACTCTAGTCATCCCTTAACAGCTCCTTGGCTGCCTTGCTCCATTCATCCATCACATGCTTCAAGTCCATCCAAAATTCTGCAGCACATCTCATTTTTTCCATTTCTTGTAATACTTATGTTACACTGTTCACCTGAGAATTCAATTTAATTTTTTTTGTTCTGATATTTAAAGCAACTCATGCCTTTCTTTTTTGCTTACAGAAATTACTACTGGGGGAAGGTTCAGTTAGTACGCTATCTTCAAATCTGGATTTTTTTGGATCCCATTTTGTCAGGGCTCAGCACACTGAGCTCCTCCTTGGATAGGGACATTTCTTAGATAATATTTTCCATTCCTATATACAAAACTAAATTAAAGATCAGATTACTTATTAGCATTCTGTACTGGGTGCTATTGTCATCATGAAAACCATATCTACACTGACAACAAACAGCAAGTTTTTCTTTGAGGTCTTTTTTAGTCACCCTTTCTTCCCCACTTCCTCAATTTTTTCCTTCCATTTGAGATTACTTTTCATATACACTACATATTTCTTGCATTTACATAGTAATTTGCATGTTTTCTCCTGAGAGGAGTCAATTTTGGGGAGCCCTGTCATCCCCAGACAGGGCTGAGAAAAAAATCACTGACCCAGAGGCTGCTAGAGTATAAAGAGCCAGGACTCTCCAAAATGGTGAAAATGAAGCGCCAACTTTATTATTGTCTCCAGGCTTTTATAGGACACATCTTAATTACTTTCCCCTGTGGACATTGCTTACTTCTTTGTCCCAGGCTGTGGGTGTAAATGCCATGCTTCTCTCAAGGACCCAATCCTCACACCTGTACCTTTGCACACTTTTCCTGGGGGATGGGGAACCGACCCAGGCCATCAGAAGGCCAAACACCTGAGAGGGCTTGTTCAGCCGTCAGGGTCTGAGTCCCACTTGCCTGTGGTACTCAACATCTCCCCCTTTCTTATGTTACAAGAAAAGGTGAAGCAGGTGAGTGATGACTTTACACAGCATGTGTAATGCAAATTGCAGAGACACCATGTAATCAGAGGAAGAAGCAACATACATCCAATCAGTCAGACCTACTATCTTACTGGTGTTACACAGATAGGATGAACTCCATAACCATACTTCATCAATAGATACTCATTTATGCTATTGAAGTATTTCTCTGCTCTGTAAAGGTGACAGACACTGCAAGAAATGTGGAAGCATTGTAACAGCAAACACAATACACAAAATACACTTCTTTCTCCATCCCCTTTTCACCAATTGCATAAGCATCCTATCAGAAAGACTACCAACCACCCAATGCTACTTAAAGGGCAAAAGGCTTGAGTTACTATCATGATCTGCCTACTTCTAACAATCATGTGGCAGCAAGCACCCCAAGCCTCCCCAGGGTCACTGCCACCACAGGTTCTTAGATCTGCTTTAATAAAGGAAAGCAACTCAAAATGGGTTAACAAGCTTACTTTAATCAGTCAGACATGTATCATTTACCTAGTTCAGGGTAAAAAGGTCAGCACCCTGAACTTCAAAGTATACAGGCAGAATTATCAAGACAAAAACAGATCAAGTAGACAGATTTCCAAACTGTCTAACCATTACATCCATACCAAACAACATCTGGGTTTCAAAGCCGGGAGGCTCTGGACAACGGCTAGCCCAGAGTGTCATCAAATCACAGAACACTTCTCAAAGTGAGCCCCAAAACAAAGCCTCACATCAGGGCTTATATAGCCTTCTCCTGGCTCAGAGAATGTAACCCACTTTTGGACCCACTGGCCAATCAAAAAGTATCTACTGAAAACCAAGCCTCCCACCCCAGGCTCCAGGTGCACTTTAGCCTAGGGGCAGGGAAGATCTTTAAAATTTACATTTCCATTAAAATACTGCAGAAGTTGGCATTAAGTGTAAGTAACATTCTATAAGGTCCTTCAATGTCTGTTCTCTGTGGTCATGTAAGCAAATTGACAGAAAAGACAAGCAGCCAAATCAGCATAAACGGTATTGTTCATCCTTGATAGTTGTGTATAGCTGCAAAGGTTTTTTCACAAGTCCTATTGAGTTCGTTGGTGGTGGTGGTCACCCTCTGCTGTGGTTATTCAGGGTGAGCCATGTCAGCAGGACTAAGCAGCTCTGCACTCTCAAGTGGGTCATCCTGTTGCAGGGGCATCTTTTCTTTCTGGAAGGATATCAGTGGTGCATTCGCTGCTTCAGATGCATTCTCTGAACATGCTGTTGCCGGATCTAGATTGGAGCAGCTTCATCACCTGGGGAAATACAAACATACCCTTTCCCCCAAGTAATTGCCATCCCAGGCCCCTTCCGGGTGTTTGTGGCCAGGTCTTTCCACATTTAGTCTATTATAGCACTCCTGTCTCCCCCTTTCTTTTGTTTTTGAAGGAACTTTACCAAAGGGAGGATAGTAAGTTACATGCATTCCCTGTGGGCAATGACATGGAGTGGAGGAGTAATAAGGACAACACAAAGGCCAATTTTTAAGGATCTATGTATATACGTATAAGCTGTAACCGCTTTCCTGTGAGGGTTTGTAATTTTTAAGAAAATGCTGCATTCTTTTGGGGCAGCTAGGTGGCACAGTGAATAGAGCACCGGCCCTAGAGTCAGGAGGGACCTGAGTTCAAATGCAGCCTCACACACGACACAAAAACTAGCCCTGTGACCTTGGGCAAGTCACATAACCCCAACTGCCCTCCAAAAAACAAACAAAAAAAGAAAATATTGTATTCTGTGTGTGTTTAAGCCTCGCAGTATCAATATATTGGCATATGTACACTAAATTTTTATTGTCTGACAATATCAAGGGATGCACAGTTTGAGCAGAAGTAGAGTATTAATGACTTTATCATTATTAGAATTAGTGTAGTAGCTGGCATTTCCAAGAAGCTGGTATACAGAACTTCCTAACTGGAACCTTACAACTGAATAGTAGACACACATCCCTGTCTCACAAAGCTTGTTTATCCTCTGATTATATTCGTTTTGGAAAAAGATACTACAGAAATGAGATCTTTTACCTATGATAAGTTCGGACACTACTTAACTATTGTTTAGGTTGTGGAATGAGCATACATTGAGATCAAAACAGTGAAATCCATTCCACTTTATGTTAACTCAGCTATTGACTGTTGTGGAAATAAGGGTTTTAATAGGACTCCTAAAAAAGCATACCAAGGATTGAAAAGAAATTTTAAAAGTATATTCTCTGTAAACACGAGTTTTAAGCTTCATAAAAGATCTTCAAACGTCTATGAAGAAAATTAAGGGAAAAGTTGTAACTAATCCTTGATGAAAAATTTTAGCATTAAACAGAAAAGCAACTTAGGTAATAATTTCCATATGTGATAGCGAAATCGTTTTAGCTATAGCCTCCTTATTAACTATAGGTAAAGGTATAAATGCCTGGTGTAGAGATTTTTCTCTTCTTGCTGCTACAAAGCCTAATTGTGGATTTAGGGGTTTGAATTGGAGAGGTCTGTTTGTTTAAAGTGCGGGCTTCAGGGTGCCTCAGGGCTGTTGTAAGAGGAGGTGTCCTTGATAATTTTAGTATGCTTCCTCCCTTTTGCCAGATTGGGGAGGGCAACTAAAACTCTCCACTAATCTTTGGCACTTTCTCTACTGCTCTAGTCTGGGGAGAGAGGCTTCAATGAATCTGCAAAAAGTATTTTAAACTGTGCCTACATGTCCATTCCCTGAAAACCTTGAGAGCAAGAGCTCCAAACTCTTTAGCAAAAATAAATTGAAAATGGCGCTTTATTGCTCTTCCTTCATACTAGAGAGCTCATAAATTTCCCGTTTTTTGTTGTTTTTTTTTATCAGATCCTAAAGAATGTCCTGATCTGCCCAAACACCAAGCGGTATAACAAATTTTGACTTATCTCCAGCATCAAATCAGGAGTGACACTTTCTATCCTTCACATGAATTTAATCGACTTATATTTGCATTCTGATCACACATTTTCTCTTACTGGGAGGCAGGAATGGTGAAATGCTTATCCATTTGCCTCTGGTCTGAGATAAAAGTCCTTTATCCTATGTCTTTGTTGACACCCAACCTGGCCAGGGTTGAGTAGAAAGAGATTCCCAAGCCCTTAAATATCTCAATTTTTGTTCACACTTTTCATACAACTAATTTTTACCCATCTTAAATTTTCTACCTAGCTTCTCTTTATGCTACATGCTTTAATTTCTTTCTAATTCTGACCTGGTATTGCTACTACACTCTTCAATTTACCATAAGCATTTTATGACCTGTAAAATACTGGATTACTTTGTTTTCTAGCAAGAAAGGAGAGAGTGTTTTGTTGTGTAATAGGAAGTAAAGATTATCAGGGGTTGATCAGGAAGGAAGCTCCACCCAATCCATTTGATGTAGTGAGGCAGAAGGATAAACAGGTGTATTGTAAAACCTTGATTTGTGGCCTGTGGGGGTGTAATGAGAACGCCCACAGTACCAGGTGGTATGCCTTGCTCTGAAACAATAGTGGAATTAAATTGAGGTATCATGATCTCCTGATTAGCAAAAATAGGAACAGTTACCACAGGAAGAGAGGATGGACTAATACCAACCACTTTAAAATGAACTTGCTATTCAGTTTTCAACTGAAATGCTTAAGTGCAGGTGGCGAGCATATATGCCTTTAACTTTTCACCAGTGAGTTCATTAATTAGAATTCTAAATTTGTTTCTGCATACATCCCCCCATCCCCCGCAGGACTTTGATCCCCAGTGATCCCCAGTGGTTTTGTCCCACTGAACTTGCTGTTGCTGTAAACCTGGGGGCGGGGTGGCGCAGCTCAAGGCTATTCCCTCTTGTTGTTGACAGGGAAAGAGCTGTTTTTCCAACCTACTCTCTGATGTGCAATGAAAAGCTTTTTTACATTTTGGGCAAGGAGCATTAGGCCTGGAGGGCCTAGTTCTAAGTAGCTCCTTTTCGTCTTTCCCTTTCTATCTGTATTGGGCTTGTAAATGACCTGGTTTCCCCACAATTAAAGCATTTTAGATCTTCCTTCCTCCAGGCTCTCTCCTGTCGGGTGCTAAAATTCATTGTCCCCAACCCCTCTCTAAGCAGATTCATGTAGAAAGTGAGAGTGGCACACCTACGAATCCTGTCTTCTACAGTGATACCCTTTCTGTACCCTGCAAGAGCTCTTCAGCAGTCCTGGATGCAGTCTTTTCTCGCCAATTGCCTTGTTAGGCAATTATCCTATCAGCTGCATATCCTACCCCAACTGTCCTAATAATAGTCTGTGTAAGGCAGGTTAGAAAATCTGAATATTTGGGGGGGGGGGCTGAGTCATTTTTGTGAATGATTGTCGTTTGTCCCTTTTCCCAGGGAGAGCTGCCCAAGCCCTGATGGCACATGTAGCTATTTGTTGGTATCCCCTTATATCATAACGTATCTGACCATTGCCTGATATGGACCGGTACCAAGAGCTGTTCATAATTAAAGGGCATTGTTGCTGCTCATTACATGTGGCCTGTTGACTGCACTGCTCAAGAAACTTAGAGCTCCAAATCAAATATTCTCCAGGTTCTAAGCAAGTGTACTCTCCCTGTCTCCAGTCATGGTGGGGTAAGATGATATAAGCTACTTGGTCCAAAAGTGTTCTGATATACCTGGAAGCTGAACCAAATTCACTAGAGGCCTTTTTTATTTCTCTGAGCAGTGTAATATCAAGGGGCTCATAATCACAGAGGACTTGTCTGGGATTATTAGGGGCAGGTCTTTCTATTACTGGAAATGTCTGTAATCCTAAATCTTGGCAGTCTTCTCCCCGATGCTTAGCTTGTTGGATAGCCTTTTCAAGGGGGAAGAGTGTACTTCGTTCTTTCCATTTAACTATGTCCCCAGTGGGGGTGCATATGTTCTGATAAGAGGGGCATTGAGACAATGGGGGGAGGTGGACAACTCCATAGGGTTCTCCGCCCCAATTGGGTAACAGCCCTTATCTCCCTGTGTATTCCCCTGCTCTCATTCTTCATTCTCCTCTTCCTCTACCTGTCCCTGCATAAAACTTCTGCATTTTGGGTAGTAATTTGGCTCAAATAAACCCAATTTAAGAACATTATATAATCAAAAGAAATGCACTGGAAAACTCTGGCTCTACTCTGGAATAATATTCTCTTAATTATTCACCCACCATTTTCCATTTTGGGGGGTCTAATGTACCCTCCTTAGATCGCCATGGAGAAGTGATCTCCAGGAGATCTAAAAATTCTTTTATTTGATTCTGCATGACCATGAGTTCTCTTTCCTCTATTATACAAAGTAGGGCTTTTTCATATATCTCTTGACTGGGCTGTTTAATCTGCAATTGTTCCATGGCGATTACTTGCTCGGGAGGAAAAAGAGAATACTGAAAGCGGTTATTCCCAGTCTTCCCCTTTCCTTATCCTAGGATCCTGTGTTGTTCAAGGGGGACCTTCTGGGCGGAAACAGAGTGGGCTCACAACACCTCACTCTGGCCTGATGTTTCTGTACTTTGCTTCTGTGCCTGGGCCCCATGTTGGGCGCCAGTTGTGAGGAGCGAAGCAGGGCTGAGGAAGAGTGGGAGCCCTGTGGTCCCCAGACAGGGCTGAGAAAAGATCACTGACCCAGAGGCTGCTAGTGTATAAAAAGAAACAGGACTTTCTAAATGGTGAAAGTGAAGAGCCAACTTTATTACTCTGTCTCCAGGCTTTTATAGGACACTTCTTAATTGCTTTCCCCTTCGGACATTGCATACTTCTTTGTCCCAGGCCATGGGTATAAATGCCATGCTTATCTCAAGAACCTAATGCTCACACCTGTACCTTTTCATACTTTTCCTGGGGGATGGGGAACCTACCCGGGCCATCAGCAGGTGGAACACCTGAAAGGGTTTGTTCAGCCATCAGGGTCTGAGTCCCACTTGCCTGTGGTCTTCAACAGTCTCCCCCATTAAGATGTGAGCTCTTTAAGGACAGGGACACTATTTTAATCTTTCTTTGCACAATAACTGGCACATAATAAGCACTTGATAAAAATTTGGTGCCTGACTTTGAAACTATTTCAATCTAGTTTGATTGGCTCTCTTCACAGTGGCTCTGTAAGCTAGATGGCACAGTAGATAGAGTGCTGGACCCAAAATCAGAAAGACTCACTTTCCTGAATTCAAATTTGTCCTCAAACACTTACTAGCTGTGTGACCCAGGGCAAATCACTTAACCCTGTTTGCCTCAGTTTCCTCATCTGTCAAATGAGCTGGAGAAGGAAATGGCAAATCACTCCATTATCTTTGCCTAGAAAACCCCAAATGAGGTCATGAAGAGTCAGACGTGAAAAGGTTGGAAATGGAGAAAGGTAGTACAAACATGCCATAAACGTAAGCAAATTGT
This sequence comes from Petaurus breviceps papuanus, assembly GCF_028583685.1. Lineage (NCBI taxonomy): Eukaryota > Metazoa > Chordata > Mammalia > Diprotodontia > Petauridae > Petaurus > Petaurus breviceps. The sequence goes on from NW_027187327.1 coordinate 11,557,126, forward strand.
GCAGGTTGCTTAACCTCTCAGACTTGATTTCTTCATTGGTAAAATTTGGATGGCTATTTATTTTTGCCTCCCATGATTTTATTTTTGACAAAAGGGTTTTGTACAATATATAGGATCAGAAAATCTGAGCTGAATGAAAATGTAGAGGTCATATCTACCCCCCTCACTTTTCAGAGGAGGAAACTGAGGCTCTGACATGTGTAGTGGCTTGCCCAAGGTTACACAGGTTGTAGAACCAGGATCCCTAGCTAGATCTTCTGGCCTCAAATTGAGTAGTGTTTCCATGACACTATGTTAGTTCATGTTATTATTAAGAAAAACAGACAATTTCAATATAATATAGTATTAGATGTGTTACCGCTATTGGTAATAGATGCACACACATTTCTATATACATATCCATGCATGCATGCATTTGTGTGTATATGTATGTGTGTGAAGCCCTATGTTATTTTATCTATAAAGAAATCCCCACAATAAAATACCTTTCATTTACACATTTTATTTCACAGCACCTTACAGAATGACTTCCTAAGTCTTCAATTGGGAACAAGGAAACTAATCATACAACCACAGTTACATTGCATGGCATGCTACACATTTCAAATGGATTTCAAAATGTGCTCTCAACATAGAATATCTATTAGCAGCCCTGAAGTCCATTTTCCAGAAGTCAATAGGAACTAATAGAAGATAAGCTCAGAAATCCAGTTCTTACTCTGATCACAGCATTTCCTGTACAAGAAGCAACATAGTTCCTAACACTTTTTCATTTTCTCAGATTCTTGAACTGAATAGACAATCACATTATTCTCTAATCTGATATAGTTCTCAATTAGCTAATATTAATTTTAAAGATGCTAATTCTGAAACACTCAAAAGATAGATTAAATGAATATTTTTGTAAAGATATGAACCAACTCCAAAGGTAAGATAAAATTTCCCAGTCTCTAGTTTTTTAGCTTACTAAGACATGATGATTCTCTTCACTCTGCTTTAGAAATTGCTTTCAGGGGAGTGAATGATCTTTTCTCTTTTCTTGGTAAAAGATCCTGTTGGCTAAAAAAAGCACTTACATCACATCAAGTAACTCAATGGAAGTCTTCCTCTCTATAGAGCACTCCCTTTTCTAGCAACTATCACTTTATATTAGAAACAGGGATGTCTCAGAACATGATTTACAACCTGATTCTCCTATACTACGCTAGGGCTGGTTCTTGTTAATGACCAGAGTCCCAATACCTTGGTCAGGTCAAATGCCATTTGCTAAATGGCAAAATAAGGACAAGATAATATAAACAAGTAGCAAAATGCCACAGGGACCACCCTTCCCAGTGTTTTCCCTGAAAACTTTCAGCTCCTTCCTACTAAATTTATTCCAGTTATGGGAGATGTAATAACATAATCTCCTCTGCTGACCATCTGGACTTCACCAGGTCCTTCTCACCCTGAAGTTCCCCCTAGCCTAGGGTGACTTCTTCTCTCATTAGTGAATTCCTCCCACACTCCATGTTTTACAAAATGCCTGGGAAGAAAAATTGACTGTGGACTAGGGCATAAAAATCTTGCAACCCAATACAGAAAAGCAGAAATACTAAATGCATCTTTTTCAGATCATGATGCAATAAAAATTACATGCAATAAAAGGTTATGGAAAAATTAATGAAAAATTAATTGGAAACTCAATAATTTAATCTTAAAGAATGAGTGGGTCAAGCAATAAATCATAGAAACAATAGCTTCATCTAAGATAATGTCAATAATGAGATAACATCCCAAAACTTATGTGATGCAGCCAAAGCAGTTCTTACAAGGAAATTGTATGCCTTTAAATGCTTACATGAATAAAATAGAGAAAGAGGAGATCGATGATACAACATGCAATTAAAAAAGCTAGAAAAAGAACAAATTAAATATCCCCAATTAAATACCAAATTAGAAATTCTGAGAGTTTAATAAAATTGAAATCAAGAAAACTATTGAATTAATAAATAAAACTAAGAGCTGTTTTTGTTTTTAAAAAACCCAATAAAATAGATAAACCTTTGGTTAATTTGATTTAAAAAAAAAAAAGAAGAAAACCAAATTACCAGTATCAAAAATGAAAAAGGTAAATTCACCACTAATGCAGAGGAAATTAAAACAATAATTAGGAGCTATTTTGCCCAACTATGTGCCAATAAATCTGACAATCTAAGTTAAATGGATGAATATTATATTTACAAAAATATAAGTTTTCAGGATTAACAGAAGAGGAAATGAAATACCTAAATAACCCCATTTCAGAAAAAAAGAAATTGAAAAAGCCATCAATGAAGTCTCTAAGAAAAAAATCTCCACGGGCAGATAAATTTACAAGTGAATTCTACCAAATATTTAAAGAACAATTAATCCCAATACTATATAAAGTATTTGGGAAAATAGGCAAAGCCGTCCTATGAAATTCTTTAAATAATAAAAATATGGTATGATATCTAAACCAAGAAGAGCCAAAACAGAGAAGGAAACTTATAGATCAATTTTCATAATGATTATAGATGCAAAATTTTTAAATAAAATATTAGCAAAGAGATTACAGCAACTTATCACAAGGATAATACACAACAACTGGGTGAAATTTGTACCAGAAATGGAGGGCTGGTTCAGTATTAGGAAAACTATCACCATAATTGACCATATCCATAACAAAATTAACAGAAATCATATGATTATATTGAAAGACACAGGGGTGACCAGGTAGCACAGTGAGTAAGAGCACTGCCAGTGTCGGGATGATCTGGGATCGAATCCGGGCTCAGATACTTAGCACCACACCCAGAAACACCTGGCCGTGTAACCTTGAGCAAGTTACTTAACTCCAATTGCTTTAAAAAAAAATTTGAGGGGATGCCCATCAATTGGGGAATGCCTGAGCAAGTTACACTATATTAATGTAATGGAATATTATTGTTCCATAAGAAATTATGAACAGGAAGAAGAAGAAGAGGAAGAGGAGGAGGAGATAAAGGAAGTGGAAGAGAAGAAGGAGAAGAGAAGAGAGTAGCACCTAAAGAGATTTGGTTTCTAAAACCAACCTTTCTGCCACTGGATCTCAAGAAGAGAGGGTTATGGTTGCTTTTGCAATGGAAACAGCAACATACAGAATATTCCTACAATAGCAAATCAGTAAATCAGCTGGCATTTATTAAATATCTGTTTTGTTCCAGCCGCCTGTGAGAAATAAAAATACCAAGAGAGATATATTGGAATCAACTTATCAGATGAAGAGATGTAGGGTGAGGTATTCAGTGAGAGTGACTGATAATAGGTGTAACATCTGACTTCCAGACTAGGCTCTTTAAGACCACAAACTATGGAGTTAGAGGCTAAAAAATTCAGTGGTGAATGCTCTTATCATTAAGACAGAAATGGAAAGAGGAAGCAAGGAAGACAGCATATTTATGCCTATAGTGTAATAGGCTAAAATGATGAGAATGAATAAATGTTGAATGAATAAAAATTTGTTTTGTCTTCCTTATGAACATGATACTTCTAACCTGTTAGTAATAAGAGATGTGCTTTGACTGATTTTTCCTGTAATGGTGACAGATTTGCATCAAGCCATTCATTCTCCTTCTATTGAGCCATATGGTTATAGCTTGTATTTTCAAGCCAGCTAACTAATAATAGTGGTGGAAATTTCCATAGCCATACAAGAGATCAAAGGTAAAATAGCCCAATGAGAAATATCCATTAAAGTTAATTTTTTAATGATGTGCTAAACAACAGGGCATCCCCAGTTTCTTAACTTTCCCAGGCACATAGTTAATTTGCAGCAAATATGCACTAGAATTTAAAGCAAGGGTTCCTAACCTTTTTTGTGTCATGGACCTCTTGAATATTCTGGCAAAATTCCTGGACTCCTCAAAATAAAGTGGTTTTTTTTTTCATTTATTATTATTATTGAAGGAAATATTAAATTTGCTAGAGAGTTAAAATAAAGGTAAAAATTTTCCCATCTAAGTTTACAATAGAATCTAGACTTGGAGGCACTGGCTTAGATGAAAACATATCTCATAATTTTTTTTATGCATACATTATGGGGATACATGATGTACACTGATCACTTGAGTAGGAAAGAGTACGGACTACTGTGGTGATCAAGAAAGGTTTCATGTAGGAGGTGACATCTAAATTCCCCTCTGAAGGAAGAGAAGGATTTTGAAATTAATTGACTAATAAAGAAGTATTTATGAAGCTCTATTAAATGCCAAGCGGTGGAGAGGAAGGAGAATATTCCAGATACAGAGATAAGAGTCAGAAAGCCATGTCTCAGGAACAGACAGTAGGCTTTTTGTTGTTGTTGTTGGTGAGTAATTTCAGTCATGTCTCACCGTTTGTGACCCATTTGTGATTTTATTAGCAAAGATACTGCAGTCGTTTGCCATTTCCTTCTCTAGCTCATTCTGCAGATGAGAAAATCGAGGTAAACAGGGTTAAGTGACTTGCCCAGGGCTACACAGCTAAGAAGTATCTAAGGCTAGATTTGTACTCCAGAGGAGAAATCTTCCTGACAACAGACCCAGCACTCTATCCACTGAGCCACCCAGTTGTGACAATAGGCTAAAGAGTAGTATAAGTGTAGAAAGATAAATGGAGGCCAAGTTGCAAAAGTCTTGTTTTAAATATTTATATTATATCCTAGAGGCTAGAGGACACCACTACAGGTTTTTGATCAAAGGAGTGAGAGGGTCCCACTATTCTGATCTGGTGGCTGTGTAGAAGGTTTATAGCAGAGAGAAGAGAAACGTTAGAAAGACCAATTAGAAGATGACTGGAATAGCCCAAGGAAGAGGCCATGTGAGCTCAAATTGTGAATAGAAAGGGGAGACAGGTTTGAAAGATGTTACAGAAGTAAAACTAACAAGATTAGGCAAGTGATTGGTAACATCAGACTTTTCTTATACTAAGAGAATGATTATTCTTTTTTTTTTACTTAACTCACATTATTTGTTAGAGTTGTTTTAATTCACCAGAAGCACTATTTAGTTTTTGCACTAAAAACTCTTATGTTCCAGATACTTCCCAAAGAGAGGAATATGCAAAATAATACCTTTGATTTCTCATCCCATATTTTTCACTTGCTCTCCTTCATGCCTAGAAAGCAGTCCCTTTCCACCTCCGCCTCTAGAAATCTCTGGTTTCTTTAAATAACCAACTCAAATGAAGTCCTTCCTGATCCCCCTAGCTACTAATATCCTCACTCCACAAACTAACTTGTATTCATTTTGCATATATTGATATGTGTTCATATTGTCTCCCCTACTAGAAAGTAAGCTTCTTGAATATATATGCATATATTTTATATGATATGGCATATTTATATGGAATATATAAATATGTACATATAGATTTATATTACCGTGTTTCCCCGATAAGACCTATCCCGAAAATAAGCCCTCCCCTTACTGTGTAAGATTCCTCTAAAATAAGCCCTCCCCCAGAAATAAGCCCTATTGAGACTGCTACTGTAGTGAAGGTGATCCCCTGCGCTACACGCTACATGGTACCTTCCGTATGCACCGTCTCCCCCCCCCCCCCCGTGAAACGCGCGCCCTCTGAGCTGCATCCAATCAGAGCTGCAGCAGTGAGTGCGTCATCCTGTTCTTCCCCAGTGATTTGCTTATTGAATAAAGGTACACTTTTTTGTTCACATTTACCTGTTTATTAAAATTGCTGTCAATGTTCATTAAAATAAGCCCTCTCCTGAAAATAAGCCCTCTGGTGTTCTTCTGTCCAAAAATATTAATAAGACAGTGTCTTATTATCGGGGAAACACGGTATACATAAATGTGTATATTTGCATATATGAAATATATGTGTGTATATAATGCATACACTTATATATGTCATGTTGTCTCCCATCATTAGAAGGTAAGTCCCTTAAAGGTAGGGAATGTTTCACTTGTGCCTGGTACACATTGAGTGTTTAATAAATGCTTATGGATTGGTTGGTTGGTGGGCTGGTTGATGATCTTTATCATCTCTTTTGACGTTTGGTGTATTTTGCTTTGTTACCTGTTCCTTAAGTTTCTTAAGTTAGGACTCTGTCTTCATGCAATACATAGACTATGGTATGTGTACTGTTTTAATAATGCCAGATTACTAGAATCCATGGATTAGCTCTGAAAAGAAACCTGGATGCATTTCTCCAGCCATGACTTCAAAGTTTCAAAATCTCTGTATTTTGCCATTATAGTTCTGGCTACCTCACAAAGCTGAAGTGATTTATCTTTCTGTTTACCAGTGTTTGGTCTTGAACTTAAAAAAAAAATCATCCGTGCATTGTCAGTTATTTATATATTCCCTTGCAAAGTCACTGTTGAATTGTTTAGAAAAGAGAGAGAATATTGGATGTGCTTAAGGAAAGGTGAACTCAGATGCATTTGGGGCTCTGCACCTTATAACTCTTTCCAAACAACTTTTATTCAGCAAAACCTAAACATATTTTTTCAAAAGCATCAGACTCTTGTTTATATTAAGAAAATGAGTCCCTGATTCCAGTTTTTCCCCCACTTTAACTCATTATATTGTTTTTTCTAAAGAGTTTATATAACATACCAGAAGCCGTATTAGTTTTCTCACGCTCTACATTCCAGCCAAATTGGCCTACTTTTTGTGCCCCACAAACATTCCATTCCCTTTCTGCTTGACTTTGTACAGGATGCTGCCCACCCTCAACCCCATAACTGGCATGATCGCCTTCCTCAACTACATCTCTTAGTAGCCTTATCTCTCTTCAAAGCTCAGCTCAAGGGCCGCTTCCTGTATATGGCCTTTCCTGATTTCCTACTACTATTATTGCAATCTCCCCTCTCCCCTTCCCCACCCCTCCAAGCAAAATTACTTTTCATTTACTTACATATGTTTATATTGTTTCTCCCCTGCCCCCAAAAGACTGGAAGTTCTTTGAGGTCAGGGATGAATAGGCACTTAGGAAATATTTACTGATTGATTAACTAATTAACGATCTTTCCTTTTTCTTGAAACTAGTATGAACACATTTGGAAAACCAGGAGGTTTTAAGGAGATATAAGCATATCCACTTCTAGGATAAGAAGAATCTGATTTATTGTCCCAGCTTTGGAGATTGTCATGCTCTGGAGAGGCTTTACTCTAATTGCATCAGGTTACCAGACTATGATTGAAGAAAGCCACCATTAAAGCAAGAAAAAAATCAGAGATTTAGAGCTGAAAGGGATTTCAGAGGCCATATAGTTCCATATGCTTATCTGTAAAATGAGGGGTTTAGATTAGATGATTTCTTAATCTCCTGATAGAATGAAAGTGACTTACCCAAGGTCACACAGCTAGTTCCCAGGAGGGCTAAAACTAAAACCCATATCTCCTGAATCCCAGTTCCTCTTCCCCTACTTTGCTCTTTCTAGGCTTTGTTTTACAGAGCTTCGTGACTACTATGTTGTTCCAATAGTATAATTTTCCTGTGACCTTTTCCTGACACTTAAGAGAGTCTCCCAAGGAAACCAGGTTTTCAAAGCAGAAATAGAATGCACAGATTTCCATTTCTTCAACTCATTCAGAAAGTTCACATTACTTTCCAATTAAATGTGACCAGCAATTGCCAACTTCAGGAGCTGACAATATCCATTTCGCGGTTAAGATGCAAATTGATATATGGGAACATGAAGGTCTTATTTATCTCAAGACTACCCAATGATGTAATTTCCCTCTTAAAAATGGAAATTGAATAACTGGAGTTTTTATTGATTTATAGAGAATGAAATCATACTGCTTTGAAAGGGAGGAAGGAACCACCAACTTAAAAAAAAGCAAACTGTCTTCAATTGTATTATAGCTTTCTTGCCCACAGGCAGGAACTCAAGAATGACTATGTCTTCATCCATTTCTGGAGTCTTCTACTTGGGGCATTCTTAAACATATCACTCATTGGATAGAATTAAAAATGCCTAAATGGAGGGAACATATAACACAGATACTTTCTGGCATTTCTCTTAAGGCCGTCCTGACAGACACTTTTCATTTTAATTTAGAATGAGTGAAGCAACAGCTTCCAAAGAAGGATGAAAGACTTTGCTGACTGATACGTGTTTACAATAATCCTTCATTCATCATCATTCCTCTTGGAAAACTGTACAGAGAAAGTGTCAAAAGAAGATGGAGAGGGTTTCTTTTTTGTTATTTGTTTATTTTTCCACATGCTAGCCAATGGAAAAATAGGACCAGGCAACAAAACAAAACCTCATATATGAAGGTTCTAAGCTGAGATAGCAGAGTGTCAGGCAGATTTCCTTACCTGCCACCACTCTCCCCGCCCCCAAATTCTCCTACCCTACAAACACTATTATTTTCCCACTAGAAACTTTGAATGTCAGTTCACTGCACTGGGTCACTAATTGGCAACTCTAATTATTATATATTCTTAAAGTGTATGCAAATGTCCTGGAGAACTTGCCAGAGATTCTGTAACTCTGCTACTCAGTGTCACAGGGTGAACTAGTTTGCACAACCTCTTTTCTGTGGAGAAACACATCCTTAGTATAAAAATGCCCAAAGGTATAGGATGTGCATGAAATGCATTGCTCTCTTATAAACTTTATAAATTACTTAAAATAATTTTAATCACTCCTAAAAGAACCCCAGGGTTTCTGATGGAGAAGTGCTTAAGTTTGAAAGCTTTGGATTCACCATGGACCATGCTTGACTTGGGGGCCACCCTGAAAAAAGTCAACATCTCTTTGGCTCCCTAAGGCCTCCCTAGTTTACATTCAGAAATTTCCTAATGTAGTATGTATACAGTCTTATGAATTTGTTGTTCAGTCATTTTTCATTCATGTCTGACTCCCTGTGACCTCATTTGGAATTTTCTTGGCAAAGGTACTGTAGTGATGTGCCATTTCCTTCTCCAGCTCATTTTGCAGATGAGGAACTGAGGTAAGCAGGTTAAATGACTTGCCCAGGGTCATGCTGCTAGTCAGAGGCTGTATTTGAACTCAGGAAGATGAGTCTTCCTGATTCCAGGTCTGGTGCTCTATCTATTGAGGTATGTAGCCACACCCTAATTTTTATGAATAGTTTTCCAGAAACATGTTAATAGGATCCCTAGCTACTATACCTTGAAATTTCCTAACGTTTATTGAATAGTTGATGATAAGCTTGATTTCACTTTACAGAAAATGCAGACAGCATAAAAAACAACTCTTCAGAATCTATAAGCAGATAAGAGCTCTGTGCACACTTGTGTGTGTATGTGTATGTGTGGGGGTGTGTGCATTCACAGTGTCCCATAAACAATCAAAACATTTCAGACTCTCTGGTTAATTTCCACCTTTTCCCTGGAGTCAAAAAGTCCTTCTAATTCAGTCCTAACCTGTGATTTTGACTACACTCAGAGTTGTTGTCAATGGATCAGCCCTCTGATATTCTTGTGAAATTCTCTCACATGGGGTCTTCTTCAATATCACCCTCAAGATTGATAATACCACACTTTGATTTGGATTCCCCCTGGAAGACAACTCACTTTGAGACTGCTGGGCAAGAAGGCTCCTTTATGTTAGATCTACAATTACCAAGTAGCAAGAGGAATTGACAAGAGTCCCGTTTTTGTTCGTTCATGACATGAATCTTGTCCCCTTGCTGCTATTCCTCCAACTGTGGGGCCTTATCTTTTTCTCTCCAAAGGTACACTGCTCAGTCTAACTGGTGAGAAGTAGCCCCTGACACAGGGATTATTAAACATTTTGGGGTCATGGACTCATTTGACAGTCTGGCAAAAATGTATGAGCCCCTTTTTCAGAATGTTTTTAAATGTATAAAAGAGAATACATAAGATTCTAAAGTTAACCAACAATATTTAAATAGTACTAAAATCTATGTATAAAAAAAAGTTCATTGACCCCTGGTTATAAACACCTGTCCTAAAGAGAGAGACAGAGAGAGAGAGAGAGAGAGAGAGAGAGAGAGAGAGAGAGAGAGAGAGAGACAGAGAGAGACAGAGAGAGACAGAGAGAGACAGAGAGAGACAGAGAGAGACAGAGAGAGAGAGAGAGAGAGACAGAGAGAGACAGAGA
>NW_027187327.1:11567613-11580322 GCF_028583685.1 Petaurus breviceps papuanus
AGAGAGACACAGAGAGAGAGACAGAGAGAGACAGAGACAGAGAGACAGAGACAAAGAGACAGACAGAGTGAGAGAGACAGTGACAGAGACAGAGACACAGAGAGACAGAGACAGACAGAGAGAGAGAGAGACACAGAGAGACAGAGACACAGAGAGACAGAGAGACAGAGACAGACAGAGAGAGAGACAGAGAGACAGAGAGAGAGACAGAGAGAGAGAGAGAGAGAATGGCAGAGAGTGCTACAGGAAGACTATTCAGCTAAGATAAAAGTGGGGCTAAAACATAACAGGATGCTCTAAAAGTATTAGTGTAGTTTTTTGTTTGTTTGCTTGTTTGTTTTATTTTGTTTTTGATCTTATCGGAGGGGGAAGGCAGGGTAATTGGGGTTAAGTGACTTGCCCAAGGTCACACAGATAGTAAGTATCAAGTGTCTGAAGTTAAATTGGAACTCAGGTCCTTCTGTCTCCAGGGTCAGTGCTCTATTAGTATTAGTATAGTTTTAAACTATTAAAGCTTAAAGTGCACTAAGACTATTGGGACATAGATAGATAGATGGTAGATAGATAGATAGATGATAGATAGATAGATAGATAGATAGATAAGAGTGATACAGATATAGATATTATTTTGGTGGTAATGGGATCAATTTTAAGTCATTTGTCAAGTATTAATTAAATATTTAGTACATCCCAAGCACTATGCTAAAGCACTTGGACTAAAAAAAATGGCAAAAATAGGCCCTAACCTCGAGGAACTCATATCCTAATGGGACAAACAGCACGTAAAGAAGCAGGTATATGCAAGATACATACAAAATAAATGGAAGACAAACAATGACCATCTGTAGAAGGTGGAATTTGAAGTCAATCTTGAAGGAAGCTAATACTCAGAGGTAAGAGAACACAACTATTTCAGATTGGAGGAGCGAGGGTGTCAACCAATGAAAAGGAATGGATACAGGAGATAAAGGGTCCTACTTTAGGAAACACAAATTGGCCACTATTGTTGTCTTGTACAGTTATGTGTAGGAATGTAAAGTGTAAGAAGATTATAAAGAGCATTAATGCCAAACAGGAGTTTAAATTTGATCTTTGAGATAACAGGTAACCTCAGGAGTCTGTTGAGCAGGATAAATTGGAGAGAGGAGACATTTAAAACTGAGACTAATTTAAAAGCTAATGCAATAGTCCAGGCAATGAACCAAGGTTGTGCTAAGATAGAAGGGGACATATATGATAAAAGATTATATATATATGTGGGTATGTATACATATGCATACATGTACACACATATGCATATATGCACACATATATGCATATATTCACAATACATATAATATATGCATGTACATATTATACACACACATGATCTATGATTAGATAAAAAGGATAAATTTTACTACTGGCAAAGTTTCAAACACATTTATCTTGACCCTACATACAAACTATAGAAAATTAGTCCTCAGTCTTTTCTTTTTTTGCCTTTTGGAGGCAATTGGGGTTAAGTAACTTGCCCAAGGTTACACAGCTAGTTTTTTTTGTGTGGGTGTTAAGTATCTAAGGCTGGAACCGAACTCGGGTTCTCCTGACTCTGGGGCCAGTGCTTTATTCACTGTGCCACCTAACCGCCCCCCTCAGTCTTTCTTAATTACCTTCTGTCTTCCTTCAGCCAGGTACTATCTATCCTTCACGTTAGCTCAGTCCTAGCTACCTACCTGATGGATATGTTTGGCAAGATGTTTTATGTGTTTTGTGCCTGTTTTGATGTTAATAATCTGAGCATTATTGAACAAAGTTAACTATTGTTTCATCTTTAAATAAATGTTACATGGTTTTAATATGTGTACAGGAAGTTCCGCATTAGAGAAAGGCTGTTTTTTGTAGTTTCATCATTTTTCAGTCATATCTGACCCTTCATGACCCCATTTGGGGTTTTCTTGGCAAAGATATTGGAGTGGTTTCCCATTTCCTTCTCCAGATTATTTTACAGATGAGAAAACAGAGGCAGAGTTAACTGACTTATCCAAGATCAGCTAATAAGTATATGACTTCTAATTTGAACTCAGTTTTTCCTGACTCCAGGAATCTGTTTCACCAAATTTCTACTATGGGGGAGAAAATAAAGGAACCAGGACAGGTACTTTTTTTTCCTATAGTCCTGTTCCCACTACCACATTCCATTTAGTCTTTCTCTTAGAATTCTTCACCTTAGAAACACAGTTAACCAAAGTGTTCACAGCATTGCCCTGGGCTACCACAGTAAACTGGGGGGGGGGTGTGCACATCTGGTATTTTTAATTTTCAAGGGAAAACAGCAATCCCAATACTTGTCAGACACCCCACAAATCTCCAGCTCAAGGGAGTTCATAGTTTCAACATTAAATCATGCTACATTCTCTTCTGTGACATTCATGAAAATTTAAGATACATTTTTTTTGTTTACTTATCATTTTGGTGATGTTATTTACTTCTCAAATTTCCTCATTGGCTATGAATATCTTTGCAAAGATGAGTTTGGAGTGCCTGTGATAAAAAAGCAAGTACCAAATGAAAATCAGGAAAAGGAAATTTGTGCCCAACAGACACAAACATCCCATTAGTGAATGTGGTTATTTTTAAATGAAATAAAAACACCATTTTCTTTCAATTTATATGTATTAGTTTTTCAAACAGCTACTAAGTTGTTAGGACATAAATACTTATTAAGTTGTTTGAACCTAACTCCTTAATAAATGTTGGTATTTCTTTTGGCCTTTGGCACTGTGAGGAAAAATAATCACAGAGACACTAAGTGTCCCATGGACCAACAACATTTAAGAACCTCTGGCTTAGACCCACTGCCCATAAAAATAGAACCCTCCCCAACTCAAATCCTAATTTTCCAAAGCCTCCCAGCTTACAGACAAGAACAGTTCTTTTTTTTTTTCTAATTTGTTATTTATTTTCAACATTCTTTTCTTTTAAATTGGGTTCAAAATTCTTTCCCTCCCTCTCCAAACCTTCCTCACCCACTTAGAAGGCAAGCAAAATGATACTAAGTACACCTGTGAAATCATGCAAGACTTAATTCCATATTAGTCATATTGCAAAAAAAAAAAATAAAGTAAGAAAATCATACTTCATTTTGCACTCAAAGTTCATCAGTTATCTCTCTGGAGGTGGATAGCATTTTTTCATCATGAGTCCTTTGGAATTGTCTCTGATTATTGTATTGATTAGAGTATTCAAGACTCTGTGCTCTTTTTTTGGCCCAATTCAAGCTCCATCTCCTTGGTCAAGCCAAGCTGAACAATGAACTCTATCCAAATGGATGCAGGACCCTTCTTTGGCTGCATGGTCACCCTCTCTTGTCTTAGGGTACTGTGTCATGGAATACATTACTATTCAGGCAGTGGGTTTTATATGTGTAAGGTACTAGAGATTATATAATAGGTAAGAACAATGTTTGGGATGTGTAGTCCAAGAAATGAACATGATTTCTCTTTGTCTTTTTAAATTCTCTCTCTCTCTCTCTCTCTCTCTCTCTCTCTCTTTCATACACACACACACACACACACATATGGTCTGTCTTTCTCTGTCTTACAGTTATCTACATCTCTCTGCCTCCATTTCCTCTGTTTTTTTCTCAATTGCTCTCTTTCTTTCTCTGTTTCACTCTGTCCCTTTCTGGGTGTCTCTGACTCTCTCTCTGCCTCTCAGTCTTTCTATGTCCTCTCTCTGTCTATCTCATGAGCCCTTGTACATGCACACACACACATACACACACACACACATACACACACACTAGTAGTCAGTAAACAGGTCCTTCTGAGCAAACCTTGCTATCTAGCAAAGTACTTTAGGTTCTTCCAAAAACTAAACCACTTCAGGATAGGAATTCACTTTGTTCCAAATGCAGTGACATAAAAGATTGTGTTCCAAGGAGATTCCAAGACATACTTCTACCAGCCAAGAAAGCAAAGGCTTCTGTACCCTAGAAACTCCACCCCACCCCATAGGATCAAAGATTTATAACCTAGAAGGACCTTAGAGAACATTAAGTGCAACTCCCTCATTTTACAAAAGAGGAAACTGAATCAGACTAGAGTGACTTGCCCAAGGGTATTCAACAAGTCCAGACTGAGCACTGGGCTTGGAGTCAGGAAGATCTAAGTCCAAATCCAGCCTCAGACTCTTACTAGTTGTGTGACCATGACCATGTTTGCCTCAGTTCCTCATCTGTAAAGGAGATGCAGAAGGAAATGGAAAACCAGTATCTCTGCCAAGAAAACCCCAATGGACATAGTTAGAATCAGACATGACTAAATGGCAGAACAACAAAGATTTCTAACCTAGATCTAATTTGAAATTAAATCCTGCCATTGTGCCACTGGGTTTGAATGCTATTTCAAAAAGAGACAATGTGACCCAGGAGAAAGGGCCCTGACTCTGAAGGCAGAATACTTGTGTTCAAATTTCACCTTTGTACACGTGTGATTCAAGGAAAGTCCCTTTACCTCCCCCATCCTCTCTTTCCTCCTATAAAATAAAGAAGGTTAGATATAAGGAATTCTGAGATCTATCTCTAAATGTATGATCCTTATAAATATAAAAGTTTCTAGAATATAAGAAATGCTACTTTAGATTCGGTCAAAGGGCCACACTTGAGGATATAGAAGGCCAACCCTGGTCTAGTCAATCAACTTCTTTAGTTCCTACGATGTGGATAAACTGGTTTGAATATGTTGCCCTGTCTCCCACGATGACCTACTTTAAGAGATATTTTAGCACTATGTAGATAGAAGCGATCTAAGAACAATTCATTACCAATGAACATATTTGTCATTTCAGAATAGGGAATAAGCATTTATATACCACCTACTATGTGCCAGACATTGTTAAGCACTTTTTCAAATATTATTGCATTTGATTGTTTTTCAAAACATCACCAGCTGTGGCCAGAGTCCTAAATGACCACCATACCAACAATAGAAAGAGGAGTAGATACAGCGTTAGAAGACCTGGGTAAAGATCCCAGTTTATCCATTGAATATCTGTCTGACCTTAGGCAAGTGGCTTTCCCTCTCTAGGATACTGTTTCTTCATCTAGAAAACAAGGAAGTTAGACTACACAACCCCAAGATTCTTTCTAGCTCTAGATATGGGATCCTATGATCTCCATTGATAGTCTTGGTTGGTGGAGGAGGATTGAAAATTAAGAAGGAAAAAGAGACATCAGGTAAATTGTGTCAACTCTAAAGTTGCTGTTTATTGTTCAGTCATTTCAGTCACGTCCTACCCTTCATGATCCCATTTGGGGTTTTCTTGGAAAAGATATGAGAGTGATTTACCATTTCCTTCTCCAGCTCATTTTACAGATGAGGAAACTGAGGCCAACAGGGTTAAGTGACTCTCCCAGGGTCACACAGGTAGTATCTGAGACCAGATTTGAACTCAGGTTTTCCTGATTCCATGCCTAGCACTCTGTCTACTGTGCCACCTAGCTACAGCCCCCACCAAAATAAACAGAAAAGTGGGCAAAGGGGCGGCCAGGTAGCACAGTAAGAGCACCGGCCCCAGAGTCGGGATGACCTGGGATTTAATCTGGGCTCAGACACTTAGCACCACACCCAGAAATAACTGGTCATGTAACCTTGAGCAAGTTACTTACCCCAATTGCTTTTTGAAAAAAAAGTGGGCAGGGGCCAGGAAATAAACCCAGGTCTCCCACATGGTAGGCAAGAATCCTGAACTATGCATGCCAGACACAGTACTCAAAAGTACTGTATATGTAAGCCCCCTTCTCTCATCCTGAACTATCCAGTCCTTAGCTTTTAAATTTTTATATTACATCTTCATTGGGGTATCCCATAGTCACCTTAAACTCAAACATCCCAAACTGAATTCATCCTTTTGTTCTATAAATTGATTCATCTTCCCATCTGCTCCATTTATGTAAAGAGTAGCCCAAGTTTGTTTGTTTGTTTCCCAATTTTTCAGGCAAAAAAATAAAATTGAAGTCAGCAAGTCCTGACATTTTTCCCTTCATTACTTTTCTTAAACTTGCCTCTTGTTCTCCATTCTCATTGGTGCTACCCTATTACAGGACCTCGTGAATTCTAGAAAGTCTTGCTCACTCTGTTGTTATAATACTAACAGTCTTTCTGAGAATCGAGGTAACTGCTACAATTGTTCATACTAGCAGAACATTTTTTTACTTTGGGAGTAGCCCCCAACTACTAACCCTGGATCTATTCACAGTCTTTAGAGTATTCACTAGCTTCTCATCATTTTAGTTATTTCAGTCATGTCTGACTCTTAGCGACCTCATTTGGGGATTTCTTAGCAAAGATATTGGAGTGGCTTATCATTTCCTTCTCCAGCTCATTTTACAGATGAGGAAACTGAGGCAAACAGGGTTGAGTGACTTACCCAGGGTCACGTAGCTAGTAAGTGTTTGAGGCTAGATTTGTACTCATGATGATGAGTCTTCCTCCTAAGCCCAGCACCCTATCTACTGCACCACCTTAGCTGCCCCATTAGTTTTCAGCCCTGCTCTAATTAGAAGCGGGGTAGAAGAAGGATCTGGCTTTAGAGTCAGAATGCAATGGGTTCATATCACAGCTCTATCATTTAATATTTGTATGACCTTCATCCAATTATTCCATCTCCCTCTGCCTCAGTTCCTCATCCATAAAATGGGAGGGGAACAAGGAGGATTAAAGGGCCTCTAAATTTCCTCCTAGCTGTAATTCTTATATCCAATAACCACCCTAGTCCTTTCTATACCACAACTGATCTTATTGGCAAAATACCTTTCATGCAGGTCTCCTGGAAATACCAGGAAATCACCACGTCAGAACGAGCGGCAGAGACAACTCACAGCCCTGTGGCACGGCAGTTGTACATTCGTGGCTCACCTGCTTTCTGTCCCAGGTGTATTGGCCCCAGTTCCCAAACATGCTTCCCCTCTGCCCCAGCTGTGCGCCTGTTAAAATTCACCTGAGGCCCAAAGTCAGAGTGCCAGGAATGTATATATACACCATTCCAGAGTACTAGAGAGTGCTGCAGCTCACTCTGGTATGCAGAACTCATCACATTCCTAGTCAGTGCCTACATGAAGCCTCCCAGGATATGATTATGGGCATTTTGGTCAGAACAGGCCAACAGGGGTCAGAATGAAAATCTAAGATAGACCAGTGTGGTCTGGATAGTATAAAGAAGAATCCTAAATTTCTCAATGCTGCCTGCTCTTCCAAACTTACTTCCATCCTAACATATCTAAGCAAACCTTATGTTGAGCCTTTACATGGGGGCAACACTTGCCTCTGTTCTCACCCAGAGCCTCTGGTCCCAGAATAGGCCAAGTGAGACTTCTTGACTTGCATCTTTGGGCTGAAATATGTGGTCCAGGTAGCCTAAAGTGAAGCGATAGCATAGTGAGAAGGGTGCCAGACTTAGAATCAGAAGACCTAGATTTAAAGCTCTGATCTATATCACTTAACTAGCTTTGTCACTTTAAACATGTTACTCAATTCCCTCTTCTTTGAAATGAAAGATGGGAATAGAGGACCTCAGACCCATTTTCCTAATCTAAAAAATAAAGGCAGATCTCAAGGGATTGTGGAACTGAATGTTGTAATCTAAAAGTAAACAAATAAATTAAAATTAAGTAGTGAAAAAATAGGGGCGGCTAGGTGGCACAATGAATAGAGCACTGGCCCTGGAGTCAAGAGGACCTGAGTTCAAATCTGGCCTCTGACACTTAACACAAAACTAGCCGTGTGACCTTGGGCAAGTCACTTAACCCCAATTGCCTTCCTTCCCCCTCCAAAATGCAAAAATTTTTTTAAAAAGATGTGGAAAAAAATAAAGGCAAGCCACTTGACCTCTGTTTGCCTCAGTTTTCTCAACTATAAAACACACACATATACATGAATATGAATGTATATGTATATGTGTATACACACACATATATGTATATATATATGTGTGTGTGTGTATGTATATATATAATGGCCCCTAGGTTCCCTTCTAATCCTAAATCCATGATCCTGTGACCTTCAAGGTCACTTGCAGTCCTAAATCTAATGAGATGCCCCTTTGGTGCTTGGATATATGTCTTACACTCAGTGGTTCAGTCAATAATATCTCAAGGATCTTTAATTTTGTTGATATAAAGATCCTCCCTATCAAGGCAGATTGAGAGGTCAGGGAAGAAATCCTTTTATTGCTCAACTTAGTAGAAACATATCTGGACTGAAAATCAAACAACCATGATTAGGAAAATTTAAGTCAAGCCAACAAGCATTTATTAAATACCAACTGTGTGCTAAGTACTAGGAATAGAAAAAAAAAAAAGGCAAAATAATCTCTGTCCTCAAGAAGCTTGTAGTCTAATGGGGGAAGACAACAAGCAAAATCCTATGTGCAAACAAGATTTTGTTCAGTTATTTCATTTGGGTCTTATTCTTCATGGCCCCATTTGAGATTTTCTTGGCAAAGGTACTAAAGTTGTTTGCCATTTCCTTCTCCAGTTCATTTTACTGGTGAGAAAATGGAGGCAGAGTTAAGTGACTTGCCCAAGGTCACACAGCTAGTGAGTGTCTGAGGCCACATATGAATTCAGGAAGATGAGTCTTCCTGATTATACTTTCTGGTCCTTTATCCACTGTATCATCTAGCTGCCCTACAAAGAAGATACATACAGAATAAACCAGATAAACTCAGAAGGAAGGTACTAGTATTAAGTAAGGATACTTCTTGTAGAAGTTAAGATTTCATATCTCTCTCTCTTTATATATATATATATACATATATATATACATATATACATATATATATATATGAAAGATCAGAAGAGTCCAGGTTATAAAGGGCTTTAAAAGCCAAACAGAGGTTTTTATAGTTGATCCTAGAAGGAATAAGAAGCCATTGAAATTTACTGAGTAGGTGGAGGGGTGGTGTTTACTTGATTATACTGATTGTTTCAGAAGATTATTTTGATAACTGAGTTTAGAACAGACTTGACTGGGGAGAGATTTGAGACAGAGAGACCAACAAGATGTCTATTCTATAGTAAAGGCATGAGATGATGAGGATGTTCACCAGGGTGGTAGTAGTAACAAAGGAAGGGGGAGGGCATAAGCAAGTGACATTATGAGAGTATTATGAGGACATGGCAACTAATTGAATGGCAGGGGTGGGAGTGGAGAGGGGAGGAGATAGTAAAGAGTCAAAGATGTTCCCTGGGTTGTAAGCCAGGATGACTGAGAGGATGGTGGTCCCCTTAACAGTAAAGAGCAAGTTAGGAAAAGGGGAAGATGGAGAGGAAAAATAATTTGTTCAGTTTTGCCATGTTGAGTTTAAGATGTCTATTTTGAGATCTAGTTCAGGAGAGACAAGATGATCTCTACAGCATCTCAAGCTGCAATATTTCTATGTTTCTGTAATTCCATGATTTAAAAATAGTATTTTCCCAAATATTTCATCTCTCAGACTCATAAAGGTGCTTTATCTAAGGTTTTCCTGGATCATCACACCTTCCACAGCTCTGTTCATTCAAAGTATAATAGCTGTTTAAAGAGAATATAATTTAAATACAGTTGAAGTTCCAAGCTACAAAGAAGGGAAAAGATACAATATGTTTATTAGTAACACAGTAAAACTGTGCTCATTGTCTTCCATGAATGGAGATCACTTAAAAACTGGTTTCAATAAAGAAGTCTCTTAAAGCAAATTTTCACAAGGAAGTTCTATCTAATTATTAATATTGATATTAATTAACATAGCACACACATGTGTTTTTATATATATATATGTATATATACATACATGATATACCATCTCACCCCAGTAAAACCAACAGGATATAAATTTGAGATTTGAGGGCAGGGACTGTTTAATTTTTGTTTTTTTCTCTCTCTCTAGTACCTATCATATAGTAGATGTTTAATAAATATCTGTGGATTGATTATCTAATCTGAACCTCACAACAACCCTTTTGAATTAGATACTGAAAATATCATTATTCCTATTTTAGAGGAAATTGTAACTCAGAAACTTTATACAAATTACCATGGTAACTGATGGCTCAATGGATAGAGCTCTGGGCCTGAGTTCAATTCCATATCAGACCTGTTATGCTGGGCAAGTCATTTGACCTCTGTCTACCTCGGGTTCCTCAACTACAAAACAGGGATAATAATAGCACCTACCCTGAAGGATCAAGGTGATGAGGATCAAATGAGATAATACTTGTAAAACATGCCTAGTACATAGGTTACATATATGTGTATGTATATGTATATATATAGTATACACATATATATGCCTGTCTATGTGTGTGCATGTGTACTAAATGACTCCTAAGTTCCTTCCAAACCTAAATCATGATCCTATGACTTCAAGGTCACTTGCAGCTCTCAATCTAATGATACAGCCCTTAACTAAACTCCAAATATTTCAATTGTCATTGAAATAAGTAATAAAGAAATTAACAAAATAAGATGTGTTTTTGAAAAATCATGTCTATTATAAATACCCCAATTAATTATAAAGGACATATGAAAAAAGATGCTACCTGCATCCAAAGAAAGAACTGATAAATAGAATTATGTACAGAATAATTAGGTACATACATATATGTGTGTATTTATACATATATGTATGTGTGTATACACCTACCTGTGTCTAATGGTAATCATCTCTGGGGGTAGGAGGGAGGAAAAAAAAGAAATTTACATGATACTTTTGTTGTATAGTGAAAGGAATAGCAAGTTGTGCATAGTAGATTTGTAGTTTCGTGTACAATCATCTTTTTATTGTACTATGTTATGAAAATGCTTGCTTTACTCCATAAATAAAAATGAAAAAACTGTGCATTTATTTAATTTTCCCCTCCAATAATCTATGCTTCTAGATAAATTTTCATAGGCATTGATGCTATAAATATTTTGACTTAATATGAGTGTCTAACCATGTTGAGAAAAGAGTTTCAGGAGGGTACATTTCTGTTCATGCCATGTACTTTGACTGCTCTCTACTGGGTAGAAATTATACTCAGCTTTCCCTGATATTTATCTTTCTCTCTGCTGTCAAGTGGGAGAAGTTATTTGCTTCCTGAGATTTGGGGAGATAGAAACTAAGAACCCCCTAATTATAAGTTTATATATAGATGATATCTTTAGAAGTTTGGGATGAATACTGTAAAAGCTATATATAGGCCTAAGTTTATTTCTTCTAGATTTACAAAATCTTTTGTTTTCTTATGTTTCTCTGTAGCCATTGCTCTATAGATACCAGCAGTCTGTATTTACATGCTTGTTCATTTTTTTAATGTACTAAATACAAAATATTCAATATAATATAGTGTTGTTTTGTTGTTGAAAAAAAACCTGTTTCATATTCATGGGATGCTAGGATTGTTCTTTAACCATTTCTGATTTTAAAACAAACAAAAATTTGATTTGAATTTTGAAACTAAGAAGCTAAGACCTAGGCCTTTGAAATTGAAAAATGATGCCTCTGGGACATGCCCAACACAAAAACAGGAAAGGTCCTGCTGCTTTTCCCTATTAGGCAGCTGCTTCATTCCAAGTGCTGATGTCACAGCTGTACTCTTGTCAAGAGAGAGCAGATTAGGAGATTTTATTTTCACATTTCTTTTGCTCATCAGCCTCTTGAGTGATTTGTAGATGCAAAGGGAACTCTAAAACTTCAAACATGTACTATATGAAAATATTGAGAAATAAAAATAATATAACAAAACAATAAAAATAGAACAGAAAAATTCATCTCTAAGTGACTTAATTCTAATCAAGGCTTTTGTGAAGGATGGATCAGACCAAGTTTCTCCATATCACACAAAGCTACCTTTCCTAAACTTTGGATCCTGTGTCCAGCAAGACAAGGTACTGGGGGAAAAAACGGACAAACAAAAAAAGGGGTTAGACTGAGACACCGACAATTAATAGAGTGCATTTTCTAAATGTTAGAACTAGAAGAATGTAACTAAAAATAGCTCTGCATTGTAAAATAAGTGATGATTCCATGGAATAATGCTACCTGTGAGGAAAAGGAGTCCTATTAACCTGAAAGAACTTTTATGAATGTGAGGAAGAACATTCCATGAATGAGGGACTCTCGATGGAAACACCCAGAGTTGGGAGACAGAGTGTCTTGTTCCAGTCAGAGCAAGGAGGACTGGATCACTAGATTTTACAGTATGTGGAGGCAACTAAGGCATAAAAAACTGGAAAGGTAGGAAGCGTTTTAAAAACCAAACAGAGGATTTTTATATTTGATCCTATAGATGATAAGTAATCAAACTGGAGTTTATTGAAGGGGGTGCAGGGTGTGACATGGTCAGACCTATCCTTTTGGAAAATCAATTGGATGGATGAGTAGAAAATAGGCTGTAGTGGATGATACTTGTGGCAAGCTGACAAACTAGCAGGCAATTAGTCCAGGCATGAGAAGATGAGGACCAGCATAGTGGCTATATCAGAAGAGGAAAGGGAGTATATGTGAGAGAAGTCACAGAGCGATGATTGATAGGACTTGGCAACAGATTAGATATGATGGGGGAGGGAAGGGGGAAGGGGGAAGGGAGAAGGGGTAGAGAGGCCCAGAGACAGAGAGGAGAGGGAGACAGAGACAGAGACAGAGACAGAGACAGAGACAGAGAGAGAGAGAGAGAGAGAGAGAGAGAGAGAGAGAGACAGAGAGA
>NW_027187327.1:11580422-11598666 GCF_028583685.1 Petaurus breviceps papuanus
AGAGAGAGAGAGAGAGAGAGACAGAGAGACAGAGAGACAGAGAGAGACAGAGAGAAGGAGAGGGACAGAGAGAAGGAGAGGGACAGAGAGAAGGAGAGAGAGAAAGGACAGAGACAAAGAGAAGTTAAGGATGCCACCTAGGTTTCAAGCTTGAGGAACTGGAAGGATGGTGGTACTCTCAATAGTAACAGGAAAGTTTGGAAGGGAGAAAGGTTTTAGAGAAAGATAATGAGTTCAGTTTTGTATGTTTTGTGTCAAAAATTTGTAGGATTTATCTTCAAAGATGTCTTTTAGAACATTTCTCCCACACAAGTACCATTAGTAATATATTACTGGCTACTTATCTCAGACCTATCCACTATCTTTTGGGTCATCTATAATTCTTATAAGGTTGTGGCATTCCATGATTTGCATCTATACTGTATTACCAGGAGAATAGTTGAATTAAAATGGGCTTAAAATTATGAAAAATACTACACAGTTTCCCAAATTGAAAATTATAACCCCCTATTCCTCAGTTCTGGACCCACCTCATTATACATCTGTAGTACTACTAGATTAGATATATAGAGAGAGATTTGTATACAGTTTGTGTGTCAATGGACTAACTCAACACCTTCCTATCAAGTTGTATATCATAATATGTCTTATATGTTTTTCCATCTGTCTTATCTTAAAAGTATGAATTAAACCAATTTCATATTTTAATAATTTTGCTGAGGAGGCCTATAGCATTCTTATATTTATTGAAATTAATATATTATCTCTGAATAAAAAGCAACTGATTAAAAATAATCCATCCAAAATAGAATTCTTTTGTTCAGACTCATAATATAATGTTCTCCATGATCCTGATAAATACTTTAAGTAAATATGTATTTTCTTACTCTATCAGCCAAAGGCAATCAGTCCTCACCTGTTTATCAAACAGTCTCTCTTGTTTTAGCTATCATACGGTGTTGAAAAATATTGATATGTGGGTGAATGAAAGACATCAAAGGACTGGAGAGCTGAATTTTGCTCTACAAAAGCAGATGGTTTAAAAAAAAAAACAATGTACACAGATGAAAAAATACATAGCAAGGTATGGTAAATAGGGTGACAGACTTTCAGTCAAGAAGTCCTGGGTTCAAATCTTGCTTCTATTGTGAGATTAGTAATTTTGGTCAATCCTCTCTCTCTCTCTCTCTTTCTCCACTCTCTCTCTCTCTCCTTCCCTTCCCATTCCTCCATGATTCCTTCCCTTCCTCCATCCTTATTCTCTTCCTTGTTCTTTTCCTCCCCCTTCTTTGTTCCTTCCTCCATTCCCTATTTCTCCCTCTTTCCTCACTTCTCTGTGTTTCCATTAACTTCACCAATGAGATAGGAGAAAATTTCCTAAAGTACCACCCCCTGTAAGCTAGGCTAGTATGTATTATTTGGGATAGATCAGTTTTGATCAGGCTGGTCAGGTTCGTTAGGTTCAAAATTGGAATTATATACTTGTAGTCTAGCTGTTAACAACATATATATATATATATATATATATATAACTGCCATAACAGTTATAGTAGGGAAAGGATGTTCATTGAGCACACAGTCTTTATTCATTTGAATAAAGCCCTCCATTTCTGGTTTTGATGATACTGCAAGTGTCTGGTTAAAGGCCTGAGTGCCCCACCACCACCTGGGGCCCCTCATGCACTGGCCTCTTGTGTGCACACCACCAGGAAGCTACTGCAGTGGTTCAAATCTTAGTCCCCTGAGCCAATTAAATCTCAAGAAGAGTGTAATATTTTTTTAAGGAAAATCTAGCGTAGTCTGAGGCAGCAATGCCTTAGGAAACATTGTTCCTACCACACACATATATATTTCAAATAGGAACTAGATACTTTTGTTTCATATGTTCAAATGAAAAGTTGAGACCTTTTGTTTTGTCTCCGTCATTGGAAAAGGTTCTGATTTTTTCCTCTGACTCCAGACTCCTGGAACATTTGATCAAGATGAAGTTCTTTTAGCTCTTATTTAATATAATGACTTGGTGTAGATAAAGCTTGAGCCCTGAAGAATAATGGTCATATAATCATAGCTATATAGCTATAAGAGATCTCAGAAACCATCTAGATCAACACCCTCATTTTACAGATGAAAAAAACTGACAGCAAGATAATCAATTACTTGCCCAAGTTCACAAAAGTGGTAATTGTCAGAGCTGGGATTTGAACTCAGATCTTCTGATTCTAAAACCATTGTCACTTTCACTTCAAGCTTGGGAAAACTTCCCCTGGTGGAATGAGTGGATGAGAACAATTTGTTCCAATGCCCATAAAGGTAACTGAAGTAGGAGCTGTGGAGCACTCAGAGCTTGGTCAGGCACGACAGACACCAAGGTCATCCACGGCATCCATGGCCATCATCAGTCATCCTGACTTCTTGTCCTGCTGCTGAACTTCAGTGACTCTGGAAGAAAGTGAAGCTGATGATGTTGTACAACTCTGCCTCACTTAAATCCAATTTAGCCACGAATCAAGACATCGCCCCATGATGTCATTGGTCCTCTTTGAAAATGAAGGACCAAGAACAACAACAGCTGCCTCTGTTGGAAACATAGGATTTTAGATTTATAAATGGCTGCCATCCAACAATGTTTTAGACATGAAGAATCTCCGAGAACTTAAATGACTAACTAAGGTCACAGAGCTGGTTACTAACAAAGCCAGAACTATTGACAGCCCATGTGTTCTACCTACCTATGATTAAGTCACTACCCTTTTCACAACTGGTAGATAAAATGACTTGACTTTGTACTATAATTCAAGAGTTTTTCCAAGAAAAAACTGTAGCCTAATTTACCACTTCCCCTCCCACCTTCACAAATACATTTTATTTTGTTTATTTATTTTTTGCTTTTTGGAGGGCAATTGGGGTTAAGTGACTTGCCCAAAGGCACACGGCTAGTAATTGTGTCAAGTGTGTGAGGCCAGATTTGAACTCAGGTCCTCCTGACTCCAGGGCCAGTGCTCTATTCACTGCTCCACCTATCCGCCCCTAAAAAGACAATTTACTTATCTAGTTTTGTATTTTTGTGAGGCACATAGCATATAATATTACAATATTGGCTTTAAATCTATGAACTAGCTAGAAAATTTACAGTTCAGTCAAACCAGTATCGGCAGTAAAGAAAGATGGCTGGCCCCAGACAGCAGAATATTAAATTAACTTCCTTCTTACTGGGAAGAATGTTGTGTGCCCTATTTAGCTTGTTTTTGTTTAAATTTTTTTTCTATGCTAAAAGAAAACATTTAATAGGGATAGGATATTGGGAAATTACTGATATACAAATAAAAAATATCAATAAAATTTAAAAGGAAACATTATAACTTTTTAAATGGTTGTTTATATTCAATTCTACTCAATTTTCATGCTGCTTTATTAATAGAAACAAGGTTACTGTGTCCTGAAGACTCCATAAAAAAAGCTTCTCATTTGTAATTTTTCAAAGTTACAGTCTTTTACTTCTGCCCAGGCAAAGTAGTTAAAAGTGCTTCCTGACCCATTCCAAGCCGTTCAGTTTAGAAAACAGTTTTAGGACTGACCAAGGGAAACACAGATACCCTAAGTTGGTGCCCAAAAGGAAAAGGCAGGTGGTTAGGAAATTTATAAGCATTGCTGATGACAGACAAGGAAGAGAACAGAGCCAAGAATACTGAAAAGGGGGAAACATAGCTTTTGTTATTGTCAGAAGAGAGCAATATATATTTTTTCTATAACCAGTGTGGAAAGGATGTGCCTTTGATTGAAGAATGTACCAGAAATGCAAATCAACTTATGAATGGTTCAAAACAAGTAATGATTGGTTCAAAGCAAATAAAGTAACAATAGGCTTAAGCATAGGATCCTGGGTAATACTCAACAACCCCTCCAAGGAGGCAGTGAAAAGAAAATTAATAAATCATAATCACAAACTCCACCAAGGAATAATAAACTATAAAAGGATCACCAGTTCCAGAAAGGTGATCACTTATATTCTGCTTTGAGTAATACCAAAAGTACATTATAAAAATATGGTAGGATCTAATTCTGCTCAAATTGTTTTCAGATTACTTGTTTTTTTTTAATAATATTGACAATTATGCTGTAAATGGGGTGGGTTTTTTGGGGGGTGGAGTTCAGGGATTTTTTTCTTATCAGACAACACAATATGGTGGAATGAGCTCTAACCTGAGCTAAAAGTCTTCAACAAGCATTTATTCTATATCCACTGTGTGCTAAGCACTGTGCTAAGTGCTGGGGATACAAAGAAAAGAAAAGAAAAAACAAACAAACAATTCCTGATCTCAAGAAGCTCACTATCTAATACAGGGATGGGGAACTTGTGGCCTCAAGGCCACGTGTGGCCTTCTAGGTACTCAAGTGCAGCCCTTTGACCGAATCCAAACTTCACAGAACAAATTCCCTTCATAAAAATGATTTGTTCTGTAAAATTTGGATTCTGATAAAAGGCCATACGTAAGGATCTAGAAGGCCATATATGGTCTTAAGGTCACTGGTTCCCCTTCCCTGTTCTAAGAGAAGAATGAATTATAAGATCTAGGCAGCCTGCTCCAAATCCAAATTACCTGTGTAACTTTGGGCATGGTTCATACCTCTCTGCTCCTTGGTTGCCTCATAGTGTACATGGGTTGGATTTGATTATTTCTGTGGTCCCCTTAACAGCTAATAATCATTCTGTGACTTTATAATTTTGACTACACTACTTTCTCGAGTGGAGAAATCATGTTTCTCTAATGATTTCAAGTTGTGTTGAACCACCTCACATCAATACAGATGTGACTGGCCAGGTTGGCCATCACTCCAATCACTTTACCTTGCTGCCTCTTGTGGCTAGATAATTAAGAAATTGGTATGGCCATAATCGATCAAGTAACCAAGCATTAATTAAGCATCTATTATATGTCAGGCCTTGGACTCAACTAAGCACCCATCACATTTCAGGCACTATGCCAATATAGCAAAGAAAACAATCCTTTCTCACAAGAAGTTCACATTTTAAAAATATCCCAAGTATACTTTCTTTGTTAATACATTTTTTTTAATCCTTCACAAATGGTTTTCTAAAGGAACAAAACAAATCTGGAATTCTAATGCTTAAAACAAAGTAATTCCCCCATTAGTGACTCTGAAATCTCCCTCATATTCCAGCTGCTGTGTACATTTTTTTGTGTACATTTTCATTTGATTGGCCTATTGTCACCTGAAATTCAAAATCAATCAATCAGCAAACATTTATGAAGCACCTCTCCTGTCAAAAACTTATCTTCTCTTACTGTTCTTTTTGCTATAAGTGTCGTCGTTGGTGTTGTTTGTCCTTTGTTCTCAAAGAAGACCAATGACATCAGGAAAGTGAAGTCCTGAATTGGTAGTGATTAGATTTAAATGAGGTAGGGCTTTGCAAAGTCACCAGAATCTCTCTCTCCTCCTGAGCCATCTGAGTCCAGTGGCAAGATCAGGATGACTGGAGATGGCCCTGGATACAGTGGGAGACCTTGGCCTAAGGTTTTTCCCAGGTTCCAGCTTATCTGAGGCAACTTCCATTCAGTGATTAAGGCCGAGTAAGAAATGAGGCAAAGAATGGCCTCCTTTTTCCTAGTCAAAAAAAAAAAAAATCAGTCTGGTCAAAACAGAAAAAAACTGCTATTTACATTCACTCTGAGCCACGGAACCCAAACAATGACAAAGTGAGGCTTGGGCTGGGACCTATTCTAGTCCAGTCAATGAGAGCCAGAGTGATTTGGCTTTAAGGTATGATGCTTAAAAAAGAAATCTAGGGGCAGCTAGGCGGAGCAGTGAATAGATCAACGGCCATGGAGTCAGGAGGACCAGAGTTCAAATCCAGCCTCTGACACTTACCACTGTGTAGCTGTGTGACCTTGGGCAAGTCACTTAACCCCAATTGCCCTGCCTTCCCCCTCCCAAAAAGAACTTAAAAAAAGAAAGAAATCTAGCCTATACAAACCAAGATATCTTGTGAGTTTTCAGTAATCAAAATGTATATTCCTTTAGGCAGAGCACCCTCAGCTGAAAGATTCTTCTACAGTGCTCTTCCAAATAGGGCTATTTAATCTATGTCTCCTATTTATTTACTCATTAAGTATTTATTGATAATAAATGAATGAACATTTATTAAGCACCTGTTATATGCCAGAAAATGTGCTAAGGCATGAGGACACAAAAAGAGTTTTAAAAAAAGAACAACATGTTCCCTCCCAAAGAACTCATACTCTAATAAGGGAGAGACAACAAGCAAATATGTACAAACAAGTAATGTACAGGACCAAAAAAAGGTAATAACTGAGGAAAGGAAGCACTGGGATGGAGAATCTGGGAAGGGCTTCCTGCAAAAGACTGGATGTTAGTTCAGATTTTTAAGAAGCCAGGGGTGCCTATAGATGGAGACAAGATGAGATACCATTCAATAGCCAGAGAAAATGCCCAGAGCTGAGAGATGCCAGGAGGTTAGTGTTAATAGATCAAAGAGTACATGGCAGAGAGTAAAGGTATAAGAAAACTAGAAAAGAAGGAAGGAGCTGAATTATGAAGGGCTTTGAATGTCAAACAGAGGAGTTTGTATTTGTTCTTGGAGGCAATAAGGAGCTGCTGGGTTTTATTGAATTTAGGGGGGACAACATAGTTAGAACTACACCTTTAGAAACCAATCACTTTGGTGGCTGAATGGAGGATGGATTTGGAGTGGGGAGAGAATTGAGGCAGGTGAAGCAGCAAGGTCCCTAGTATACCCAGGGTGGCTGCTAGCACAGGTTCTTTGATCTGCTTTTCTAAAGGAAAGCAACTCAAAAGGGGTTAATAATCTTACCTTAATCAAACATATATATGTCATGCAACTTAGTTCAGGAGAAGAAGTCAGCACCCTGAACTTCAGAGACAAACAGAAATTACAAGCAAACAAAATATACAGACAGAGAAAATAACATAATTCAACAGATCAACAGACAGGGCTTCTACCTGTCTGACCATTACATACATACATAGTTACCAGAGAAAGAACCACCATCATCTGGGTTTTCAAAACCAAAGGGCTCAAGGCTGCCCAGAGTCTCATCTGGCCAAATCACACAACTCTTCCCATGAGTGAGCCCCAAATCAAAGCATCAGCTTAGGATATATATAGCTTTTTCCAGGATCTGAAGACATCACAACCTTCATGATCTACTGCCTAATTACAAAGTAAGAAAAGGTGTGGGCCTTCTGAAAAAAACCAAGCCTCCTGTAGGCAAGCTTCTCTTGTTGGGCTCCAAGTGAGGCCCATTAAGGTGCAGAGAAGATCTTCAAATTCCCTTACCATTACAGCAGGCTAACCTACCTGTCAGCTATTATAGTAATCAAGACTTGAGGTGATAAGAACCTGCACTAAAGTTATGGCAGTATCAGAGGGGAAAAAAGAAAGCATATGCGAGAAACATTAAGGTGAAGAATCTACAAGCCCCAGCAATGGCTTGGATATGGGAGGGGGTGGGTGGGGTTGGGTGGGAGGGTAGTAAAAAAAGGTTGTAAAAGTTTTAAAGGGAAAAACTAATGAGTTCTATTTTGAATATGTTGAGTTTAAGATATCTACTAGACGTCCAGTTCC
Source organism: Petaurus breviceps papuanus (assembly GCF_028583685.1). NCBI lineage: Eukaryota > Metazoa > Chordata > Mammalia > Diprotodontia > Petauridae > Petaurus > Petaurus breviceps. Next base: position 11,588,050 of record NW_027187327.1, read on the forward strand.
AGATGTATGAAAGGCAGTTAGAGAGGTGAGACTGGTAGATATGACAACCATAAGCATAGAGATAGTAATTAAATCCACAGGAGTTGATGAGGTCTCCAAATGAAGTAGTATAGAGGGAGAAAAATAGGGAGTAATGAAGAATGCAGGGTTGTATTAGGCACTGTAGGGAATACAGAGGTGAATAAAATATGGCTTTTTCCCTCAAAATATTTTACTTCTGATGCAAAAAATAATAAATGTAAGCATATAACTCTAATACAGTATATCATTGTTCAGTCATATCTTATTCTTCATGATCCCATTTGGGGTTTTCTTGGCAAAGATACTAGAGTGGTTTGCCATTTCTTTCTCCATCTCATTTTACAGATGAGGAAACTGAGGCAATCAGAGTTAAGTGACCTGCCCAAGGTCACACACCTCATAAGTGTCTGAGGCCAGGTCTGAGTCCTGATTCCAAGCCCAGCTCTCTATCCACTGTGCCAAGTGGGGTAATAAAGAGTCAGACGTGACTGAAAACAACTGAACACCATTTGTAAACAAGTAACAGAAGGAAGAAGATAAGAACATCTGACTGATCAAAGGAGGAGCTCTGGTTTGTTTCCAGGCTTGATTCTGCAGGTGTCGTGACCTGCTAGCCTCCAGGAACCATGTCTGGAAGTTCAGAATAGAGAGTAGGGCAACATCCTCCTCTTATCATAGTGGTGGCAAGTCTGAGTCAGAGTCTCTTTCCTATCACAGTATTTCTTTCATTGCAGCGGTAGCAAGAAGCCTGAGGCAGAAATTTTCTTGCCACTCCTCTTAAGTGATCTCCCTGCCTCCAGTCTCTCACCTCTCAGTTCTATACTCCATGCCGTTGCTAACAATAGTATTTCTAAAATATCTTTCTGATTGTGGCACTCCTCTGCTCAAGAAGATTCCATGATTCTCTTTGCCTTTAAGTCAAAACATGTAATCTTTTGACATTTAAAGTCCTACCCGATCTGGTTCCAAACAATAACCTGGGATTCACAAACTTTTTTTTTTACTTTTATTTCATTTTACAGATGAAGAAACTGAGGGAAATGGAGTTAAATGACTTACCCAGGGTCACATAGCTAGTTTCTTAGGTCAGATATTAACTCAGATCTTCCTTACTCTAGGCCAGTATTCTATCCACTTTGCCAACTAGCTGCACCTACTGGGGTTGAATACCTAGTGGTCTTCAAAGTGCTACTTTTTGTGTGAACCCCTGATTCCTCTAGTTATTAGAGCTTCTCCCCCTATATCATCTATGTCAACAGTCAATTTACTGACTCCTTAAAGGTCCCGTGAAAGTATTTCAACAGCTTATAAAAGTCATAGTTCCTCTAGCCTAAACAAAGACACACTAAGGAGGCAGCAGTCAAAACATGGAAGAAAAAAAACCACTCATGTGCTGGAATCTGGACAGAGGGGAGTAGGGAGAGTCACCCAGTTGTAAAGGGTTCCCATCATCTGCTAAATTTCTCTCAGAGCCAGGGTACTATGAAGATCAACAGAGGCTACAGCTCACTGTTGGTGGTCTGACCTAGTTTCTTTCTTTCCACCAACTTGGAATAAGTTTCTATAGAAATGTGATGTGAGCCACACTTGTAGAACTATGTTACCCAGGGACCTCTATGCCCCAAATATTGGGAGTACTCCCTCCACTGCCTGCCTGTGAGAGCAAATGTGACTCAAGAAGATATAAATCCATGGATTGGAGTTGGAGATAGAAATGCAAGAAAATAAGACCATCCCCATTCTCACGGAACTTAGATTCTAATGGAGCAGAAAAAATAACATCAACATAAAGAGGAGGTAGAAAAGTTGGGGGATGGCTCCCACATGGGGTAAAGCACCTGGTTGAGCAGATATCAGTCAAGAGGTGAAGGAGTTGAGCCAAGAGTAAAGTGAGCAGGATAACTGAGACCCTTTAAGAAATGATGACCCTAGGGGCAACTAGGTTGTGCAGTGGATAGAGCATCTCATCCCAAATCATTTATTCCTAATTACCTTCCACCTCCCAAAAATGGTGACCCTTGGTAAGCACCCACAGAACAGTGAACAGCCCTCAAGGTGAGTCTAGAAGATGGAGAGAACAATTGTTGCAGGAAAGGATCAGGGAAGACTTCATAGAAATGACATCTGAGGTGGAATTTTGGAATAGGAGTAAGGAAATTGACAGCCAAAGATGGAGGAAGGGAAGCCTATTCTAGGCAGAGAGAATAGCATGAGAAGAGGCTAATGCCATATCTGACAAATGGCACATAGTCATAGTCATTGGAGAGTCATAATAAATACATCAATACACCTGGAAAAGTGGGTTGGGGCCAAACAGGAAAGTTTTGATGTGGGCAAAGGAATTGCACTGAATTCACTGGTCACATGGGAAGAGCTATGCTCTGGAAGATTATTTAGCAACCTTGTGAAATGGATTGGGGAGTGAAAAGGATGAAGGAAAGGAAACCAATCCAAAGTGGCCAGGATCACAGAAAGGGAGCCATAGGAAAGGATAGAAGGTGACAAGTTGAAGGCATCATTTTGAAAGCTTGAGGAAATTATAAAGTTATCTGCAAAGGTTTTTGCTTTGGAGTTATTTGTTTTTAATTTATGGACTGGAAATCTCTGTATGTACTTTGTTTTTTTTTTAATTAATTAATCAATTAACTTTTAGTTTACATCATTCAGTTCCACAGTCCCTTGAGTTTCAAATTTTCTCCCTCCCCCTTCCCCCACCATGGCGGCATGCAGTCAGACATAGGATCTACAAATAACTTCACATTAAACATTAGTCAGGTTGTAAAGAAGGATTATAACCAAGGTAATGAACAATGGGAAAGAGGAAACAAAACAAAACAAGAAAAAGAAAGAGCAAGTAGTTTGCTTCAATCTGCATTCAGACTCTGCAGCTCTTTCTCTGGATATAGACATCTCTCTCCATCATGAGTCTTTTGGAGTTGACTTATAACCTTGCATTTGCTGAGAGGAGTCCCGTCTATCAAGGTTAGTCATCACACATATGTTGTGTCTGTAATTGTGTACAAATTTCTCCTGGTTCTGCTCTTCTCACTCAAACATCAGTTTACATAAGCCTCTCCAGGTTATTATGAAGTCTGTCTACTCCTCATTTCTTATAGCAAAATAGTATTCCATTACATTCATATAACACAACTTGTTCAGCCATTACCCAATTGATGGACATCCCCTTGATTTCCAATTCTTTGCCACCACAAAAAGAGCTGCTATAAATATTTTTGTACATACAGGTCTTCCTCCCACTTCTATGATCTCTTTGGGATACAACCCTAGAGTATTGCTAGGTTAAAGGGTATGCACTTATTTATAGCCCTTTGGGCATAGTTCCAGATTGCTCTCCGGAATGGTTGGATCAGTTCAAAACTCCACCAACAATGCATTAGTGTCCCAATTTGTCCACATCCTCTCCAGCATTTATCATTTTCCTGTTTTGTCATCTTAGTCAATCTGGCCGGTGAGATGTGGTACCTCAAAGTCATTTTGATGTGCACTTCTCTAATCAATAGTGATTTAGAACATTTCTTTATGTGCTTCTAGATATCTTTAATTTCTTCCTCTGAAAACTGCCTGTTCATATCCTTTGACCATTTATCAACTGGGGAATGACTTGTATTCTTATAGATTTGACTCAATTCTTTGTATATTTTAGAAATGAGTCCTTTATCAGAGACACTAGTTTTAAAAATTCTTTCCCAATTTTCCACTTCCCTCTTAATCTTGGTTACATTGGCTTTATTTGTATGGAAACTTTTCAATTTAATGTAATCAAAATTATCCATTTTGCATTTTATAATGCTCTCTACTTCCTGATTTGTCATAAAATCTTCCTTTCTCCATAAATCTGACAGGCAAACTATTCCTTGCTCTCCCAGATTGCTTACAGTATCAGCCTTTATACCTAGATTGTGCACTGGATGTACTTTCAATAAAGTTTCTGATTAAGCTGAGAAGGAATTAATACTTGTTGTACTACACACTAGAAATCTGCCAGGAGAGCTGGCAATATAACTGCTGCAAGAGTAAGCGACATTTACATGATGCTTTAATGTTTGCTAAGTCCTTTACACATATTCTCATCAAAGACTCCCATCAGCTAAGTGAGGCAGGTGCTTCACATTATTATTATTCCTTTTTCATTGTTGTGTTGTCTTTTGGTCTGGACCCAAGGGATGTGCTGGTAAATATTCAATAACTGGGTTCTTTGGGGGATAAAAAAGAACACACACACTTTTTTTTTGTTTTTTAGAGGCAATGGGTTTAAGTGACTTACCCAAGGTCACACAGCTAGTAAGTGTCCAAGGCCAGATTTGAACTCCTGTTCTCCTGATTCCAGAGCCAGTGCTCCGTCCACTGTGTTACCCAAATGCCCTTCAAATACTTTTAAGTTTAATTTGTTTCGCTAACATTTCCTTAATTCTACACAACAAACAAAACATTAAATTGGGTTCTAATTTTATTGCTGATTTCTGAGGCATACATCCTCACACTGAAGATTTAACAACCAGATCTCCCAAGTCTGTTAGAGTTGACTAAACCCTATGTCTGGACCTAGCATTTCTTCAATGCAATGGACTTCCAATGCGAAAAATCCCTCTCCTGCTGCTAATCTGCAATTCATCTGCAGTTTACAGTTTATGAGAGTAGGTTAAGTGACTTGCCCATGGCTCCACAGCCAGTATATGTCAGAAGCAGAACTTGAATCCAGCTCTTCCTGAAGCCAAGGCCATCCCTCTATCTACTATCTGATGCTGCTTCTCATATAATTAAAATAGAGAGCATTTATACAGCAAGGTTTGCAAAATGTTTTACATATGTTATTTCATTTGATCCTCACGGCAATCCTGGTATATAAGTACTATTATTATCCCCATTTTATATGTGGGGAAACTGAGCCTGAGAGAGGTGAAGTGACATGCCAAGGGTGCAGGTAGCTAGTAAATGTGAGGGGTAATATTTTTACCTTGGTCTTCCTGACTCCAATGCTGTCTCTCTATTTTCACTCTATGTGTGGTCTTTCATACCATTGGAGGAGGCAGCATGGCTTAGTAGCTAGAGTATTAAACCTGGAGTCTGGAAGCCCTGAGTTCAAATCCTGTCACTGTCACTATCTATGGGGCCATAAGCAAATCAGTTACCTTTTCTTAACCTGTTTCCTTATCTGTAAAAAAAAAGGATAATAATAGTGTCTACTTCAAGGATTATCATGAGGTTCGATTGAGATAATATATAATTTTTTTAAAGCACTTTGTAAATCCTAAAGTCATACAAATATGGCATTATCTTTAGGTAAATGAAGGAATTGAGCCTGGTCAAGGTTAAATACTTGTGTCTTCTGTAGCACACAATTAATAAGTTTCAGGAGTAAGATTTTAACCCAATTCAATTCGCTGTCTTCTGTGCCATACTTCCTCTATACAAAGAAGCAATTCCAAAGTGAACCTTTTTCCTTCAGTTGGCCCTGAAGGCATGGGGAAAATTGAAATTGTTTGAGTGGAGAAATTTTATCATCCAGGACTTTCTCCATATTTTCAACAGTAAGCCTTCCCAGTCACAATCAATTAATAAACATTCTCTAAACACCTACTAGGTGATAGCGAGTTTGTTTTTTTTTAATTGTGTCTATCCCACTTAACAGCTGGGTGTCCTTGGGCAAGTCATTTCCATCTCTTTTACTCTAGATCACTGTGGCTGCTCTAGTAAAATGAGAGGAGGTAGTGGAGATGGAGGGAATAATAGCTTCCCCACTCACCTCATATGGCTTGTATTGTAAGAATGAAATAATAAATATGAACATAGATGAATATGTCATGCCTATTATTGGGGCAGATTGGAAAGGTGCCAGGCGTTATGCCAAGTGTTAGGGATATGAAGACAAAAGTGAAGCAATCCCTGCTCTCAAAGAGTTTCTATTTTAATGGGAGAAACATTACCCCATTTGGAGTTTTCTTGGCAAAGATACTGCAGTGGTTTGCCATTTCCTTCTCCAAGCCATTTTACAGATGAGAAAACTAAGGCAAACAGGGTTAAGTGACTTGCCCAGTTTCACATAGCTAGTAAGCATTAGAGACCAGATTTAAACTCAGGTCTTCCTGACTCCAAGCCTGGAAATCTATCCAATGCACCACCTAGCTGCCCACATACATATATAGTATATATAAGTCAAATACAAAAGGGAGCCATTAGTAACTAAGGAGACCCAGAAGTGTAAAAGGTGACATGAATTAAGTCTTGAAGGAATCCAGGGATTCCAGGAGCTGGGGAAGTGGGGGGTAAGCAATTTAGGAAGGGCACTGTCGGTGCAAAATTATGGAGACAGGAGATGGAGAACTGGGTGTAAAGGACAGTAGGTAGGCTGGTATAGCTAGACCATAAGATGGTGTTTGTTAACCTGGGGTCCACAGACCCTCAAAGAATCTGTGTATAGATTTCAGAAAATCTATGGATTTTGATACAAGAAAAAATACACTTTCATTTTTATTCATTTCTAACTTAAATTTAGCATATCCTTCAATTATGAATGTAGAAAACAAACCACAGTAGTATTAACAGTACCTGTGACACTGTCACTAAAAGAAATGATAGATGTTTTCATATCCCATAGAGTTATTGCAATCTTCAAACATTGTTTGCATTCATAATGACTACAAAATTTCTGTAGTTATTAGGATCCTGCTAGGTTGAATGTGATTGTAGCTTTCTTGTCTTCAGAATATATTTTAATATATTTGAGTCTTTCTATAATCCTATTTATTTTTATTTTATGCATTTAAAATATTATTCTAAGAAAGGTTCTATAGATTTCATAAGATTGTCAAAAGGGTCCATGGCATGAACAAAAAAGTATTTCTCTTCTCTTTCTGCCAAGGTTCTTTCCTTCTTCAACATGGCCAAAGCCTGACCTTGAAAAGAAAATGGCCACTGTGTCCACATGGCTAAGACTGGATTAGAAGCAACAAAAGTCTCTGTGCTTCTAATTGGCTTGAATTTGGCTGAGAATCTTATATCTGCATTTGAGATAGGTATTATCGCTGTGTAGAAAAGCTCTAAAAATTCTGTCCTACCAAATATTTTGGGGAGGGTTAAATTTTGCAGCCATTTATATAGAACCAAATCCTGGTTTACGTTCAATCATTATGCCACCCATCTTCTTGGCTTGAGCTTTTGCCCTGCAACTCCATACAACTGTAATACAAACAGAACATTCGTTTCTTAGAATGTTTGCATTTTCTGATGTGTTTCATTTCTTTGTATATCATTGACAATGTCCCTTAAACACCTGCCTCCCAAATAGGAAAAGCATTTATAAGAGGAAATGGGCCATTATCTAACGGTTCTTGATGACAGTAGAGAGAAGGCTTTGATGATTAGAGCCATTCACTGGATAATTAAAGGATATTTTATGCTCAGATTAGCTATTTCCTAACTAAAAATCATGAAAATTCTGAATTTCTTGAAAGCAATGGCATCAAAGTTGTTTTACAAACATAGACCTGTTATAGAAAGGAACAGATATTCTCCAGGTGTTTTTACCTGGAAGAAATGGTATTATTTGTATACTGAACCTATCATTTTGAGCATGAAACTGCTAAACAAAAATGCATCTGAACTAAAGAATTTACATGTGAAAGGGACCTTAGAGGTCCTTCCAGAGTATAAACTCCTAAGGGAAGTAGAGGTCTCCAAACATCATATGATTTGCCTAAGGTTACACAGGTAGGAAAAGTAGCTAGCTGGTACAGAAATTAAGGTCTTCGGACTTCAGATGTAATACCCTTTCTACTACACCTCATCATAAGTTTGGAAGCATTTAAGGTACTATAATTAAATTATCACCTAGGCAACTAGATGGTACAGTGGATAGTGTACCAGACTTGGAGCTTAAAAGACCTGAGTTCAAATCCTGTTTCAGAAATTCACTTCCTATGTGACCCTGGGCAAGTCATTTAATCTCTTTGCCTCAGTTTCCACAACTGAGAAATAATAATAAAATAGGAATAATAATAACACCTTAAAATAGGAATAATAATAACACCTACCTTCCAGGGTTGTTATGAGGATAAAATGAGTTGATACTTGCAAAGCCCTTTGTAAACCTTAAAGTAATATATAAATGATAGCTATTATTACCGTGGGGTAGCTAGGTGGTACAATTAGGAAGATGTCTTCATGAGTTCGAATCTGGTCTCAGAGATTTACTAGCCTGAGCAAGTCACTTAACCCTGTTGGCCTCAGCTTCCTCATCTACTGGAGAAGGAAATGGTAAACTACTCCAGTATCTTGGCCAAGAAAGCTCCAAATGGGGTCACAAAGACATGACTGAAATGACTGGACAACAATAAAATTATTATCATAACCATCATCAATTAATATTGATCTATAAATTGCTGAATCCATAAGAAGGTAACAAAAAAGGGATTTTAAGGAACCCTAGGAATATGAACATTCTTCCTCTCCAAGAGTTCAGGAAATGACTTGTTAAGTAATGACTTACATGTGCTACTGAAGAAGTTTTGCTGAACATATTGTAATGAGAAATAAATATATTATTTACTGTTAAATGTTACAATTTTTCCTTACATTAGAAGCTGATTAAATTAGGAGTCAAATGGAGGATCCTATGACTTTATAAAACAAAACTGATTTCAAAACCAGGTTCCCAGTTATTTTGATTATTTTATAACTGCCCCATTAGGGAAATTGAGGAAAATGTATCCTCCCACACTTAATTGGTTATTACTCTTTCAGCATATGGCCCTCTCTGTTGAGTGTAAATTGGCTGTCATTTTCTATCTACAGTCTTCAGCTACAAGGCCCATCAAATTCCTTTGGTATGTGCAGAAGTACATTCCTTAGGAACCACTTTCAGCAAAAAGGAACAGAGAATTTCTGTGAGGAATGTCTCTTGGCAAAGGACTTTCACCTGCTGTATTTGCCACATTCAGAAATTGCTCTTTACTGGCATCCTGAAGCACTCAACCACAACAAATGCAAATTGCAATAAAATTGGAGAATATTTGTAACTCTCCCAAATCCAATAACTGCAAAAGTTTGGTTTGGCATTTCCTAATGAAATTTCATGACACACTAAATCTGTGCTGTTTCCTAATGCGAGGACTGAAAAATGAGCAAACTCACTGACCCAGCTAGGCTTAATATACTTAGGTTAACGTATTTCCAAATCAAGAAGCCTGACATCTTACAATAAGTGTAGAAATCTGCTTTGCACATTTTAAAAAGTTTTACTATAACTACTTCAAGATTAGATAGTATCTTAAAAAAAAGACAGGAGAATAGATTGCACTGTTTGTCCAAAAATAAAGTGAAATGTGTTCAATTCAGCCCCATGATTAAAGCTTTCAAAGAATTGTCTGGTTCTGGACCCTCAGGACCACAAGACCAAATTGGAGTAAAACCAAAGACTTAGTCTGTTTCATGACAGAATTTTATGCAAATACCTGCGTGTTCCCGTAGTGATCTGGCATCATCAAGGGATTGTCTGCCAGTTCTGTTTTCATGACATTGCTCCCCCTTGGCCGTTTCTGGCCATTTCTCAGTCTCATTTGTTTGATCAGTCAATCATAAGCACTTATTAAATGCCTCCTACATACCAGACACTATGCTAGGCTGGAATCTTTTTTCATGTCCCTTTCTCTAAGTGTGTCTGTACCTGTGAAAGAATCACCCAGGACTCTCTTCTCTTCTATCTCTGTACCCTATCTCTTAGTGATCCTATCAACCATCATGGGTTTTATGATTAGCTCTATGCTAGTCATCTGACTGTCAGATCTATATATCAAGCTCTAGTCTCTCTGCTAAGTTCCAGTCCTAAATCATAACTGCGTATTGGGCATCTCTAACTGTCCTATAGGCATCTCAAGCACAATTTGCTCAAAAGAGAACTCATTTTTCCCCTGAAATTTTTACTTCTTCCCATTTTCCTGACCTTTAAGTCTCCCTAATCTAAAAGCTCAGAAGCATCCTTGATTCTTTAATTGCCCTTGTCTTCCAAACAATTGTAAAGTCCTGACTGATTCCATCTCCTCTACATCTCTGACATCTATCCCAGGTTTTCATTTCCTCTCACCTGGATTCTCACATAGCCCCATAATTGCTCTCCCTAATTCAGGTCTCTTCCCTTCTCATTGTAGTTGCCAAATGAGTAGAATCTGACCATTTCACTTCACAGCTCCAAAAAGCTACCTATTGCATCTAGGATACAGCAAAAGATCCTTCACTTGGCCTTTAAAACCTTTCATAATCTGGCTCCAGATTTCTTACTTTTTTTTTGCAAGATTTATTACACATTACTCTCCTCTTCATGGTATTTTCCATTTCAGCCAAACTGACCTACTCACTGTTACTCATACATGGCATTCCATCTCTAGTCTCAATGCTTTTTAATAACTTATTCTCTATGCCTGAAATATATTCCCATCTAGCCCCTGCCTTTCAGAATGTCTAGCTTCTTTTAAAAGCTCAGCTCATGTGCCATTTCCTATTTCAGGTTTTTCCTGATCTGCTATTACCTTGCCTCTGCCCAACAGTCTTTGCTGTCAAGGAAGCTCATATTCTACTGTTGGG
>NW_027187327.1:11598676-11612437 GCF_028583685.1 Petaurus breviceps papuanus
AAAGGGCATCATGAACTACATATTTTTTATTGTGCATATATTTCACACTGAAGGCCAAGAGTATTTCATTTCTGCCTTAATATCCTTAGTACCTAGTAGATTGCCTGGTACTTGGGGAAAGGGAGGGGGATACTGTGATTTCATCAGTGTTGAGAGTTCCCACTGAGGACTCTTATATAAGGAATACATTGGTTCAAGTCCCGCCAGTGACATACTAGCTATATAACCCTGGGTATTTTACTTCACCTCTCAGTGACTCAGGTCTGGAACATAGTGAGTGCTTAATAAATGCTTGCTGAATAGATGAATGAATGAGGAAGTTCCAACTAGATGATAGTATAATAAGCCTAAATGAATTGGGTGATTATTCAAGGGTCCCTTATAGTAGTTCCTATTAAGACTAGTTGACCTCCTTAGCATATACTTACTGGTACACTTAAGCAGGCAATGAGAAGATTTTCCAACCATTTTAAGGGGGAAAATCATGTCAATATCCAATTTTAAAGTCATTTCTTAGTACTTTCCCCATTCTTTTTACATTTCATGGGTACTAGTGAAACATATGGACAATCCATAAATCATTCTTTGCTCTTACTACATTACTAGCCCACCTCCTTTTTTGACCACACATTTGGTGAATGAGATACCTTCTTGAAAATATATTGCAGTCTATTTGTACCTACCAAGCATATTTCAGTTTTCTTACAAAAGCCTTTGATTCTTGGGAGACTGTGGCTTTTCCAATATTCATGAACTTACAATATACCTAGAAAATGTTTGTACCAAAAAGATGTTTTTAGTCAGGGAATAAGTTTGAGTAATTCAAAATACTATGACATTTTCCAAAATTATCCAGCTTTTTGTCTGCTTCCTATTCAATTCTGGGTCAATTTATTTTCCATTCTTATCACCTCCATCCTAAATGTATCAGCTCAATTGGACATACTTCCAACACATCATAGTGTGGACAAGAGATTTTTTTTTATCCATCTATGGGTTTTTTAATGTTTTACTAATACTTTTTATTTTTCATGTGCCTCTTCCTTTACTATAATTTTCTACCAACAAAACACATACCAAAAAACCAGGTAAGAAAAGCAAATCATTGAAATATAGCATATGACAGCTTCTGTAGTGTGCTGTACCTGAAACCCATCACTCCACTATTAAGAGAATTGAAGTATGTTTCACCATTATTCTTCTAGTGACAAGATTAGTCATTACATTGAATTTGAATTTTGATGACTTTCTGTATCTTTGATTTACATTTTGCAGCCTTTATATGTACATATATATATGCACTAAATATATTAAAATATATATATATATATTTATTGTTTTCTCTTGGCAGTTTCTTTACTCCTCAAGAGCTAAATCTTCCAGTGATTCTCCAGTTGCTTCATGTTCTTCACTTCTCATCTTAAAAACAATTAGATCAGTGAATAGAGCAGCAGCCCTGGAGTCAGGAGGACCTAGTTCAAATTCAGCCTCAGACACTTAACATTTACTATCAGTGTGACCTTAGGCAAGTCACTTAACCCCAATTGCCCTGCCCTCCACAAAGCAAAAAAATATATATATATATTGGATCAGCCATACCTAATTCATTATCATTCAGTCCATGTCTAATTATCCTAATGAATGGATACACTGTTGAGGAAGGCAAGATTGAGTGGGGACACTGCATTAGTAACCTAAGAGCAGGAAGAAAAAGAGAAGGAGGTAATTGGGCATCTATTTAGGGCAGAAGAGGGAAGAAGATACTAAGAATAATCAGGAGCTCATGAAAGTGTATAATAAGGAAAGGCAGCACAGACAAACTTTGTAGATTTTTTTTTCCTGGATTCAGTCCCATGTATCTCTTTAAACTCAGGATAGCACAAATGGCTACAGTTTCACTAATTCTCCAGGGATTTTAACTCAAGGTTTATCAAGTATCTACTAGGTGGCAGACAATGTGCTAAGGACAGGTGACACACACACAAAAAAAATTCTCTTCCCTTAAGGAATGTACCTTCTTCTGGAGAAAGAGGAGGAATACACAATATGTTCTAAGATAAGCAAAAGTACTTTGAGGAGAAGAAGACTAAGAAAAGGCTTCCTGCGAAGGTAATACTTAAGGTAGAAGATGGGCAAGAGGGAGGTATGCTAAGCATTCATCCAGAGTGAGTTCCTAGTTCTTCATCTTCCTATGCTATGGCTGAGTTCCTTTAAGATCCCTTATCTTTAAAAGAAGGAAGATGAGAAAACAGGAGCCTATGGAGAAAGGATTCAAGAGACTAGTTAAAAAACAAAAACATCTCTCTTTCCATCTCTGGCTTTCCAGTCTCATAGAGCCAAAAGTTGCTCTCCTATCCCAAGGACCCCTCTACTCCCACTGTCACCATGTGCACACCCCAACTTCAGTTCTCACCCTTGTCAAGAAAGCTTCTATAACTGGACAGCATTTTAATTCTTTTTGTCCTTCTGTTCTTCTAAGAGTCAGTATGGTGCTAGAAAGAATACTAGATTTAAAGTATAAAAAAGCAAGGGTTCTAATCTCCATTTTGCCACTTACTTGTGTGATGTTAGGCAAATCCTTTACTTTCCTAGGCCTCAATTTCCTCATCTGTAAAGTGAAGACCTCTGAGGTCCCTTCCAGCTATCTCTCTACAATCTACAATCATCTATATAATCTATAACCCTATAATATTTCTAATTGTTCTTTTGTAGCTTTTACTAGCTTCCTTTCATTGCAATTTTACATTTGCAGATATGTTTTTTCATTTTATAAAGGTAGTGAGACACTGGGTTACGTTACCAAAAAAAGGTTTCCAATCTTTGCCAAACCTTCAGTCCAGGTAAATAAGGTGATGCAAGAAAGAGGATCATAGAAATATATTGTCCATCAAGTCCAACCAAATGTCTTACCCTTCCCAAGTCAATACATTAGGGCACTGGCAAGTCTCCACATCAAGGGAAGAAGACATTCTGGTTCTCCTATCACAGAAGTGGAAGCAGTCTCCACTGGAACTATTTGCATCCTTACAACTATCAGATATAGACATTTATGCTCTTTCCTTCTGGTGGTGTCCAAGGGTGAAGGCCGCATTTGCCCAGAGCATGGGAATCATGAACTAATCAGGACTGAGAAAAATACCTTCTCCTCTCTTTAAGCCCTGTGGGCCCCCCAAAAATAGACTTTGAGTTTTGGTCTTCTTCCACTTGTCCTCTTCAGTTCCAGGTCCAGGGAATGCAATCTCAGATCTAGGATCCCAAACCACAGCAACCTTGGAGTCAGGATTCTAACTCAAATGTTGCCACTTGAGTGATAGGAAAAACCTGAGGAACTAGGGAATCTGGATACAAAGAAGGTTGGGGAAAAGTGCTTTTAATTTGGAAATTAATGACATTCTTGCTATTTAAGAACTAAGTTAAGCTATAAACCTAATTTCCCTCCCCTCCCCAGAAAACAAGGGTACTATTATTCCCCTAAGAACTAGAGAAAATGTTTGTATGTTTGTTCAAGCTAAACCTTAGAAGCAAACTTTTTCTTTGTAAAAGTTAACCTGATTATTAAGTGGTTCAATGTAACTGGGATGCCTGGACCCCTAAAATTGAGGGAAGATAATGAAAGGTGGCTTAATCCAATGGATGATATTAAAGACCCTCTCTCCCCCCAAAAATCCCTTTAAGAGTACCAAATAACCCTTGGGAAGGGGTGAATAAAATGTAACAGTCCTGATCTTCACACAATGTAGGAGCAGGGTAGCCATTGTTATATCTATAGTAAGACAACTCTCTATAGATAAAAAAAAAAAACTGAGACTGAAAAGAGTTTGTGACGACCACAGTCACATAGCTAGTACATGGCAGAGCTTAGGAGAGAAGGCAAATTTTCATGGCTTCAAGTCCAGTACTCCATCCATTACAGCACATTGCTTCTGCTGTGCCAGGAGAACAGGGTGGGACCAGATTCTGGAACTTGAATCCTGAATCCACCACTTAAATGCTTTAGTTTCCAGGACGGCAGTTGGAAACAGAACATCTCCCCAGTGATCTCCTTGGGAAACCGCAGCTCCTGGGAACATCCAGCTGGTGCTGATCGGGTTTAGAATACTGTTTACCCTAAAGGAGGGAGTCAATGCCTGCTGACTCAAAGTCTCAAAGAAACCCAGTTTTTGCCTTTGCTTAGAATATTCTTTAAATATTTTGGGTGGCCCTAGGTAAAGCTGTGAAGTAGCTAACACCCATCTTTCCTATCTCCCCTACAGTATTTCCCCTTTATCTACACATCAGAACAAATCAGTACCAGGAGCCTGGCCACCTTCTTATCATGAATAAACTTTCCTTATCAGATATGCTATGCCCCTCACTTATCCCAACACAGTCCAAAAGGATAACAAAACAATCTGATAAAAATTGACCTCAGTTTAGTGCCTCATCTGGGCCCACTTTCCAAACTTCATTTGCTGTAGTTGGCTGAGTCTCTAGAAGTTGACTTCTCCCCTCAAGGTATTTAGGGTAACCCTGAGGAGATGACAAGTTCCCACTGATGAACTTCCTATAAATAATCAGCCAGTAGCCTCAATTAGCTTTTGGCAAAGGGTTACTAAGCAGTCATAATAAGAACAGTTATTTCAAATACACAGTTCAAAGCATTCCTCAAACAGGGGTGCATACTTTCTCTTTGCACATATAAGGTACCTCAGTAGAGAAAGCTCGAAATTATTGTAAAATAGTAATAAGGTACACATGTAGGGAACACCTATTTAAAAGAGATCAACGTTCTTTTAGAAACTTTAAATTGCTAACAGAAATTTCAAGTCTAAAATCTCAAGAAAACTGGTGCTTAAATTCAACAAAAAGCAAATTTCTTATTGTTTAGTTGTTTTTAGTCCTGTCCAACTCTTCATGACCCCAATTTGGGGGTTTCTTGGCAAAGATAGTGAAGTGGCTTGCAATTCCATTCTCCAGTTCATTTTACAGATGAGGAAACTAAGACAAACAAAGCTAGTGGATTTTCCTAGGGTCATATAGTTAATAAATGTCAGAAGTCAGATTTGAATTCAGGAAGACAAGTCTTTCTGATTTCAGGCTCAGCACTCTATCCATTGTACCTTTCAGCTGCTCAAATAAATACTACAGGTAGAAAGAAAAGAGGGATAGGTGGCTTAAGCTATTAACAAAATTTAAACTACTTTGAATGTATGAGAAAACAAAGAGAATAGAATCTGGTATTCTAAAAAGCCAAGATCACAATAAATTCCAAAATGACATGCCTGGAAGAGCAGATCCTAATTATCAGTAAAAAGAGGGATTCTATAAAAGAGAAGCATTTGGGACATTTCTCCAAAAGGAACAGAGGTGAGCAACAGATTCTAGGTGTAAATACTTCAAACAAGAGAAACTCAAGCTAAATAATAATTGCCAAGGAAATACTAATCAATAGACTAAATCCTCTCATTATTCTTGGGCAATAAAAAATATATTTAAAAAAAACCCTCAAAAAACAAGTGATAAAGAATAAGTATCTAGAGGCTACAATATTTAAATGGCTAAAGATTCAAGAGATTTTAAAAAAGCAAAGGAAGGGAAGGATGAAGAATTTAATTAAAAGTCTGTGAAAATAAAATCCAAATTCCCTTTTAAGTGATTTTGTGGGAGACAGGTATTAAACCATCAGGAAATAACTTGAGTGGAGAGAAGGGAGGAAGGAAAGAGGAGAAATTCTAGGATGGACCCAGCCTAGGCTTGAGAGAAAAGACAGTGTTTTACTTTTTATCTCAGCCTATCTGGGGAAACATGGGAGAGGATGTATAGAGTAGTGAAAGGGAGGGTACTAGCGGTGGAGAAAGAAAGTACTATCACCTTAGGTTATGATGGTTAAACTACAAAATGTGTTCCTTTCATTGGGAGAGTAATAGAGACCTCATAAGAGGTTTCATTCAAGGGGAGTGGGCATGTAAGGAGGAACTTTTTGCCGTGTAGAGTCTTACTTCCCCATATTGCATGGAGAGGTGAAGGGAAAGGTGAAGAAAATAAGAATTTTTATGGTACCTACTATATGCCAGGCACTAAGCAAAACACTTTTTACAAATATTATCTCATTTGATACTCACAACAACCCTATGAGGTAGGTTCTATTATTATCCCCATTTTATGATTGAGGAAACTTAGGCAAATAGAGGTTAAGTGATTTGCCCAGGGTCACACAAATAGTATCAGAGGCAAAATTTGAATTTGTTTCTCCCCAGCTCCAGGCCCAGTGTTCTATCTATACTGCTGCCTTTATAAGCCTAGGAGGTATATTGACTCCAATGGACATCTAGCATTCAGATTAGGAGAGAGGACATGGGTCCAGAGTTAAGAAACACAAGTCTTGAGATAGTTAAGAGATGAAGTAAAGACAGGCAGAGAGGCTGAGGTGACATGAATCCAGAGGTAAGAAATATTGGATCTTGTAGCCTGGGATACAGAATGATTTCTACATACCACTCTTCCTTTAGGAACCATTATTTCTAGAAGCAAGGTTTATCAGAAGATAGGTCCTTAAACACACACACACACCCACATGCAAATAAATATGAAAAAGGTTAAAAATTACTGAGAACTATTATTCTACTAATAGATAAATAAATCAGAGAAGAGAACGAAGCTTTTAGTTTTCCAAAGTCCATCCTTCTATGAAGGATAGCAAGGAAATAAAGTATATACAAATGTAGTCCTTGAACCAGAAGTTAGATTTCAGCATATCTTTGAAGGAGAAAGCAAGCAATAAAGAGGAGGTAAAATAATGCTTCTTGGGAAATGGTGCCACAAATGGCAGTAACCTATATCAATACATAGATAGATAGATAGATAGATAGATAGATAGATAGATAGATAGATAGATGATAATATACATGGCTAAGAAGCTAGGAGAATTCTGAATTGAATTCTTACTGGGAGAAGGAAGCATAAAGGTGAAAATTAGATAGGTAGAATGGTAGTAGATAGTTGAAAGAGAAGGGAAGGAAGGAAGGAAAAGGGAGAGAGAAAGCAAGAGAGAGGGAGATGAATTAAGAAAACCCATGGAACTTGGAATCAGTCTGTGGTAATCTTTAATCAAATAATCATGGAGACCAAATGATAATTTTAAAGGGAATTTTGAGGTAAGATCAATACAAAATAGTTTAATTGAATAAAACATAAACCTAACAAATTAAATCTTAAATGTGGATATATTAAATTGTCCAGTAAAATCAAAGATATTGTCACAACGGATAAGAAAACAATACATTTTCTTTTTAGTATAGACAAAAAAAAAAAGAAAAAGAAAAAATGCATATGTCTGATATCTTTTCAATGACAGAGTTTTCAGCAGATTGTCAATTCTAGTCACTGAGGAAAGGAGAAATCATTCTAATTTGAAAGAACTTGGTGTAATGGTAATGGGAATTTGAAGGTCTTTCCTGTCCCTTCATAGGTTTAAGTGAATTTGAGGACCTTCCCTGATTTGAAAATATACTCTGCCCCCTAATAGGCTGAATGTGGTCACATGGAGTATATGTGGGAGGTTTGTTCTTCAGGAAGGCTCACACCTTGTTACTTTGTTTTAGGCAGTGGGTAACAAGGATTGTGATGCTCTCTGACTCTGGAGAAAGCTATATACACCCTGATGTGAGGTTTTGCTTTGGGGCTCACTCATGGGGAGAGTTGTATGATTTGGTCAGATGAGAATCTGGGCAGCTGTTGAGCACCCCCTCCCCACCCGGTTTTGAAAACCCAGATGTTGGTGCTTCTTTCTCTGGTAACTAACTAGGTATGGATGTAATGGTCAGACAGCTGGAAGCCCTGTCTGCTGGTCTGTTTCTCTGTAATTTTTGTCTACTTGTAACTTCTCTTTATATTCTCTGAAGTTCAGGGTGCTGACTTTTTCCCTGAACTAGGTAACTGATATATGTTTGATTAAAGCAAGATTGTTAACCCCTTTTGAGTTTCTTTCCTTTAGAAAAGCAACTCAAAAAACCTGTGCTAGCAGCCATCCTGGATATGCTAGGGTGTTTGCTGCTACACTTGGGCAAATAACTAAAAAGAGAAATGTCAAGTTAAGGGGCCATTGTTCATTTTATTTTTTAATAATTTTTTATTAATTTGTTTGTTTACTTTTAGTTTACAAGATTCAATTCCACAATTCCTTGAGTTTCACATTCTGTCTTCCTCTCCCCCCCGACATGACGGCATACAGTCAAGTACAGCATCTGTAAATACTTTGACATTAGACATTAGTCAGGTTATAAAGATGGATTGTATCAGATGGAATGAAAAATGGTAAAGAGGAAATAAAACCAAACAAGAAAAGGAAAAATATCAGGTAGTTTGCTTCAATCTGGATACAAACTCAGCTCTTTCTAGTTCTTTCTCTGAATGTAGACATCTCTCTCCATCATGAGACTTTTGGGATTGACTTATATCACTGCATTGCTGAGAAGAGTCCAGTCTATCAAAGCTGGTCATCACATATACGTTGTGTCTGTAATTGTGTACAAATTTCTCCTGGTTCTACTCTTCTCACTCAGCATCAGTTCATATAAGCTTCTTCAGGTAAATATAAAGTTCATCTGCTCCTCATTTCTTATAGCACAATAGTATTCCAAAACATACATATACCAAAACTTTTTCAGCTATTCCCCAATTAATGGGCACCCCCTCAATTTCCAACTCTTTGCCACTAATGTTTATTTTAATTGTTGGTTTCTATAGTTGTGTATTTTAAATTTAATCATTAGTTGAATAAATATATTTGACTTAAAATATAAGGTTACCACATGTATTGGGATATAGCAACTCTTTATATTGAATTTTTTTTTGTTCTAACAAAAATTAATTAAGGAATATAAGAATTCTTTTTTGAGCTTCATTCATAGTGTAAGTTTTATTTTGAAAGATTCATTTTCAAATCTGCCATCATAATACAATTCAGTAAAAACATAGATAAGTGCTAGATACTTTAACATTTTAAAAAATAAAATCCATGTAGGTAAGATCAGTTTACTATCTGTGATATATTGGAGTCCAGTCATTTTTTAAGCTTAGATACTGACCAAAATAATAGCAAGGGTTTATATAGCACTTTCAGGTTTAAAAAGTTGTGTGTGTGTGTGTGTGTGTGTGTGTGTGTGTGTGTATTATTTGATCCTCACAATGATTCTGTGAAGTAATTGCTATTTTTATCTTCATTTCTACAGAAGAAGAAACAGAGACTGGGAGAGATTATGTAATATACATAGACTTACACAACTACATAAATGTTTGAGACAGGATTTGAACTCAGTTTTTCACAACTCCAATCCCAACCTCTATCTACTGGGTCAACTAGTTCCCACTAACCCTTAATCCCTCTGAGAATAATTCCCATTTACACTGTAATATAACTGGGGTTATATCTTATATGTCCATTATTGTTTTCATGCTGTCTCCCCCGTTACAATGTGAGTTCCTGTTTTTGCCTTCATTTGTACCCCCAGTGCTTGGCATTGTGCCTGGAAAGTAATAAATTCTTTACACATACTTGTTGATTAACTGAGTTCCATTATCTTGGAATAAGAGGCAAAGACTTCCCACTATAGATGCTTATGAATGTTACACAGGAAGAAAAAAAATCCATTGTGTTTTTAACAGGAAAAATTAAGTAGATACCAGTAACTATGGAATATTTAAGAAACAAATAATATTAATAATATCTATCATTTATATAAGCTTTAACATTTGCAAAGCCCTTCATATATTATCTCATTTTATACTCACTACTATCATGGGAGGTAAATGATATAATTATCCCCAATATACAGGGTGTAAGAAGTTAAATGACTTATCCAAGGTCACACAACTGATAAGCTTCAACTCTATCCACTGTATCACCTAACTACCTAGAAAGAAAACTATTAATTCTTAAAAGAAGCCCAAAGTGTTATATTATACTATACCTAATACAAGTATACTATTTTATTCCCTAACACCAAGTATTAATGTCTCTACACATATTACATTAAGTTAGAATGCATTTATCCACCTATGCACAGCAGAAAGATTCACATGCAGTGGTTTGCATGAAGTGCAATCTTTCAAATCAGTTTTATGATTGTTTCTCAGTGCATCCTTTGGCACTGAAAGAGAAATCCCAAAGATGAATTTCATTTTTAATAATCCTTTAAATCACTCGAGAATGATTCTCAAAGCAAAGTCATTCCCCTGCTGGGTCACAATAGTCCTTAACTAATGTTTTCTAATATGTCCAAACAAATCCATCCAACTGGAGCTGAATGGTTGTAGGCTAGGCTTTCTGAAGTCCAAATGACTTTAGCCTCACTTGTAAAAGTTTTACTTCCAAGACTTCTAAATTTCTGTTGGAAATTAAAATGTTGGGAAGAAGCTTAACTCATTATAAAATTGGCAGTGAAAAGCCAAGACAAACATGTCATAAGAACTACCCATCTGGCCTAGCACATTTTCCTTAGCTGGTTTACTAGGTGGCAGAACTCATGCAAATAAATGCCTGTTGATGTTATTTGTGCATCTTCATAGTAAGAGGTCAGCACAAAAGGAGTAATAAATCATAGACCATAGATTTAAAGCTGGAAGGGACTTCATAGGTCAATCAAGGTCAATCCCCTAATTTTACAGATGAGTAAAAAAAAATCTGGTGGGGAGAGGGAAAGAGGTGATGTGGCCTGCTTAAGGTCACAGGTATTGATAGAGGAGACATTAGAACTCAGGGTCATTGACCTCCAGCCAAAATTATTTATATTTTAAGGCTACCTATTCTGGACAAAATAGACTTCTCAAATTTAGAAAAAACAGACAAAAAAAAGTTTCATGAGACTGAAACACATAATTTCAGAGTTGAAAGGGTCTTCAACTTCCATCTAGCTGATCCCATACCTGAAACAAATCCTTCTTACTCCCAAAGTGGAGCATTTGCCCTGTGTGAGTTTTCCATAAAATTGTCTTTTTGGCAAGTGTACATTTGGCATTTGAACAACATGACCAGCCCATTAGAGCTGTATTCTCTGATGTAGAGTTTGAATGCTTGGAAGTTTAGTGCAAGAAAGGACCTCAGTGTCTAGTACAGGGGTGGGGAACTTGTGATCTCGAGACCATATGTGACCGTCTAGGTCCTTGGGTGCAGCCTTTTGACTGAGTCCAAGTTTTACAGCAAAAATCCTTTAATTAAAGAGATTTGTTCTAAGTTTTCAGTCAAAGGGCCGCACTTGAGGACCTAGAGGACCACACATGGCCTCAAGGCCACAGGTTCCCTACCACTGGTCTGGTATCTTATCCTGCCAGTTGATCAGAATCTTCCTAAGACAAATCAAACAGAAAGGATTCAGTTTTCTGGCTTAGTGCTGCTATACTGTTCAGGTTTCACAGGTGGACAATAATGAGGTCAGCACAATGACTCTGTAAACCTTCAGTCTGGATAGTCAGTCTAATACCTCATCTCCCACACTTTCTTTCAGAGCCTCCCAAACTCTGAACTGGCACTGACAATGCATGTATCAACCTCATTATCAACGTGTACATCTCTGGAAAGTATACTGCCAAGGTAAGTGACTTATCCACAGTGTTCAAAATTTCTCCACTTGCTATAACCATTGGTTCCACATATGAGGGTGTGGTGTTGGCTGATGAAGCACTTGCATTTTCTTGGTGTTAATTGTTGGGCCAAAATTAGCACAAGCTAATTAATGCATATTTTGTTGCATCTCAGCTTCAGAGGCTGCATTGAGTGCACAATCATCTGTAAACAGAAAATCATGCCCCAATACTTGCCCCTCTGTAGACTTGGCTCATAGCCTTTTCAAGCTGAAGAATTTACCATCAATGCAATAGCTGACCTTGATGCCAGGTTCATCCTCATTTGAAGGCATTTGACAACATGGCTGAAAACATCATGCTGTAAAGAATGGGAAGAAGCACACAGCTTTTTTTCATGCCAATGGTGACTGGGAAAGTACAAGAGCATTGTCTATTATCCAGAACCTGGGCAATCATGCTGTCATGAAAATTATGTACAACACTGATGAACTTCTCCAGGCAACCAAGTTTTGACATAATTTTCCATAAGCCTTCATGACTGACAGTTTCAAAGGCCTTGGTCAGATCTACAAACGTTATGTACAGACCTCTGTTCTGCTTCTGCCATTTCTCCTGGAGTTGTCATGCAGCAGCACCATACTGACCATTCCTAGGCCATTTCTGAAGTCACACTTGCTCTCAGGTAGATGACCATCTTCCAGGTGGAGGATTGGTCTTTTAAGGAGGACTCTAGCAATAATCTTGCCAAACAATGACTAAGAGAAAGGACCTCCCCACCCCCAACTCCGCCATGATTGTCACAGGACAATCTATTTCCTTTACATTTCTAAAGATGGGCAACAGAGGCCTCCTTAAACTCCTGGGGGATAACCACCTCATGCTATATAACCCAGAATATTTGAGCAATGGACCCCCCACTTTGTAAATCTTGGCTGGAATAGCATCAGCACAGGGTACTCTTCCACACGAAGGAGCCTAATGCCATTCAAAACCTCTTCTTCACTTGGAACCTCAGCTAGGGAGGGATTGACTTTTAACCTGAGGTGAACAATCAATGGTTTGAGCATTGATTAGTGATGGTCTGTTGTGAACACTATGGAAGCATTCAGTCCCTCTGTATAAGATCATGTCTTTATCACTAATCAATGGGCTCCATCAGCAATGAGTAGCTGAGATGCAGCATAGGTCTTGGGCCCATTAATAGCCTTCAGGGCATCATAAAAGTACATTGAATTATTACTATCAGCATAAAACAATTTCATCTGCCTTCTTACTGAGCCAAGAATACTGCATTTCTCTAAGCTTCCCTTATACTTTACTTTTGATGGACTTAAATGCTGCCATTCTAGATATGGATGAACTATTCTGCTGGTAAACCCTGTGGAGTTCTCATTTTTCATTTAGCAACTTCAGAATTTCCGCCTCATTTTTGTCAAATCAGTCTTGATGTTTAAAAGTGTTCTGACCATGATGAGCAAATGCAGTACTCTACACCAAATCTCTGAAAGCTGCCCACTCCTTTTCTGCTCCACTGTTGCCAACTGTGTGTTGGCTCAACTTTCCCTCCAAGTTAGCAACAAACTGTTCCCTCTCAGAGAAGCACTCTAATCTATTGCCATTCATTCTTCTGGGAGTCATTTTGCTGTCATGCTGCCATTTTGTTGAATGTGAATATTTAACTTGGAAAGGATAAGTCTAGGATCAGTCCAGCACTCTGTGTTGCACATTACCTTCATCACTCTCACATCCTGTCTGTCTCTTCTCCTTACAATGATGTAGTTTATCAAATGCAAATGTTTGCTGAAGTTTTATTACATTTATTTAATCAGAAAACAGTGTTGCTGATGAGGTCAAGAGATAACCAAGTCTTCAGTAGTAAATGACCCTTGCTGTTGCTGTTTCCAGCTCCATTCTTCCTAAGAACTCCTTGTCATGTCTGGTAGTCTGAGCCTACTCTAGTACTAAAATCATCCAGAATTATAAGCTATCCTCTTTGGGCACATGATAAAGGTCTCCAGGTCTTCATAAAATTTTTCCTTGCCCTCATCAATGTTCATCACAGTGGGATAATAGGCATCAATGACGATGGCATGGCATTTTCCTGAAAGTGGCAATCACATTGCCATGAGCTTGTCATTCACTCCTTTTGGTAGGCAATGTAATAATTATGTCAATTTTGAAGATCTTCCCTGCCCCTAGGCT
>NW_027187327.1:11612447-11652447 GCF_028583685.1 Petaurus breviceps papuanus
TGTGGTAGCTGCAAACCCTGAGGATGCTTGGGGTGCTTGCTGCTACAGGCATACAAGCTTGCTGACTAGATAAGTTTTGATTGCAAAACCTGCACCAGCTTCATGGCACTCTCCACTTCAGCCACTCCAAAAAATGTGTATCCAGCTCCAACTCCAGTAAACTGTCCTTCATTTGTTAGCCTTGTTTCACTGAGGGCTGCTGTTTGTATGCAATACCTACTAAGTACTCTTACAACAAGAGCTGTTTATCTTTCAGGTCTCCTAGATTTTGTGTAGTCTATAAATGTGTGCACATTTCATACACCAAAAGTGAGAAGAATCATCTTTGCAGAAGTTTTTGTACATTTTTTGTGAGTTTCGACCACAGGGTGGGATCTCCACATGCACTGGTAATCAGACCAGGGCTGGGCAGGCAGACAATTTTTAGTGCACTCTTTCTAGCCCCTTCCTCATGCCAGACAGAGAGCAGCACAATTCTTAAAGGGCTGCTCAGCCACCCCATAGGGACTGCCAAATACCACTGCTGCTTCCAGTGAGAAGACAAACCTATGGTCTGAGCCACCTATGTATAGGGTAGGGCCTACAGTTCCCAGCATATCCACATTTGCTGTTTCATCATTTGCCTTTTGCCACAGGACTTTGAGATAGGTAAAAATGGTAAAAAAAAAATAGTATGGGTGATATCTTTTGATTCACATGTAAAGTGGATTTAAATGAGACAGAGTTGCCTAAATTTGTCAGCCTTACTCTCTCTTCCAGAGTCCGAACAGTCCAGTGCCAGGACAGTCAAGACAACTGGTGATGGCATGAGATGCAGTCAATGACCTTGGTGTCTTTGATGTCTAACCAAGCTCTACACACTGCACAGCAACTGCTTCAGTTGCTTCCATGGCTATTGAAACAAATTGTTTTCATCCACACATTCCAACAGGGGACATCTTCGCATTCTTGGGGTAGACACCTCCCAACTCACCAGTGGGTTTGAGACCCCTAGGTTCCCCTCAACCTGGTTTAGCCCATCTGCCAAAATGGTTTACCAGGTGTGGCCACTCTGCATGCTACAGCCCCTTGGAACCACAAGTGAGAGTAAGGTGGATGAAGTGGACACAACAGCGGAAAGAAGTCCTGAAAAAGGGCTGAAGCAACCCTTACACTAGAGGTACTAGTCTTCCCTGAACACACCCTATACCAACAAGTTGTAGTATATGATTATGATGGAATACCATTGTGTTATAAGGAATGATAAGCAAGATGATTTAAGTAAAACCTGAGAAGACTAATAATAACTGATGCAAAGTGAATTGAGCAGAACCAGGAGAATATTGTAACACAATAATAGCAATATCGTACAATGATCAAATATGAAAGATTTGGCTACTCTGATAAAAAAAATTATCCAAGACAATTCTAAAGAACCCATGATGACAAATGCGATCCAATTCCAGAGACAGACCTGATGAAGTCTGAGTGCAGATTGAAGTGCACTTTTCTTTAACTTTATTTTTTCTTATTGTGTGTATGTGTGTGCTTTCTTTTACAACATGTATAACATGAAATTGTTTTGCATAATTCCACACGTATAATCAATATATTTCTTACTTTTTCAAGGGTGAGGAAATGGTAGGATGGAGAGAATTTGGAACTCAGTTTTTTTTTTAATGAATGTTAAAGTTTTTAATGCAATTGAGAAATATTTAACAAAATAAATTTTTTTAAAAGATTGTACAGGTTGTAAAAATAAAACCTGAGATTCAAATTAAGGTCCTCTGATTTTAAATCTGGTGATCTTTCCACTGCGCTTCTCTGCCTCTTCCTTCTCCAAATATTCTCCAACTTATGGGGGCAACCAGGTAGCACATCAAGTAAGAGCACTGGCCCCAGAGTCGGGATGACCTGGGATCGAATCTGGGCTCTAATACTTAGCACCATACCCAGAAATAACTGGCCGTGTAAACTTGAGCTAGTTACTTAGCTCCAATTGCTTTAAAATCTATTATGCCTAGATCTGAACATAATTTTGTAACTATTGTCTGACCACAGCCAGGCTAAAATGAATGATATGCCCTTCTTCCTGGAAGTTACAGCAATGTTTCTCTTAGTGTAGCCCAAATGGCATTCATTTTTTTTTGCCTGCTTTGTCTCATGACAAATTCAAGTTATTAGATCTTAACTTGGTTGTGTCTTCATCATGTATAGCCATTTGCCAACAGCTTCACGGTGAACTTCCCCATTCCCAAGTTCTTTTAGTCAATTACAAACTAAGTAGCTACTATATTATCTATTTGGGGGAGAAGGATAGGGTAGTATATTGGGGAGAAGATTGAAGGTTAGGGAATAAGACTTTAAATGTTCTGAAGCCATATCTAGCAGCCTAAGGATACAGCATCTGGTCTCTTAACATGTTTTATTCCTCATGTGGAAATACCATGTTCTAATGTGAATTGTATTTACCTATGTCTTATCTTCTCTACTAGAATGTAAATTCCCCAAGATCATGGAAAATATTTTAGTAACTGTAATAATCTTCATTGTTCTGAGCATGAGTTCCATATCTAATAGATGCTTGAAAAATATCTGTTGAATGAAAAAAGAAATAACTGGCAGATCAGCATCCATGTCAGAAGGTTATGGTAAGATGGGGGCATCCCAACCCCCCCCCCCAGTGCAAAGATTTGGAGATATCTCAACAAGTTGTCCAGGTAAAACATGACCTCTATATCTCAATTCTCTTACCTCTTCATCTCAAATCAAGCAGGAAGCTCCTTTCTAGACATAAGGTCTCCAACTGGTCAAGTTATTCTGCTTTAAGGTACCACTGCTGATGAGAGAGGAGAATAGAGAGAGGAAAATAGGTGAGTTAAAAAATAGCAGTTTCAAAACATATAAAAACACATTTAGTGAGTATAAGAGAATCAAATAAAAAATCATCACATATCTACTGGCAATCAACAACAAAACAAAACAAACAAAAAAACCAAATAAGCAGATTGTCCATCCCAACCTCACATAAAGCAGTAATAAAAAGTGACCATGTCAAGAGAAAAACAGAAACCAAATTAATCTTAAAGCCAACCTGGAGAATTAAAAGAAATTGTCAAATATAAAATGCACTAAATGACCTAGTGTCTGATTTCTTAGAGTAATAGCCATCAAATTTCAATAAAACAAAATAGCACACTGACAACTAGATAACTTTAATATTCCTTTCTTACATCTATGCAAATCTCACAGAAAGATAGACAAGAAGAGGAAAACATTGTTAAGGAAAAAAATAAGTTAAAAGACCACTGCCAATCTCTGAGTTGAAATATTTATATGTACTTTTTTCCTCAGCATCTCACCATATTTTTTACAAAAATTGACCATGTTTTGGGGTATGTGAAGAAAATGTGGAGAAGCAAATCAATGTGAAGAAAAAAACACCAAAAATGACTAACTCGTCTATAACAGATTATAATGCAATGTAATAATCATTGATACAGTAAATGTGATCAAAAGATGCAGACCTTATAGATGAAGAGTGATGAAATTCTGAATAATAAATGAAGAAAAGAACAATCATAAGATTTTTAAAAATATATATTAAATTAGAGAGAATAACAACTAAATGGCATGACAAAACAGTTGCTGTTAAAACAGGTTAGAGAGGAATGCATATTAACAAAATAGAACTGAGGAGCCAATAAAAACCTGAAAAATAAGCAACCCTAAAACAAGCACAGAAGAATTAATGAAAATTAGAGAATAAGTAGATTTCAAAGTAATTATTATAAATCTGATGCACAAAATAAAGAATTGACTTTTTGAAAAGATTAATAAAATCAATAAACCATTGGCCTGATCAAAACAAAGTGAGAGGAAAATAGAATCAACAAAATTAAAACTGAGCAAGAATTATTCACAATGACTAAAGTATGGATGGTCTATTAATTATCAGAAACTATTAAACACAATTATATGTCAGCAAAGAGAATAGATGCATATGTACAAGTCTTTTCAGTACCCCAAATAACAAGAAGCAGAGGTACTAAAATCACCTAATCCTATAAAAATAAATGAGAAAACCATAAATGAGCTGCCAACCCTGGTACAAATGAATTTATAAGTGACTTCTATGATCCTTTTAAAGAGTAATGCCTAGAACCAAATGTTATTATCAAAAAGAGGGAAGGCATTCAATTAAACTCCTTTTATGAGGCAAATGTACCACTATTCAAACCAGGGATAAGCAAAAAGATACCTGCAGATCTATGAATATTGATATAAAAAATTTTAATAATATCATGATAAGAAACTAAAGCAATATAGTCAGAAAATAATTCACTCTGAACAAGTGGGGATCATATAGGAGATGTAGATATGGTTCAATGTTAAGAAAACAATTAGAACAATTAATAATATAATCAATTAAAACCAAATGGTTACATCAATTCTGGCAGAAAAAAAGAGTAAAGAAAGGCTTCTCCACGTTCCCACTATTTGTGACATGGTTTTAAAATTGCTAGTTATAGCAACAGGTCAAAAGAGAGGTAATGATAATATAAATATTGGTAATGGGGACACAAAGCATCTCTATCTGCAGACAACATAACAATTTATGATATAATTAATTTAATTTAATCAACTTTGCAGACCTTATGGTACTATCTAAGGGTCAGCTATTTAAAAAGTTACATCCCCCCCCAAAAAATTAATATGACTAATAACATTAGTAAAGTAGCAAGTTACAAAATAATTCCACAGAAATCAATATTTTATGTAAAACTAAAGTAAAAATGAGCTAGTCTATGGTAACACTATCTATTAGCAAGAATATGTTAAACATTTTATGCTTAATGGTACATTTCAACCTATGTTCAAATTAAAATCAAAATAGCAAACAAGATCCCATGAGAAGAAACAACTATACCAAAGAAGTTATTATTAAATGGTCATCTTTTAGTTGAAATCCGGTGTCTGTGGATAAGGATTAAACACATTTTCAAATTTTTACACATTACAGTGTATAAGACAAACTAGCATAGTGGACATCCAAATGTGCCATGATTAGTTTCATAGCACAACTGAATCTATGGTTTAACAAGAGGAAGAGGCAACGCAGTGTAATGGCTAGGACATTGGAATTGACAGCAGGAAAAGCTGGATTGAAACTCTAGTTGTGTGAATTTAGGCAATTTAGACATAAATTCCTTAAGTTATTTCTTTCTCTCTGCAAGAGGGATAATAATATTCATAATACTTATCTCATAGGGAGGGCAGCTAGGTAGCATAGTGGATAGAGAACCAGGTCTAAAATCAGGGAATATCATCTTCCGGAATTCAAATTTGACCTCTGACACTTACAAGCTGTGTGACGCCGGTCAAGTCACTTAATCTGATTGGCCTCATTTCCTCATCTGTAAAATGATATGGAGAAGGAAATGGCAAACTGCTCCAGTATTTATGCCAAGAAAACCCCAAATGGAGTCATGAAGAGTCAGATGTGACTGAAAATGACTGAACAACAATATTTCACAGGGATTTGGGATGATAAAATCATACATATTTGTATATGTATATATAAATAATACATATGGTGTGCAAAATAATGGGCATAATTTGATACATGTGTACAACTATATGAAGATAAAATTACATTAATGCATTCAAAGCACTTGGCATATCTTAAATGTTAATTACAGTTGAAAAGCAGTGGTGACATAATGAATAGAGAACTAGTGAAGGGGAAAGAGCCAAAATGGCAGAGTAAAAGCAGGAACTTGTTTGAGCTTGCACCCCGACCACCTCCAATACCTGTAAAAAATGACTAAACAAATTTTAGAGCTACAGAACCCACAAGATGACAGAGTGAAACAAATCTTCTGCAGAAGGCAGCCTGGAAGGCCAACAGGAAGGGTCTATCAAACCAGGTTGGGAGCAGAGCACAGTCACAGGTGGGTCATACCAGCACAGACCAGTGGCACTGACTGGCCAAAGTAGACATTAGGGAACTGAATCACTGGCAGCTGTGGCAGTTTCCAGACTTTTCAAACCACAAACACCAAAGAGAAAATCAAAGGTCAATAGGGAAACTCTGTTGGACCCAGGGGGGAGAAGAATGTAGTCCAGCCCCTTCCCTGGGAACAGAGGTAGTGGTGGCTATAGCCGCTGCAGTGGCTACATC
Organism: Petaurus breviceps papuanus; assembly: GCF_028583685.1. Taxonomy (NCBI): domain Eukaryota; kingdom Metazoa; phylum Chordata; class Mammalia; order Diprotodontia; family Petauridae; genus Petaurus; species Petaurus breviceps. Next base: position 11,618,611 of record NW_027187327.1, read on the forward strand.
TGGGGCTCCAGGACCACAGATGGTGGGGAGATCAAGGAGTTGATCAGAGGTCATATGCAGGAATATCTTTGCTGGCACTGAGGCAGGATTATCTTACTTTGCCCTGCTTGAATCTGGGCCACAGTATTGGGTGGCAGTCCTGGTGTGTGCAGCACTGGAATAGCACAGTTTGCAGTGGCTATGGAAAAGGAATCCTCCTCATAGTTCTGAGGCAAGCACCTAGAAATAGCTTGGACAAAAAATGTGCAAAACCCCAGAAATTTGGGACACAGTCCTCTCTACTCTGGAAGCAGAGTTCCACCTTGGCAAAGAGCTCAAAAGTCAAGTAATTGGCTGGCAAGATGAGCAAACAGAGGAAGAAAAATCAGAAAATAAATTCATTCTTTGGTGAAAAAGAGTATCAAAACATAGAGCCAAAAGAACACAGCAAAGTCAAAACCCTTGCATCAAAAGCCTCCAAAAAATATGAACTGATCACAGGACATGGAGGAGCCCAAGAAGGACTTTGTTTTTTTTTTAAGCAATCAGGGTTAAGTAACTTGCTCAAGGTTATACAGCCAGGTGTTTCTGGGTGGGTGCTAAGTGTCTGAGTCCGGGATTCGATCTCCAGGTCGTTCTGACACTGGAGCCGGTGCTCTTATTCGCTGAGCCACCTGGCCGCCTCTAAGTAATTGGGGTTAAGTAACTTGCTCAAGGTTACATGGCCAGGTGTTTCTGGGTGGGTGATGAGTGTCTGAGCCTGGGATTCGATCTCCAGGTCGTCCCAACACTGGAGCCGGTGCTCTTACTCGCTGAGCCACCTGGCCGCCCCCCAAGAAGGACTTTGAAAAACAATAGAAGTAGGGGAAAAATTGGGAAAAGAAATAATAATAATAATGCAAGAAAATCATGAAAAACAAGTCAAAAGCCTGACTGAAGAAAATAATACCTTGAAAATAGACTAACTCAAATGATAAAAGAAGTCCAAAAAGCCAATGAGGAGAAGAATGCCTTACAAAGCAGAAATCATCATATGGAAAAGAAATTTCAAAACTTCACTGAAGAGAAGAATTCCTTCAAAATTAGATTGGAACAAATGGAAGCTAATGACTTTATGAGAAATCAAAACACTATAAAACAGATCCAAACAAATGAAAAAATAGAAGGCAATATGAAACATCTCATTAAAAAAACCACTGACCTGGAAAATATATCCAGGAGAGGTAATTTAAAAATTATTGAACTACCTGAAAGCCATGATAAAAAAAGAACCTAGATATCATCTTTCAAGAAATTATCAGGGAAAAGTTCCCTGATGTTCTGGAACCAGAGGGTAAAATAAAAATTCAAAGAATCCACCAATCACCTTTTGAAAAAGATCCCAAAAAGAATCTCTTAGGAATACTATAACAAATTCCAGAGTTTCCAGGTCAGGGAAAAAATATTACAAGCAATCAGGAAGAAACAATTTGAGTATTTGGAAACACAATCAGGAAAACACAAGATCTAGCCACTTCTACATTAAGGGATTAAAGGGCTTAGAATATTATTTTCTGGAGGTCAAAGGAGCAAGGATTAAAATAAAAAATCACCTACCCAGCAAAACTGAGTCTAATACTTCAGGGTAGAATATGAACATTCAATGAAATAGAAGACTTTCAAGCATTCTTGATGAAAAGACCAGATCTTAACAGAAAAAATTGACTTTCAAATACAAGAAGCAAGAGATGCATGAAAGGGTAAATAGGAAAGAGAAATCATAAGGATGTTTTTTAAGTTGAACTGTTTACAAATCCCACATGGAAAGATGATACTTGGAACTCATGAGACTTTTCTCAGTATTAGGATAGTTGAAGGGAATATGTGTGTGTGTGTATATATATATGCATATATATGTATGCATGTATATATATGTGTGTGTGTTATGTATACATGTATACATATATACATGTATATGTACATGCATGTATAGGTGGGTATATGTGTGTACATATATGTGTGTGTATACATAGACAGAGGGCACAGGGTGACTTGAATATGAAGGGATGATATCTAAAAAATAAAATTAAGAGGTGAGAGAGAAATATATTGGGAGAAGGAGAAACGGAGAGGTAGAATAGTATATTATCTCACATAAAAGAGGCAAGAGAAAGTTCTTACAATGGAGGGGAAGAGCAGGTGTAGCAACAAGCACCCCAAGCATCCTCAGGGTTTGCTGCCAACACAGATTCTTGGATCTGCTTTGTTAAAGGAAAGCAACTCAAAATGGGTTAACAAGCTTACTTTAATCAGTCAAACATATATAGTTTACCTTGTTCAGGCGAAAAAGGTCAGCTCCCTGAACTTCAAAGTATACAGGCAGAATTATCAAGACAGAAACAGATCAAGTAGAAAGCTTTCCAAACTGTCCAACCATTACATCCATACCAAATCAACATCTGGGTTTCAATATCTGGGTTTTTCAAAGCCGAGGGGGGGGGCTCTCAACAACGGCTTCCCAGAATCCAGATCAAATCACAGAACACTTCTCACAGTGAGCCCCAAAACAAAGCTACACATCAGGGCTTATATAGTCTTCTCCTGGCTCAGAGAATGTAACAACTTTATTGACTCACTGGCCAATCAAGAAGTATCTACTGAAAAACAAGCCTCCCACCCCAGGCTCCAGGTGCACTTTAGCCTAGGGGCAGGGAAGATCTTCAAATTTACATTCCCATTACAGCAGGGCAGTGAAAGGGAATGGATCAACCTTATTTTCATTGGACTTGGCTTAAGGACAGAGTAACATATACACTCAATTGGGTATCTTACCCTACAGGAAAGTAAGGGGATGGGGGGGGGGTGGTGATAGAAAGGAGGGAAAATTAGGAGAGAGGATAGTCAGATGCAAGCACTTTTCAAAATAGACAGGGTCAAAGGAGACAATAGAATAAGTGGGGGGCAGGATAGGATACAGGGAAAAAATTAGTCTTTCACAATATGACTGCTATGGAAATGTTTTGCGTAACTACACATGTATAACCTATATTGAATTGCTTGTTCTCCCAGTGGGGGTGGGTGAGAAGGGAAGAAGGGAGAGAATCTGGAAATCAAAGTTTTTTAAAATAAATGTTAAAAATTATTTTTACATGCAACTGGTAAATAAGATATACAAGCAATGGGGTATAGAAATCCATCTTGCCCTACAAGAAAGTAAGGGGTAAGAGGGTAAGGGGGGGAAGAAGGGTGATAAAAGAGAGGGCAGAGCTCAGGAAGAGGTATTCAGTATGCTTGGTATCTTGGAGTGGGTGGGAGGGGAGAGATGGGGAGAAAATTTGAAAATCAAAATCTTGTGGAAAAGTATGTTGAAAACTAAAAATAAATAAATAAATTCTGGAAGGAAAAAAATAGAGAACTAGTGTAAATCCAGGAAGACCTAGGTTCAAATCCCACCTCAGACACATACTGACTGTGTGACCTTAAGCCAATCATTTAGCCTTTCTATGCTTTGGACAACTCTCTAAGACTTTAAGTAGTGGAGGATCTGAGTTGCATTGGTTTAGGGAGTTTCTTCAATCAGGTGTTCTTTATCCCAATGATTACAGGTTCAGTCTCTATCCCTATCATACTAGAGTTTTAAAGGACACCATTTCTATTTGTTTTACAAAGTAGAGTTTAACTCAAGGGTTTACTCAAATGAAGTTTGTGTCTAAATGTATTTTAGTGGAAGAACTGTATTGTTCAAAAAAATCTGAAGTCCCCAAGAGAGAGATCACTTTTGGATTAGTTTTTTTTTAATTGAAATATTTTGGACATCTATTCTGCTCTCCAAACTCACATCTTTTATCCATGAGAAAACAAACTTCTTAGTCAAAGTTTTAGAGTATGTTAGTAAGGTTTTAGTCAACATTTAATAATTAGATATTTCTCCAGTAAAATATGACATAATAAAAAGGAAACCTGGGGGATTGGACTCTTCAGAACATTATGTCTTACAACCAAGGATATTTTTTTCTTTCAAACATGTTAATGGTGACCTTTGGGTGCAGATAAATACTTCAAAGATTATTCATAAAACCCCTTCCAATTTAATGTTCAAGAAGAAATATTTGTCTCCAATTACAATGCTGTTTTACGTGTAGTGTCATTCGATAGCCCTGAGAATTGTTCAATTCAATCCAACCAATATAAAGTGAGTAGCTAAAATGTGCCAGGCATGATTCTCGGCATTAGGTAAGACAATTTTGAGGACCTATATCTTGTTAGAGAGATTTACATATACAAAATGACAGATTAAAAGAAAATATAATTTAATTCAGTGCCAAAACTTATAGTACAGAAAGTAAGGAACAGTAAGTATTCTGAGAAGGTCAAGATGAGTGGACTGGAGTAGTTGGGAAAGACTTTGATGGAAGGTGTGTACTTTGAATACAGGCATGATTTGTTTCAGTAGTGATGGGGTAGGTTTTTAGGTGGGGTCATTACAAGCCAATGCACATAAACAGGCACTGTCTGATTGGAATGGAGGTTACATCCCAGTGCAGAAGAAAATTTTGAACTCTGGTTGTGAGGCAAAAGTCTGCCAGAAACAATTTTCTCAATGTATGATTCATCTAGATCCCAGTTTTGCTCTGCTTTGTAGAAAAATGTCCAAAACTGGCCAGAGTTCCCTTCATGTCCTTGAACATCTCTTTCCACAAGACATTTTGAAGTTACATTTTATAGGATTCTTGTACAAGAAAAATATTACAGCATGATATGCATTGTTATACAATTCAGAGTAAGGTTCAGGTAACAGTCAGCTTCATCAAACAGAATGGTAGTCTCTTAACTTTTGGCACATACACACCCTTAGAGAATTATTTTCCTAAAACCATTCAATCCCTCCTTAACCATTCCCTCTAGCATGCTCCTTTCCAACTGGTCAAAGGTAAAGTAAAAGATATTTCCATTAACTGAAGAAATCAAGGAGACTTTTTTCTTTTAGGTGGATCATTATACTAGTGGTAATTATAGTAATGATCAATTGATCCCCTGGTGAAAGGGAAGAGAAAGGGAAAATAGAGGAAGGGGAGGAAAAGAGAGAAGTGGAGCAGTTCCCTTGTACGTGAGGAAATAACAAGAAATCAGGCTGCTTGGGTAATATGGGGTTAGATAGTAGAGAACCTTATATCCCAAAGAAGAGTGACCTTATTTTTAATGTATACCATCCAGGGTTCTTCAACATGAGTGACAAGATTAGAACAAAGTTGTTATTCATTGTTGCTTTTGTTGTTGTCTTTGTTGCTTTAAAAACATTTGTCAGTACTGTGTAGGATAAATAAAAATGGATTGCAACTAGAGGCAGAATATTAATAGTGAAACAAAAGCATAATTCTATGATCCATGTTCAACTCAGTATTTAGTCATTCATTCATTTAGCAAATATTGAATGCCAACTACCCAAGGGCTTGTTAGACAAGAGATTTGTCCTCAGATCATAAAAGGTCTTCTAAAATAAATCAACCTATCTAAAATAATAGATAAAATGCACATAGGTAACGAACTGTTAAATAACTAGAATATAAAGATACAATACAAACAGCATGATAATGTTATGGGAGTTCAGAGGAGGGAAACATCATTCCAGGATTCCACACATATACATTCAGGCCAGGTCTATAAACACACAAACGCGCACACACACACACACACACACAAGTGCAAAAAAAATGTAATAGTTTTTTGTTTTGTTTTGTTTTTTAAAGACTAGCTGCATGACCAGACTTAAAGAAGAGTGACTAGGGAATTGCTGTCAACTTAGATGTCTCTTATGAACCTAGAGTGATGTCTTTGACTCTATGTTATCTACCATATTGGGGTGGATGGGATATTCAAGGAGGACTGGTATCTCTGATGTAAGGGCTGGCCAAGTCCTTTTCAGGGCTGCTCATCCACTTATGGTGTCTACCTGGCATTCAGTTCTCACTTGTGGCTACAAGAAGCAGTAGCATGCCCAGTGGTCACATTTTCAGGACTGCTTTTTGCCTTTGGTGCCCACTTGATCAGCTCAGCTCTTACTTGGAGCTCCAAGAGGCAGTAGCATGCACAACAGCCACACGCTGATAAATCATTTTGGCAGACAGGCTAAATCAGGTTGAAGGTCACCCACAGGCCTTAAACTCATTGGTGATTTAGGGGGCTATCTACCACAAGCATGTGAAGATGTCCTCTAGTGAAATAGGTGTAATGTAATGCCAAAAGAAGGCAACTTCCCAGGTTCAAAATACCAGCATAGGTGCTCTCTATTTTATTCAGTGACAAACCAAGAACAGAGAAGATCAAAACATGACATCATTCCAAATACAGCATTTACTAAGTGTGATTAAATAATCTCCAAGTACTACCCCACCCCAGGACCTTCCAATCATTCAATCAATTACAAAGTCTCTGTTCTAAATACTTCTCCACCCCTAGGCTATACCTTAATTAAGTCCACCACAAAGCCCCTCTTCTCAAATGGAGATTAGTTTCCAAACATAAGGTCAAAAGTTCCCCACCCCTGGATCACAATTGAATCTACCCCAGAGTTACATCAAGTTTAAACACAGCACTTAATACCCAAATGGAGCTCTTTTCTTCATCTTGACACGAGGCAAGTTCTCAGCAATCTTAGTTCCTGGGGAGACAAGGCTTAGCAAGGCCCTAAGATACATTGCCAGTCCCTTCATGAATTTATCCTCTGTCTGTAGAACAGTCCTAGAACCCCTGAACACATTAGCAAAGCCCTCTCCCAGGATTTCTGTAAACATACAACAAGAAAATCCTTCTTCAGGGCTTCTGAACCAACAGAAAGGCTCCCAGACCCCTGCAACAACAGCACTGTCCTTCACCAGTGGACAGTATTCACTCTGTCTGCAGGACAGTCTCCAGACCCCTGCAACAACAGCACTGTCCCTCACCAGTGGACAGTATTCACTCTCTGTCTGCAGGACAGTCTCAGGGCTTCTTAGCGAACAGCCAGGTTCCAGGACTTCTTCAACAAAAGGACTGTCTTTCACCAGTGGACAAATCTGGCAAAACAACATCAAAACAGACAGACAAAGTACCAGCAAAACAGCCATGTCTCCTCAGTCCTTGGCAGCTCAGGGGGCAGGTCTCAAAAGTCCAGGGCAATTCAAAGCGGCCACCAGCAATTCTCTTAGTCTCTCTCTCTCCACGAGGTGCTGCTTCCAAAAAGATCTTCCACCTCTCTCTTATCTCTCCAAATCTACGTCACCAGCTCCTCCCAGTTCAGGACTTTCTTTTCACATCAAAAAGTCCATCCCACAGGTGGGATTAACAAGCTCTGGGTTTTAACACAATCAATTTGAAAAACTAAGCCAATACAGGGGAATCTTTAAATGCCATTACTATCACAATAGGTCAACAAAACAATTTGCTCCAGTGGCCATAAAAACAACTGAAGCAAGTCCTATGGAATGCTTAGAGCTTGGTCAGACATGGAATACATCAAGGTCATCCACTGCATCCCAGGTCATCATCAGTTGTCCTGACTTTTGCCTTGCCATTGGATTTCGATGACTCTGGAAGAGAGACTTAGGATAATGACTTTGTGAAACTTTTCCTCACTTAAATTCAATCCACCTACAAGTCAGATATCACTCTGTGATATCACTGGTTCTCTTTGAAAACAAAGGACAAACAACAACATATACCATAGTAACAATTATTTAAATAAAGGTATAGATGATATGCTTATAAAGTTTGTGGATGGTACAAAGCTGACAGTAATAGCTAACATTTTGAACAACAAAATTAGGATCCCAAAAGAACTTACTAAGTTAGAACAATGGGGATAAATGCAAAGTCCTAAATTGGGTTGAAAAAGCCACTTCGCCAGATGATGGTAGGATTCTGGTGGAATGCTTGTGCCTTTACGGAACTGTATGGAACAGAGGAAGCTTGGGGAGTGGGGCAGTCAAGATTCATTATGAGTCTTCAATATTTTTCACACAGTAGGCATTTAAGAAATATTTTTTGGATGAATCAATGAGTAAACAATGTGATAGAGAAGCCAAAAAAAGTTATTGTAACCAATCTAAGAAACAATTATTAAATACCTAGTATAGGGGCAACTAGGTGGCACAGTGAGTAAAGCGCCAGCTCCGGAGTCAGGAGGACCTGGGTTTGGATCCGACCTCAGACACTTAACACATACACACACACACACACACACACACACACACACACACACACACACACAAACCTAGCCATGTAACCTTGGGCAAGTTACTTAACCCCAATTGCCCTCCAAAAAGGAAAGAAAGAAAGAAAGAAAGAAAGAAAGAAAGAAAGAAAGAAAGAAAGAAAGAAAGAAAGAAAGAAAGAAAGAAAGAAAGAAAGAAAGAAAGAAAGAAAGAAAGAAAGAAAGAAAGAAAGAGGAGGGAGGGAGGGAGGGAGGGAGGAAGGAATACATAAATACATACATACCTAGTATATGCAAAACACTGGAGTAAGAGCTAGAGATACAAAGACAAATAAAAGAAATTGTTCCTACTGTCAAGGAATTACATCCTATTGAGAGGGTTATGACATAAATGCACATAATGATTCGATCTTAGGCAGCATTAAGAGAAGCCTAGGAGTCAGAATAAAAAAAATATAGTCCTACCATATTCTACACTGTATATAAATGCATTCACAATACTATGGTCAGTTGATTAATGCTATGTAAAAGTTAAATGGGTATAAGCTGCATGATCTTTTACTGGTATGGTCTAGAGGGGGCATCTTGATCACATATTCTCATTTGACCAGGGTCACACAGTTCTGCAATATTAGAACTGGGATTCCAACCTAGGTCTTTTGACTCTAAATTCTGAGCTCTTCTAAGGTCAGCTTTGACCCAAATGCTTCAGGAGCAGTAAACTACTAAACTCATAAGAACTTTCAGAATGTAACTGGCTACAATTAACATTTTTTGCTAGCTGGCAACTTCAATAATCTCTTAAGAAGAACCTGAGATGTTGTAATAATGCAAAAAAACAAAGTCAAGATTAAAGTGTTTTTTGGTCAGAAGGTTAGAAAAACATCTTTCCTCAAGCTGCAATGTATAAACACTTGCACATGTTTCAAGGTTGAAGAAGCTCAAAATGCATTATCTTAATGACTAACAGCTGTCTAATGAGAAAAAAAGAATATTGCTTGTATTATTGTATTTTGTAAAAATGTTGTGGAGCATATTAGGGAAATAATATTTTTAACTTTGAAAACCTACAAGTATAGGACTTTTATTTCAAAAATGAACATCAAGATTATTATACTCTTTGTTTACTTAAAATAATGTAAAAGTGTGAGGGTAAAAAAATATAAAGTTGTATAAATTTAAAATAGATTATATATTCCCTATGTAAAGTGTTTTCTTTTCAAAAGTTTTCAGCTATTAGTAGATTCCCTTCCTCTACACCCCCCACCATGGGAATTTAGTTCTGATTTTATTATTTCAATATAAAGAGTGCTTAATTTATAAAAATTTTCCTTATAGCCAAAAATATGGAACATTATTATTCTGTGCCTATTAAGTAAAGGATATTTTAAAAGCATAGTTCCTTAATTTTTTTTATTATGTTTAGAAAAATAATAATAGGCCAGTCAGCTCACCTCTAAGGCTTAATACCTTGGCCAAGTTACATTAACTTCTGGTTGGTTTCAGTTTCCTCCTCTTTATAATTAGGGGGCTGTACTACATGGCTTCTGAGGTCCCTTCCAGTTCTGAATCTAGGATCTAAATTCTGAGAATTATTATTTTACTTTGTTTCCTCCTTTCTTCTTTAACTAATTAACTCTTGGTTGGTATCTATTTGGTAATAGCTGTCACAAAGTAGTGAATCTAATGAAAGAAGTGAACAGAAATATTGGATAAACTGAAATATATGTATATTTTGTTATCATTTAAAATACAACCACATGCAATTAGTTCTAGTATTATCTCATTATTCAACTACCTCATCTTCAATAGTGAGGATGCTATTATCGATCTTTCTTCAGTATTATAACTTGTTTCTTTTTCTCAGAAATGATAATAGATTTTTATTGGCCCAGCCAAAATCCCTTCTTCCCTTCTTCATCCCCCTTGGAAGTAATGGCATGTGTTTTTGAAACATATGACCGAATAATCACAAAAATGATTGATGATAATTATCTTACATGTGAACTTGGTCTCCTCAGTACCATCTCCCTTCTCTCCTATAAGATGATTAGATATCTTTAACTATTTCCAAAATATAAGAAAGAGACCATCAAGTTGAATTTGGGGCATACTCTTCCTAAATTATTATGTCTAATCACACTAAACTAGGTATCAAGGCCTCAGAAATGATCCTGTCACAGGTTCGTGAAAATAGATATATTCCCCTGTGATGTCTCTTCCTCTTCAACCAATTTTGAATTTGTTCTTGTTTTCTTTGCCCTTAAATGAATGCAAAAACCAGAGTAGCCTGTCAAAAGTGTAGATGCAAAATGTTGGGTAGACATAAAGTTACAGACTCAAAGATATATATCTTTAAATGATCTTCCTTCTAAAACTATATCCTTAAAAAATGCACCAATTTTCAATATAGGAAAATTATCTCTTAAAAATAAAGCATTAGGATTGGGGGTGGGGGATAGAGAGAGAAAAGATTACACTGAGGACTTTTTGTTAGGCTTTTTAAAGTCTGGTCATTATTTGTGGATTAATTGTTTTACAAAACATTTACACTTTCTGTTGGAATACCCAAGTCAGCTATAACCTAGATTATTTCAATGCAATTTAAAAGAAAAAAAAACATTTAGGTAGCTATTATATATGGAGACATAGTGGTAAGTGTTAGACTTGAAACCAGAATAAAATCTGGTCACACAAATTTACTAGATGTGTGACCCTGTGTGTCATTTCACTTCTATAAATTTTGTTTTCTGGCGGCCAGGTAGCACAGCAAGTAAGAGCACCGGTTCCAGTGTTGAGAAGACCTGGAGATCGAATCCCGGGCTCGGACACTTAGCACCCACCCAGAAACACCTGGCCATGTAACCTTGAGCAAGTTACTTAACCCCAATTGCTTAGGGGTGGCCAGGTGGCTCAGCAAGTAAGAGCACCGGCTCCAGTGTTGGGACGACCTGGAGATCGAATTCTGGGCTCAGACACTCAGCACCACACCCAGAAATAACTGGCCGTGTAACCTTGAACAAGTTACTTAACCCCGATTGCTTAAAATTAAAAAAAAAAATTTGTTTTCCTCATTTGTAAAATGGGAATGATAATAAGGGATAATAAAAATGAGGACAATAATCTACCTTACAGGGATGTCAAGGGATTAAATGAAACTCCTTTGTAAACAAAATGATGTATATAAAGTGCTCAACAAAACTTAAAACACTATACAAATATCAACTATCAATATTGCTATTATCATTATTATTATTACTAATCTGATTATTCTTTTTTGATGATGTTCATATAAAAATGTCTTACTATATTTAATGTTCTTCAGACTTCTATAGAGGTGAATAAAATAACTTTGTAGCTAAATAAAAATATTGAAAATTTTGAAACACAAGCTCATCTTTAGACTCACCAAAATATATTTGGTATAGTTCCATTAGGGCAGCTAGGAGATGCAGGAGATGGAGTGCTGGGCCTTAAGTCAGGAAGACTTTCTGAGTTCAAATCTGACCTCAGACACTTACTAGCTGCATGATCCTAGGCAAGTCATTTAATGCTGTTTGTCTCAATTCCTCATCTATAAAAATTAGTTGGAGAAGGAAATGACAAACTGCTGTAGTATATTTGTCAAAAAACAAACCTACGTGGGGGGCAGCTATGTAGTGCAGTGAATAGAGCACCGACTCTGGAGTCAGGAGTATCTGAGTTCAAATCCGGCCTCAGATACTTAACACTTACTAGCCGTGTGACCTTGGGCAAGTCACTTAACACCAATTGCCCCTACCAAAAAAAAAGCAAAAAAGAAAGAAAACCCCACGTGGGGTTATGAAAAATTGGAAACAACTGAAAAATAAGCTTCTTTTTCACATCTGATTCAATTTGCATTGGCAAATTTTCCTTTCAACTCTACCGACAACCAGAAATTTTCTACATGTTCCTTTTTCAGTAGTTCTCTTTCTCCCCTCTCTCTTCTAATTTCTTAGATTCTCAGACCTTTTGTAGTATAGCCCTTGATTTATATTGGATTGTTGATTTGCTTCTTTACACAGCTGTTGATTCCTTGTGAAATAGGGTCTTTGGAGCATGATCACATCAGTCAGATCAACTAACATGGAGGCACCCTAAGTGGTTTGCCTAGGCATGCCCATATCTACAAAAATGGACAAATTCTTTGTCCCCTACCATGTGAGTAAGTATGCCCTCCTTTGAGTGGCTACACAATCAGAACAGGCTTTATCTTTAAAACTGATGAAATTTATTTAGCAGTTTCTCTCTGCTAAATCCAAAGGGTAAAAGACCTTACATGTTAGATGACTGAGTTTACATGTTTATATAAATAAGTTTACATGTTGACATAAATGTCACTATGTACAAACTAATCTGATAATGGCTAAATGGACCTGTGGTGGAGGGGATGACTCCTACAACTGAGGAACACCACTGACAGTGATTAGAGCCAGTTTTAGAGATTCTAAACACTCCCAAACCTCTTAAGGGCATGGTAGAACCTTGTAGGGGTGGGGGCGAGGGATTAGAATATAAAACACTTGATTTTCAAATGTCAGTATTATATTTGTGTCATGTTAACCAGGTTTTTTTTTTCACTTTTCAATTTTTTTAATAATTTGATCAAGATTTTCTGATATACTTTTGTTTTCTGGATTCCATTTTCATGCTTATTTTTGGTTTTTTCTTAATCTGACAATAGAGTATTCTAACCTGCAAAATGGATTAGATGTTGATGTAATCTTCCAATGCTTTCCACAAGTCTTCATTAGGTTTCTCAAGCCACTTCTACCAGGGTGGTATTTGATGTCTGTCCTAAAAAATATTCCCTAGAAAGCTCCACCGTTACTCCTAGTTCTTATTATGGCAATAGCCAAAGCATACATTGTTGTGTGCAAGTCTTGATATGTTGGGTTTTTGTTTTTGTTTCATAATCTCTTTCAAATATTTTGGAAGAGTATATTTATCAGGATGATGATAGGATATACTAGGGGTTTTGTTACTATGCTTGTTACAATTGGTCTATTGCTTGAATTCTTGTTGTCTAATACAAAATTAGGTTTTTTTTTAAATATTCTAAATATGCCTATCTCCCTATTAAAATTATTTAAGATATCAGCATTATTTTTTCCCATTTATTTAATTTTTATTGGAGTTTGTATTAGCTTTAGATTTTAATGCTTCCTTTTTTATTTTTTTAATTTATTTTAAACTTAAGTACAAAATAAGAAAAGAAGAAAGTTTTGCCATGTACATGGCAGAACATAAGAGAAGATTTAATATAAAGCAATAAACTTCCATTTCAAGGAAACCTATATAATAAATACTACACATTGTTTTCAATGTTGTACAGCTTTTCTTTGCTTCCTTGTAGGTTTTCTTTTGTTCTCTGCTGTTGTAATGGCCAGAAAAATAGGACTTTTTTTTGCTGTTTTTCTGGATTGAGTTTTAACTAATCAAGTGCCTTTGAGTTTCACTTTTGATTGTATCAAGAGCCTTTGATTGGAAACAGTATACATTGTATTGTCCTTAATAAGATTTGAACATCTTCCCTGCCCCTTAATAGGCACATGTAATCACATGGGAGTCCATGGTGGGAGGAGCTTGCAAAAAGGATGGAACAGGAAGGAATAGATAATAGCTTGAGCAGAGCGAGGAGCTGGCAAAACTGAGAGAACATTTATGATGTTGATGCTCTGTCTGTTGATCTGTTTTACTTTCTCAGACAGAAGTCCTGTCTGTTGTTTGGTGTTGATTCCTAGACAGAAGACTTGAGTGTTGGTCTGTGTTGATGTCTCATACAGAAACCCTGTCTGTTGTTCTGTATTGGTTTCTCAGAAAGGAACCCTGTCTGTTGCTCTGTATTGGTTTCAGAGACAGAGAGTGAATTGAGATGATAGCACTGGTAATATGTGTAAATATTGCTATAGCCCTGTTAAGCTTTGGTTTCCTAGAAAAAGAAATTGCAAAGAGCTTGGAGTAGGGCAGTCCCCATGAGCTGAGATATGAAACAGGAGGGGAGAGCTGCCTATGTGTGAATCCAGGCAAGAGTTGGGAGTGGTCAGCCCATGGAGGAGGAGCAGCCCATAGAGGAAGAGCTGTGGGATTTGGAAGTCAATCTTGAATTAAGATGCAAGAGGACTTCACTTGGATATTTTGTATTGGCTGATGAGATTATAACTTATTGCAATACAGGGATGAATGGTGTTTGTACTTTCTGCTACCCCATAAGGATGATTGGCTTAAGGATGACTGGAAGTCAGCCTCAAGTCAAGATAAAAGAAGACTTTACTTGAACACTCTATGTTGACTGAGGAGATTGTGACTTAATATGACCTAGGGGTGGATGATGTTTGTATTTTCTGCTACTCCTTAAAGATATATAAGATATACTGAATGATATGTTTTGTTTAAGACTAAGTGGCCACCTTAGTAATAAGTTGTTATATTATGTTGTTGTGAATGTTATGCTTTAGTTTCCTGAATGTTATAATTTAGTTTGTTGTTGAATAAATAGAGAGTTCATTATACTATGTAGTTAGACCCTTAAAGTTATTCACAGCAGCAGTCCTCAGGAGATCTGCCATGATTGGTTTTACAGCTGTGTACTTTTTACTTTATTTTTCTCCTCCTTCTTCCCCACACTAAACAAGTCTACAATTAAGCACAGATATTATATGTGCGCATAGATATCTAAGAGAATACACATATGTACACATATACTTTCATACACATACATGAAAGAGCCTACTATGCTTATTTCTACTTGTCAACTGTTTCTCTGAAGGTGGATAGCATCTTCTTTCATTGCCCAAGTCCTTCCATGTTTTTAATAAATCAACCAGCTCATCATTTCCTTCACCACAGCAGTATTCCAACCCCATGCCATTTTGAGAGATTATCTATGAAAGTTTTTTTCCTAATTTTGTTCATTCCTTCTTTTCTTGGATACATAGATTCTATTTATACAAGAACATTTTAATTTCAAATAATTAAAATTATCCATTTTATACTTCAACAATGCTCTCACTTCATAATATGGTTTAAGGTCTAACACTACTAAATCTGTTTCCTTTACATCTTTTTTCCCCCTAGTTTCTTTGAAGTTCCTAATCTTTTGTTCTTCTAAAGGAAATTTGTTATTGTTTTTTTTCTAACTCAGCAAGATAATTTTTAGTAATATAATTGGAATTACATTTCATAAGTAGATTAGTTAGATAAAATTGTTTTTTTTTAATTATATTGGCTTTACCTACCTGGGAACAATAAATATTTCTTCAATTATTTAGATCTAACTTAATTAATATAAAAAGTGTTTATGTTTATATTACTATAGGTCCTGAGTCTGTTTTGGCAGGTATACTCTTAGGCATTTTATAACATCTAGTTATTTTAAATAATCTAAAACAATATTGAATAATATGGCTGATCCTGAAGTTTACCTGTTTTTCTTTTGATTAAATTTGTTTTAGCTTTAAATTTGTCTGAAATCATGATTACTACTCCCACTTTTTCATATAATAGATTACTTATCTTTACTTCATGATTGTATGCATCTCTAATTTTTATAAAATTTCCTGAAAGCAACATATTATTGAATTCAAATTTTTTATCTGTTATTGGTTTTCATTTTATGGGTAAATTCATCCCATTCACATTCTAAGCTATAATTACTCATATATTTTCCTCCTTCCTATTTTTCTTCACTATCCTTCTCACCCTATTCCTTTCCCTCCTCATTTTCCCTCATTTCCCTCCTCATTTTTACTTTTGCCCACTACCTTGCCCTCCCATTCCTTAACCTACCCACCCCTCCAAGAATGTCTCCCTTATCCTTTTCCCCCAACCCTTTCCACTTGTCCTCTTATTTCTTTCTCAATATACAAGATTTTTATACCTTCTAGATATGTGTATGTATGTGTGTGTGTTGTTCCCTCTTTAACCTATTCTGGATGAGAGTCAAGTTCCAGCACTACCTGACTTTTCCCCACTATCTTCTTCGGTATCATTTTTCCCTCCTTTTTTGCCTCATTTGTATGAGACATTTGCTCCTTATCATCTCTCCATACACAGTTTTTTAAAAAATTATACCCGTTGTACTCAGCTCAGCCCAAGCCTTTCTTTCAAACTACACAAATAAAAATTACAGACAATAGAATTGATAATATTTTCATACATAAGAATCATGTATAAAGGAACTTTTTGAGTCCCTTCTAATTGGTCCTGAATATTTACTTTATATTTCTCCTGGATATTATATGTTAAATTTTCCCTTAAGCTCTACTGTTTTTGTCACAAATACCTGGAAGTCTTTCAATTCATTAAATGTCATTTTTTGTCATTCAGAATTGTACTTAATTTTGCTGGATTAGTTATCCTTGGTTATAACCCCATCTCTTTTGCTCTATGAAATATAGTACTCCAAGATTTGCAGTCCTTCAATGTAGTAGCTGCTAGGTCTTGCATAATCATTATTGTAGGTATATGATATTTAAATTGTTGTTTCTTGTTCTTATTGCTTCAAGTATTTTCTCCTTAACCTGGGAGCTTTGAAACTTGGCTATGATATTCCTGTAAGTTTTCCTCCTGGGATCTTTGTCAGGTGGTGATCTGTGGATTTTTTCCATTTCTCCTTTGTCTTCTTGTTCTAAAACTTCAGGGCAATTTTCCTTTATAATTTCTTGTAATGTTTGTAGCAGCAAGCACCCCAAGCGCGTCCTCAGGGTTTGCTGCCCATACAGGTTCTTGGATCTGCTTTGTTAAAGGAAAGCAACTCAAAATGGGTTAACAAGCTTACTTTAATCAGTCAGACATATATCATTTACCTTGTTCAGGGGGAAAAGGTCAGCACCCCAAACTTCAAAATATACAGACAGAATTATCAAGACATTAACAGATCAAGTAGACAGATTTCCAAACTGTCCAACCATTACATCAATACCCAGTCAACATCTGGGTTTCCACATCTGGGTTTTTCAAAGCCGGGGGACTCTCAACAACGGCTTCCCAGAATTCAGATCAAATCACAGAACACTTCTCAAAGTGAGTCCCAAAACAAAGCTACACATCAGGGCTTATATAGCCTTCTCCTGGCTCAGAGAATGTAACAACCTTATTGACTCACTGGCCAATCAAGAAGTATCTACTGAAAAACAAGCCTCCCTCCCCAGGCTTCAGGTGCATTTTAGCCTAGGGGCAGGGAAGGTCTTCCAAATTTGCATTCCCATTACAATGTTGTATCAAGATTCTTTTTCTTATCATAATTGTCCGGCAGTTCAACTGTTCTTATGTTATTTCTCCTCAATGTATTCTCCAGATCAGTTGTTTTTCTGATGAGGTGTTGCTCATTCTCTCTTTTTTTCATTCTTATGATATTGTTTTATTATTTCTTTGTGTCTTAGAATGTCATTAACTTACCTTTGCCCATTTTCTTCCTTAAGTTTTTGGTTCTCTATTTCAATTTGGTTGACTTTCTCTTCATAATTTTCTTGATATTCTTGGATAACTTTTATTTTTTTTTCTAATTTTTCCTCAATCTCTCTTATTTACTTTTAAAGTCTTTTTAAGTTCTTCTAAGAAATCTTCTTGGTGACTTGGACCATTTGATGTTTCTCATTGAAAAGGAGTAGCTTTTTAAAGTTCCATTGTCTTCTTCTGAATATGAACCTAGATCTTCTCTGTCCCCATAGTGACTGTCTATGGTTGAGTTCTTTCTTCTTTCCTTGCTCATTTTAATTTATTTTTTTTATTTTGGCAACTTTTAAGTATAATCAAGTTGTAGTCCTGAGGTATAAGTAATGCCCAAAGCCTCATTTTCTGAGGTCTGTCCCAGGGCTCAACCTTGATATCTCCTCCTCATTCCTAAACCACAGTTAAAGCCCCTGGTCATGCTCTCCCACAAACAATCTTACTCCCTGTGGTCCCTCTGGTGGCTGAAAACTATAGTTGTCCTCTCTTCTCTGTAACTCAAATCAGGGATTCTGCTCTCCTGCAAGTACCCAAAGTCAGCAGGGTCCCCACACGTCTACTACTGTATTTACCAGGTGTGTGCTGACTCCTCCCCATGCCCACAGCCTGGGATGAGTCTGATTAGCTCTGGTGTGCTTGATGTCCCTGGATAGGAAAAGGTCCTTTAATCTTCTCCTTTTCAGCCATCAGTCCTACAGTGTCAATGAGATGAAACTTTCTAAGGCTGAGGCTGCCTCTCATCCCCAGCAGCCCCCAGAGATTGTTATTTGTTGATTTCACAGAGTTGGCTTGGAGGGTATTTGCACTTCATTCAGGTTGAACTTCTGACCCTTGAAATCAGGTCTTTCTTGCAATCCTCTTAGGTTGTTTTAGGAGAACAACTGATTTATACTGACTTTTGTTTATTTCTACTGCTCTACATTCCCCCTGAGGCAACATTCTGTCTTTTTCTGTGGAAGAAATTTGGAGAGCTGAAATTTTTCTGACCAGAATTCCCAGAATTCTCTCCATTTTTAATGCTTTGAAGTTCTCCAGTTTTCACCTCCCTATTTCAAGAGTTAAGTAACTTCTCAATATCTTCTATTTCCTTTAATCTGGATTTAGGAATGAGATTGATTCTGATGAGTGCCCTGCATTGATCTATTGTATAATTCAGAATTGAGTATATAGTTGACAAAAAAACACTAGGAAGACTTTACCTATAACTGATGAGATCTGTTTCCAATTTTGTTATGATGTACCTTGGCATATAATGAAAGCATTTATATCTTCAATCCATTTCATGAATTGCCTGGTTCAGTGGATAGCACCATCTGCACCAAAGCATTTCTAGCAGGTGAGGTATTGGTATTGTTGATTTGGCCCAATGTATCTTGCATTATAGTGGTACCAAAACATAAAGGAGAGCAATTTACTCTACTATTCCACATATAAAGCTGATCTTCATGATGCTTTGACTTAAAGAGATAGCCTATAACCCTCTGTTGCCTTGTGTATTTCTTAAATTCACAGGAGCTGTGAATTTATCTAGTATACACATTTGTTAGAATGTTCATCTAATCTTTACTCTCATCAGAGTTCCACTGACTGGTGTTTCAGGGATTCTACTAGGAACTTCACAGATACTATTAACAAAATTCAGTGTTCACAGAGTTTTCCCCATGCATCACCCTACCTATAATTTTCTTACTTTGCTTTTTCCCCACCCTCATAATATAATTGAAGCTTTAGACATTGTTACTGTGATGATTTCATTCTTGTCTTTTTCAGTGGGATGCAGGGAGAAGTAGCTAATTTGTGTTTTTTTTTAATTCTACATAATAATATAGATACCTATAGACACAGGGTTGCTGTGAAGATCAATTGAAATAACATATAAAAAGCACTATGCAAAGCCTTAAAGCACTGTATAAATACCAGCTATTACCTATTTATAGTCTATGAGCTATTGAACTTGATTTTTTTCTTGCAGTTGAATGAAAGTATTAGGATAAAAGATCATCCGCTGTACAACTCCAAGAGCAGATAAGGCAACAGATTATAAGGCCTTGATCTACTCCACACCTGGTTTGGTGTCTGTAGTCAAATCTCCACAGTTCGAGAGCTTCTCTGTACAATGTAACTTTGAAATGATGTATATTTTTGGGATGGCAACATCAATTTAAAATGTGGTTCTTAAATTTTTATGAAATAATGTTGTGTTCAGGAAATTGCAGACAAGAGTTTAACCTGCAATAAGTCTCATTGTGATATACTTTATTAGTTGAGTTTTCCAGCATATTTTGAGATTTATATTCATAGCCTGGGAATTTAACATCTGTTAGTCCATAAAAGATAGGGAGCATCTGATGTACAATTTCATCCACAATGTCAGATCTTGCTAGGCATTTAATAGGTGCTAAATTTTTACAGTCGGCAGTGATTTTAGGTAGTCTTCACCATTTCCCTGAAAAATGCTCTTGATCATTAAAATTTGGCTCCTTATGGATCAATCTTCTGTTCTTTCTGGTGTCAGTAACCTAGTTCTGAATGGCCTTCTGTCTCCACAAACAAATCTCCATGACTCAGACACTTGTTCAGTGTTTCTTTATTGACACATTGATGCCTGAATTCATGCAGATGTTGCTTATAGTGGGCATTTGGATTCTATTCTTGGATTTTAATTATTTTACAGTTTCCATCGGGTGATAGCAATTTGAATTACACTTAACAAATTCAAATTTATTTATCTATTATTATCCTTTACTATTTATTTTGAAATTATGTTTGTTTATTTCTAAACTCTTTTGTGGGCTTTCAACTTAGTTGTCTTGTTTTCCAAGAATATCACTCAATCCTTTTATTCCCTTGTTGTGAAAGTGTTGATCTTCCTATTACTACCTTCAGGTGATAGGCCTTGTTTTTTTCTAACCATCCTTTACAAATCTGTTATAATACATTTTTCAATGTTGTGCATTAATACTGCTATTGCATAGGTGTTAATTGCTTTAAATAAGGTTTATTTTTTTAATTTTTAATTGCTTTCCAATTCAGGGAAAGGCAATTGAAGCTCTCAGGGAGTTCAATTTTTAATTAGGTAACTTAGATGAAAAGGTACACAGAGTAATTTAGTTGAGAAAGGAGGATGTTCAGAGAGCAGAAAGTAAAATTTGTTTTTAAAGTATTGCAGTAGGTCTACCATGTGCTTATGTCCACTGAGCACCACTAAGTTTTCTTTTGGGTAAAGCTCATTCAATAAATATTTAATTTATTAAGCATCTATTACATGCTAAGCATTGTGCTAAATGCTGGGGCTACAAATAAGATATTCCTGTCCTCAAAGAGCTTACAATATGATGGAAGAAGAAAACACACAAGAGGAAACTGAAAGCCATAGGGTAGCAGTGGTGGCTAGGTGTCACAGTGAATACAGAGCTGGCCCTGGAGTCAGAAGGACCTGAGTTCGGATCCGGCCTCAAACACTTAACACACACACACACACACACACACACACACACACACACACATACACACACCAAACTAGCAGTGTGACCTTGGGCAAGTTACTTAACCCTAATTGTCCTCCAAAAAGCAAAAAATAAAAAAAAGTCATAGGGTAGGGCAGGAGGAAAAGAAAGTACCCGTAGAGGAGAAATGATGATGGTGGATTGAATCCAGAGAGCACTGCTGGTAGGAAGTGACTCCACCATGAGCCCTCTTTAAATGGAGGCTTTGGGAAGAGATATTTGCTCTATCCTCTAGTTCTCTAGTGAGAGGTACAAAGTCTGGTGAGGGTATGATGAGGTGTGAGTGCCAAAGCTGATGCACTCTCCAGGATGAAGAGTTTCATGGTGTTTAGTTTTTCAGTTGAGCAATCTATCAATAAACATTTATCAAGTGCCTACTTGTAGTAGCAACTACAATGTCATACCCAGGATGGCTGCTAACACAGGTTCTTAGATCTGCTTTACTAGAAAAGATAGCTGTGCAATCTCTCAGCAATATTTTTATTTCCATTCACTAGTTAAGGTAAAAGTCAGCACCTTGAACTTCAGAGAAAATACAAACAGGGAAAATACAAGCAGAGAAATAAAGACAGAGAAGATTCTGATTGCATAGATCAAAGCAATATTGTTATATACTTTACATACATTGCTGGATTGAGAGAACCTTTACATCTGAGTAGTCAGGGAGCTCTGAACATATGGCCACTCAGAATTTCAAATCGCAAGATCCTTCTCAAAAGCAAGCCCCCAAAGCAAAAAACCAACTCAGAGCATATTTGCACTTCTCAGAGCCAGAAGGCATCACAACCCTGGTGACTCATGGCCTAATTAGAAATTAGGAAAAGGTGTGAAAACTTTCCTACAAGCAAGCTTCCCCTAAGCAAGCTTCCCTTAATGGGCTCTACAGGAGGCCTATTAATGGGTGGGGAAGAAATTAATTTCCATTAACATTATACAAGGGCAGTTAGGATATGCAGTGGATAGAGTGCTGGATCTGGAGTCAGGAAGATCTGAGTTCAAGTCTGACCTCAGACAATTACTAGCTGTGTTACCCTGGACAAGTCATTTAACTCTGCTTGCTTCAGTTTCATCTATAGAATGAATTAATTCTGCAAGCCATTCCAGTATCTTTGCCAAGAAAATCCCAAATGGTTTCATTAAGAGTAAGACATGAGTAATCATCATAAAAAAGACCATCATACCATATTAAGTTCCATGAGCTTCATTTAGTTTATTATAATAAGCTGATACAGCCTGATGAGCCTCATTCAAAAAACAAAAATCCTCTTGAGAGGTATTATGACATGATATGGGGGCTGGCAAACTGGTCAGCAGGCTAAATCCAACCTATCACCTGTTTTTGTATGGTCACAGCTAAGGATATTCACATGGTGGTCAGAAGAAGCGAAACAAGGACACTCAAAAGAAGTCTGAAGAACTTTGGAATCGATTATATGACACTGGCACAAGACCACCAAGCACAGCATAACCACATCAAAGAAGGCATTGTGCTCTGTGAGCAAAGTAGAGTCACAGTCGCTCAAAAAAAAATGTTAAATGAGCAAATTTAGAGACATCTCTATTCCAAATGTTCATACTCATGGTAGAGCCGTCCAAGTTCAAATTGTTCTGATCAGCTACACAGTTGGGCACACTGTACCTTGACTCCAAAATAGTGATGTCATTTTGGTCCTCCCCAAGAATGAAGGACATCAACGAACCAACTAACTATTTGACAACTCATAGTATCAAAAAAATATAATATAATTAGCCCTTTTGTCAGGGAGAAACTTGGGGATTATTGAAAGAACTTTGAAATATTCCAAAGACAATCCAGTCTATTCTCTTACTCCTGAACAATCCTTATAATTCTGATCCTGACATTGTCTATTTGTCATGTGTATATGTATATGCACACATATACATACATGCACACATAGATACTCACCAGCGAACAAGCTCTAAACAGTGGTATCAAACTCAAATGTTAACTTCCTGCCAACCTATATATATTGACTTAGAAAACCATAAATTAACATTATCTTTGTTGTATTATTTTTTTCAATTCATTTTGTGAACATTTTCCAATTGCATTTTAATCTGGTTCCAGCACATACTTTTAATTTAGACAATAGACATTCTTCATCAACCTTGTCTTTTCTATGTGAAGTTAAAAATCTTTCAGGAAGTTATAGATCTCATTTAGGAGGGTTTTTATTTTTATAAGGTTTCATCATCATTCACAGGAAATTTCTCCTAGATTTGGACTATGTGCTGGATCTCCTCTTGGTATGCACAAGATTCCCTGTTTTATCCCTACTCGATACTAATGATAAGATCTACCATAATTTTGACATACATATAAGGATACCTTATTAGAGAAGTGGTTCTTTTAATGTTAATATACTTTACTGCAAAATCAAATATTTTTCCAGGGTCAACACACACAAAAAATGGGATGTTATATATTCTCTACATCTTTATTCAATGGTGTAATAGTAAAGATGTCTATTTTGAAAAGTCACTAGTGAAAACCTACTTGCTCTCTATTATTACATCAGGGATGAATTTGATGCAATGATCTCAAAAGATATCTGTAAGATGAAAAAATGAGTGTATTAGTCCATGGTTGCACATGTTTTCTTGATCTTTTATTGTATGTGATTGGTCCAGTGGAGCTACTTTGCTAATCTGCTATCTTCAGTTCCATTTCTAAGAACATCTGGGATTTCGATGCCTTAGTCTAAATGTAGTCTCTCTACAGATATTGATGAAAAATGAAGTTTTCAAATATTTTCAGATCATTTCCATCTTTCATCTGTTTTCTGCCATACAGCTTCATTTTTAAATGCCCTCAGAATGACTTTTAGTAATCGAGATTCTTGCTAAATTTCCTTTAAACTGCTTTTCCTTACATTATTTCTCTCACTTTTGTGAGAAAAAAAACTGCTCATAATCTTCTACCAGATTTCTCTGTAAGATTTTACATCCAATCTTATGCCCTATACCTATTTGAACTTGAATGTCATATTCTCCCTTTAGCGAGATCAAGTATTTTTTAATCAAAGTGGATTTTAGATTCTTTTGATCTCCTCACTATAGGAATCAATGTATATCAGCTAAATTTCAATATTAAACTGCAATAATACATTCTTAACCATTTCCTATTGGTGGGAAAGGCAAGTGGTCAGCAAGTTGTTTAAATAAATCAGTTTGGAGGGTTTTTTTTTATTGTACACCATATGTGTTTTTCTTATTCTTATTTTTTTCTGTTTGCATTGCTTTTTATCATTGCCCTGATCTGGGCCGGTACACCTCCCTCAGAACTGCACTTGGCTCCAAATCCTGTGTGATAGACCCTTCCTATCTTTGCCTACAGAGCTCCTGGCCTGCAGAATGTAGGGGAAGCAAGCAACCATTCAGTGGGTTATCACTCTTACTTTAACCTCCTTGGATCTGGATCGCAGTCTTGGGTGGAAACCTGGGATGAGAAACACCAGTGTGCCTGAGTTTGTGATGGCTGTAGAGAGGGAGCCCTCCTTATAGTCTGACAACTGCAAAAACCCCAGCAATTCTAGACACAGGTCACTCCATTTTGGAAGCAGAGTTCTATTTTTTTTTAATAGTGTGTGTGTATGTATGTATGTATGTATATTTAAACATTTGAGTTTAAAACTTTGAATTAAAGATTCATTCCCTTCCTCCCCTGTCACCTACCCTTACTGGGAAGATAAGCAGTTCAGCATAGGTTTGTACATGTGTAGCTAATGCAAAACAATAACATAGTAGATATATTGTAAAAGAATGACTATATTTCCCTCCCTCCTATCCCACCTCCCACTTGCACCATTCTCTATCCTGATCCCATTCCTTTTCAAAAGTGGGTACTTCCAAATTCCCTCCCCCCCAGCCTGACCTCCCTTCCATCATCCCCCCTCTCATACCATTCCCTCCTACTCTCCTGTAGGGTGAGATATCCTATTTAGTGTGTATTTAATTCCCTCCCCAAGCCAAATTCAATGAGAATAAGGTTGACCAATTCCCTTTGCCTTCCTATTCTTCCCCTCCATTGTAACCATTTCCCCTTGCCTCTTCTGTATGAGATAGTTTACCCCATTCTGTCTCTCCCCATCTCCTCTCATTATACTCCTCTCTCACCTCTTAATTTCACCTTTTAAGTATCATCCCTTCCTGTTGAATTGGTCCTGTGCCCTCTACCTATGTATACCTGTAAACATATATACACATTCACATATGTATTCACATGCCTATATACCCTCATATAGAGACATATATATACGTAAATTTCTATTCCCTTCAACTATTTTCATACTGACAAAAGTTTCATCAGTTACAATTATTGATTTTCCATGTACTTAATAGTTCAACTTTGATAAGTTCCTTATGATATCTTTTCCCTGTTTATCTTCTCATGCTTCTCTTGCTTCTTATATCTGAATGTCAAATTTTCTATTCAACTCTGTTTTTTTCATCAAGAATGCTTGAAAGTCCTTCATTACACTGAATGACCATATTTTCCCCTGAAACATGATACTCAGTTTTGCTAGGTAGGTGATTCTTGGTTTTAATCCCAGCTCCTTTGACCTCTGGAATATCATATTCCAAGCCCTTTGATCCTTTAGTGTAGAAGCTGCCAGATCCTGGGTTATCCTGATTGTGTTTTCATATATTCCAATTGTTTCTTCTGGCTGCTTGTAATATTCTCTCCTTAATCTGGGAATTCTGGAACCTGGCTATAATATTCCAGGTTTTCTTTTTGGGATCTTTTTCAGGAGGTGGATTCTTTCAACCTCTATTTTGCCCTCTGGTTCTAAAACATCAGGGCAGTATTCTTTGAGAACTTCCTGGAGGATGATTTCTAGGTTCTTATTTTGACCATGGCTTTCAAGTAGTCCAATAATTTTTACATTATCTCTCCTGGATCTATTTTCCAGGTCAGTGGTTTTTCCCATGAGATATTTCACCTTGTCTTCTATTCTTTCATTTGTTTGAATGTGTTTAACAGCATCTTGATTTCTCATAAAGTCATTAGCTTCCATTTGCTGCAATCTAATTCTGAAGCAATGATTCTCCTCATTGAGCTTTTGAGATTCTTTTTCCATCTGGCAAATTTGGCTTTTTAAGGCATTCTTCTCCTCATTGTCCGTTTGAGCCTCTTTTGCCAATTGAGTTAGTCTTTTTTTAAGGTGTTATTTTCCTCAATCAGGCTGTTGACTCTCATTTCATAATTTTCTTGCATTGTTCTCATTTCTCTTTCCAATTTTTCCTCCACTTCTCTTCTCTGCTTCTTAAGGTCCTCTATGGCCTGTAACCAGCTTGTATTTTCCTTTGAAGCTTTTGGTGCAGGAGTTCTGACTTCACTGTGTTCCTCCTGTTCTATGCTTTGCTCCTTTTTTGTCCCCAAAATAGGATCTAATGTTGGAATGTTCTGTCTGCTTTGTTTCCTTTGCCTGGTCATGTCACCCCTCAGTCACTTGACCCCTGGTCTTTTTGCCAGAGTAGGACTCTGCCACCAGACAGGGGAGCATTCGTCCCAAACACTGGGTTTTCTCAGTTGCCAGAGGTATTAGATGGGTGCCCTCTCTGAGGCCTCCACAGGCTCTGGAAAACTAGACACACACCAGCACCTGTAGCAGCAAGTACCCCAAGTGTCCTCAGGGTGGCTGCCCATACACATTCTTGGATCTGCTTTGTTAAAGGAAAGCAACTCAAAATGGGTTAACAAGCTTACTTTAATCAGTCAAACATATATCGTTTACCTCGTTCAGGGGAAAAAGGTCAGTACCCCGAACTTCAAAGTATACAGGCAGAAGTATCAAGACAGAAACAGATCAAGTATACAGCTTTCCAAACTTTCCAACCATTACATCCATACCAAATCAACATCTGGGTTTCAACATCTGGGTTTTTCAAAGCCGGGGGGCTCTGGACAATGGCTTCCCAGAATCCATATCAAATCACAGAACACTTCTCAAAGTGAGCCCCAAAAGAAAGCCTCACATCAGGGCTTATATAGCCTTCTCCTGGCTCGGAGAATGTAACAACTTTATTGACTCACTGGCCAATCAAGAAGTATCTACTGAAAAACAAGCCTCCCACCCCAGGCTCCAAGTGCACTTTAGCCTAGGGGCAGGGAAGATCTTAAAAATTTACATTGCCATTACAGCACCTCCACCCTAGGCTGCAATCCAGATACAAGCAGGTTAAAGCAAGAGGGATTACCTCTCAGACACTCTGCAGGCCAGCATCTTAAGCTGCCACATGGTGCTGGCTGGCTGTGCTGGCATCTCAGTGGCTTCTCTCCCTGGGGGCAAAAGCCCCGCACTCCCACTTACTGCGTTCCAAAGTCCAGACTGCACTGACCTCTCACTTTGTCCTTCACATCTATGTGTTGATAAGTCTGGAAGCAGCCACAGCTGCTGCTGATCTGGAGTCCCTCTAGCCAGCAGCTGCTCAGGCCAGCCCTGGAGCTAAAACCTCTGTTCAGGGGGCCTGGGCCCGGCTCCCAGAGTGCTGCGCTGGCTGATTCCTGCCAGCCTGCCAGGCTGTCCTTAAGAGGAGATTAGCTTCTCTGTGTCATTTTGTGGGTTCTGCAGCTCCAAAGTTTGTTCAGAGTCCCCTTTTTACATTGATTGGGGAAGGTGGAAGCTGGAGCCACTCCATGGTCCTGCTTCTACTCCTCCATCTTGACTCCACCCCTACCTTCTGGAAGCAGAGTTCTACTGTGGCAAAAAGCTCAAAAGTCAAGTAATTGGCTGGCAAGATGAGCAAACAGAGGAAGTGCAATTAGATCAAAGAAACTTATTTTGGGGACAAAACAGATCAAAACATAGAACCAGAAGAAGATAATGAAGTCACAATTCCTGCATCAAAATCTCCCAAGAAAAATATGAACTATTTACAGGCCATGGAGGAGCTCAAGAAGGATATTGAAAATCAAGTAAGAGAAGTGGAGGAAAAATTGGGAAGAGAAATGAGAATGATACAAGGAAATCATGAAGAAAATAACACCTTAAAAATAGAGTAAATAAAGTGGCATTACGAGGCCCAAAAAGCCAATGAGAAAGAGAATGTCTTAAAAAGTAGAATTGGCCAGATGGAAGAGGAATTCCAAAAACTCACTGAAGAGAATAATTCCTTCAAAATTAGATTGGAGCAATTGGAAACTAATGACTTTATGAGAAATCAAGATACTATTAAACAGATCCAAACAAATGATAAAATAGAAGGCCATGTGGAATATATCATTGGAAAAAGCATTGACCTGGAAAATAGATCCAGGAGAGATAATTTAAAAATTATTGGACTACCTGAAATCCATGAAAAAAAGGAACCTAGAAATCATCCTTCACGAAATTCTCAAGGAAAATTGCCC
Source organism: Petaurus breviceps papuanus (assembly GCF_028583685.1). Classification (NCBI taxonomy): domain Eukaryota; kingdom Metazoa; phylum Chordata; class Mammalia; order Diprotodontia; family Petauridae; genus Petaurus; species Petaurus breviceps. The sequence continues at coordinate 11,647,109 of NW_027187327.1, forward strand.
TGATGTTCTAGAACCACAGGGCAAAATAGAAATTGAAAGAATTCACCAACTGCCTCTTGAAAAAGATCCCAAAAAGAAATAAAAAGCATAAGCCTTCATCTAAGACTATAACTAATTATTTAGTAGGCACACCTATATCTCAAATTTTTGACTTAGGAAATGTTGAAAGTAAGATCTAAACTGAGAATCATGTGTCCTAAAGATAAGGCCTCCTCCTCTTCCCCAATAGAGGGGTGGGGATTCAGAGTCCTTCCCCAAGCCATGTGCCCCTCAATCTTTTCCTGCTGGCAACATATGTAACATATAAGAAAAACTGCCTCCTTCCCTATATGAAACTAATATTCTTAACAGAGTTGATATTAAAACAGTGATCAAGTTCATTGTTTGTGATATTACTCAGTACTCACCAAATCCAGAATTCTCTGATCCTTTCTTCAAAGAAAGCATTAATGATGTATAGATATGAGACTTCTCTGTGGTCTATAATTTTTTTATCTCTCTCTTTTCCTATTCTTCATTCATATTTTCCAATATATGTTCATGCTCCACTCCTATCCCCACATTTGTATTAAAATCAATGAATATCAAAGTTCAGCAATACCAATGGAAGGATTTTATCAAATTATTTGCTGAATTTCCTTGCCCTTTTGCTCTCTGCAACTTAAGATTGCACATAAGGTGTCATTATTTTTATGGCAGTCTTTATAAAAATGCTTATTGCAAGCCCTGTAATATGAGATAACCAAATGTTTCATTTTGTTTTTGTTTTTGCTTTTTAGAGGGGGGAAGGCAGGGCATTTGGGGCTAAGTGATTTGCCCAAAGTCACACAGCTAGTAAGTGTTAAGTGCCTGAGGCTGGATTTGAATTCAGGTCCTCCTGATTCCAGGGCCAGTGCCCTGTTCAGAGCACCACCCAGGCACCCCTTTTGTTTCCTTTAGAAGGATGATAAGACTATTTCTTCCAACTCTTTGAAATGCTTCTCCAAAGTGAAACTGTGAGTAATCTTACAATGTATCTGCAATATCCCATTATCTTTTGGTTTCTTTTGCAGCAGTGATGCCAAAACAGATATGATTTAGATCCCCATTTAATGATCATCAGGGAAAAAAAATTTTAAGTACCAAGAACTAAGTTAATAGTAAGAGATGATATAAAGACTATATATACTCCTGGTATTTTCTGGTTCCTTTCTGCCATTCTTTCACAGTTAGAGCAGAATCATGGGGGGACAATTTTGAATTTTTATTTGTTTCACAACTTGCCATAGTTATTCACTAAGTGGTCATACTACTAATGATGGGTCTCTCTGCACTTAGTTAATCTGGTCTTTAGAAATCAGATGCAATCTGTGTTAAGTATTGTAATTAAAATCTTTCTAGCATGAATGGCAAAACCTATATCATTGGAGTCCAAAATGAGATATTAGACTAAAAATCTTTGAAGTAAGATTATATATATGTAGCTGGGGAAGCTAGATGGCACAGTGGATAGAGTGCCAGGCCCAAAGTTAGGAAGATATTATCTTGAGTTCAAATCTAGCCTCAAACATTTGTGTGACCCTGGTTAAGTCACTTAATCCTGTTGGTCTCAGTTTTCTCATTTGGAAAATGAGCTAGAGAAGAAAATGGAAACCACTCCAGTGTCTTTGCCAAGAAAACCTCAAATGGGGTTCACAAAGAGTTGGACACAAGTGAAATGGTCAAACAAGAAAACAAATACCATTCACCATAATTCATTAGAATTAATCAAAATCGGGGTGGCCAGGTAGCACAGCGAGTAAGAGCACCGGTGGAGATTGAATACCAGGCTCAGACACTTAGCACCCACCCAGAAACACCTGGCCGTGAAACCTTGAGCAAGTTACTTAACCCCAATTGCTTAGGGGCGGCCAGGTGGCTCAGCGAGTAAGAGCACTGGCTCCAGTGTCGGGATGACCTGGATAAAATCTGGCCTCAGATACTCAGCCCCACACCCAGAAATAACTGGCCATGTAACCTTCAGCAAGTTACTTAACCCCGATTGCTTTTAAAAAAAAAGAATTAATCAAAATCTTTCCTTTAAATATATAAAAACTAAATCTACAACTCTGAACATTGCTTCAAAATTTCTTCTATGATCTTTGTACTGATAATTGAGAAAATCAAATTGATTCTATTTTGTAATTGATTTCATTTTGTTTTATGACCAGCATTTTGTGAAACTACGTAAGCCACATTTCATTTGTTTCTAAGTTTGGAGGTTCAGTTTTCCTATAAATCACTCCTTGTCTCTGAGTTAAGCTTAGAAGTCTAATTTTCCTGTTAATCACTGTTCTATTCTTGTGTCAAGGAGATCTGTTATCCTTGAAGGATGTCAGTGGGTGTCAGGAAGTCTAGTCTATCATCTCTGCAACACTGACTGTCCTTCTAGAAAGTTTGATCTGTTATCACTATGAAGTACTAGCCATGCAGGTGGACGCCACTTTCCAGAGTGACAAGTTGGAAAGAAGAGTCGTTGCTAGTCCTGCATTCTAAATTTCCAACCAATCCAAAAAGAATTTGTGATATTATTCAGTACTCATCAAGTCCAGAATTCTCTAATTCTTTCTTCAAAGAAAGTTCAAATGCTGTATAGACATGAGACTTCTATGTGGTCTATAAATTTTTGGTCTCTCCCTTTTCCTATTCCTCATTCATATTTTCCAACATATGTTCATGCTCCACTCCTATTCACATGTCTGTATTAAAATCAATGTCAGTTGTCTCCTACATCTATGTTTTTGATTTCATAAATAACCATATTTTCCCCCATCTATAATGATGCCTTCTAGTTTTTGGATGTTCTTCCTTTTACCCACAAAATAATCTATCAGACTTCATTCAGAATCTTGTGGCTTCCTGAGGAGCTAAAGACCCCTTTTATAGGTAACCACTAGCCTTACCAAAAATTGAAAGTGCTCAAAACTTTGTTGCCTCAGTTTACCTCAATTTCAATAGCAAAAGTACATATTTCTAGAAAGGGTTGTTTGTTTCATAAAGCTGTTATTATGGGTTGTAGAATATCAAACACACATTTTAAAGAATAAAATAGCATCTAAGTTTACCAGGGAAGCAGGCATTGAGAAAAAACATTTTAATATTCCATGTAACTTTTTCCAGATTTTTTCTCTTTTCTCATCTGGAGTGAGTGATCCTGTATGATTCCAATTGGTGTTCTGTGATAAGTAATGTTTTACTTCTCTTATAAAATCATCTCTTTGTCAATGTCATTCTAGAGTTTGATGACAATGTATCTAGGTGAATTGAATCTTCCATTCCTCTTGGAATCATGTTTGTTCCTTTATCTCAAAAATTCTAGAATATAGGGGCAGCTAGGTGGTGCAGTGAAAAAAACACCAGCATGGAAATCAGAAAGACCTGAGTTCAAATCCAGCCTCAGACACTTGACACACTTACTAGCTGTGTAACCTTGGGCAAGTCACTTAATCCCAATTGCCCTGCCTTCCACCCTCCAAATAAAGAAAAAAAATTCTAGAATATTTACTTGTGTTCCTTCTGGAAATGTGATAATCAGACTCTTACATTTTAGGGGGTGTCTCTTAACTAAAATTATTTATCTGATGTCTGTCTAGTTCGGTCTGTCATCTTTGCTTGTAAATTTCTCAATATTTTGCTTTTACAGCTTGTTGGGCTGTATCTACTATTGGTTTTCCAGCAAAACGTTCTACTTCTCATTGAAACAACAGATTTCTACATGATATTGAATTTCCTTGACATATTTTTCTTTTTCTCTTTTTCCTTTTTTTCTCCTCTCTCTGTCTCTGTCTCTCGCTCTCTCAATCTCTTATTGATGACAAACATTGATGTCAAATATTTCATTATAAATTGTCTTTTATTTTCTTTAAACTACTTATTATTCAATTTTATGTCTCTTACCACTTACAATGGGACAACTAGGTAGCATAGTGGATAGTGTCTGGCCTGAAGTCAGAATGATATCTCTTAACACCTCTTCCAGAGGTCAAATCTGGCCTCCAATATTTACTAGCAGTGTGACCCTGAGCAAGTCATTTAACCCTGTTTTCCTCAGTTCCTCACCTAAAAAAATGAACTAGAGAAGGAAATGGCAAACTACCCCAGTACTTTTGTCAAGAAAATTCCAAACAAGAAGGCAAAAGGGAATGAGTCAACCTTACTCTCGTTGAATTTGGCTTAGGGAGGGAATGATATACACACTAAATAGGATATCTCACCCTACATGAGAGTAGGGAAAAGGGGATGAGAGGGAGGATAATGCATTACGGCAGGTTGGGGTGGGGAAAGGAAGTTAGAAACACACACTTTTGAAAAGGGACAGGGTCAGAGTAGAGAATAGAACAAGTTGAGGGGTAGGATGGAGGGAAATATAGTCAGTCTTTCACAATATATCTACTATGGAAATGTTTTGCATAGCTACGCGTGTACAACCTATATTGAATTACCAATATTCCCAGTAAGGGTGGGTGATGAGGGAGGAAGGAATTCAAAGTTTTAAAATCAAATGTATAAATGTATATATATATATATATATATATATATATATATATATATATATATATATATATAAAGAATATAGAGCAAACTATTCCTTACCTTCTGAATTCCTCATTTTGTATTGGTACTAAAAATTTGGCATGGCCAGAAAAAAAACAATGTTGAGTCTTCCAGACTGCATAACTGTTAGGAGTTAGATGACTTTGTGAATAATAAACTGTCATCTACTATATCTAAGAGATCTGCCACATCTGCGTTGATGAGGGTCAGGCTCTGTTGCCCATATCACTATTCATAGGGCTCCAGCCACTGCCATCATCATCAAGGAGATTGTGAAATCATGGGGTAGTGAAAGTAAAAATCATATCAAAATGATTGACTAGACAGTCTGGATTGGAGTTAGGTTTCCTCATTAGTTAAATGAGAGGTTTGAATGAGATGATCTCTAGGGTACCTTTAGCCCTAAAACTATTGTCCTATGAATTTTGGATACAATTATAATAGTTAAAAATAATATTTAAGGTTTATAAAGGTTTATATTTGTATATATACATACAGATGATAGATATAAGTAAATGGATAGATGGGTGGATGGATGGATGAATTTTCATTTCATCCTCACAACCACCATGGGAGGTATTTATGATGATGATGATAACTTTACAAATAAGGAAATTGATAGATAGGCATTGAGTGACATACATAGCTAGTGATAAACTGAAGCTAGATTTTAATTTAGGTCTTCCTGACTCCAAGTCCTGGTCTAAGTGGCCCTCTTGGACCACCTAGCTGCCTAGTTGATACTATAGTTGATACTTAGTTAAACC